>NW_027436726.1:300000-600000 GCF_047716275.1 Strix uralensis
GCCATGTCACAATGAGCAACAGTCCACTGGTGGCCATGTCACTGTGGTGGCCAGTCACAGTGGGCAGCAGGTCAGTGGTGGCCATGTCACAGTGAGCAACAGGCCACTGTTTGCCATGTCACTGTGGGGGCTATGTCACAGTGGGCAGCAGGTCAGTGGTGGCCATGTCACTATGGGGGCTATGTCACATTGGGCAGCAGGTCAGTGGTGGCCATGTCACTGTGAGGTCATGTCACAGTGTGCAGCAGGTCAGTGGTGGCCATGTCACAGTGAGCAACAGGCCACTGGTTGTCATGTCACTATGGGGACCATGTCACAGTGGGCAGCAGATCAGTACTGGCCACGTCACTGTGGGGCCATGTCACAGTGTGCAGCAGGCAGTGATGGCCATGTCTCAGTGAGCAACAGGCCACTGGTTGCCATGTCACTGTGGGGGCTATGTCACAGTGGGCAGCAGGTCAGTGGTGGCCATGTCACTATGGGGGCTATGTCACAGTGGGCAGCAGGTCAGTGGTGATCATGTTACTGTTTGGGACATGTCACAGTGGGGAGCAGGTGAGTGGTGGCCATGTCACTGTGGGGGTCATGTCACAGTGGTCAGTGGGTCAGTGGTGGCCATGTCACTGTGAGGTCATGTCACATTGGGCAGCAGATCAGTTGTGGCCATGTCACAATGAGCAACAGTCCACTGGTGGCCATGTCACTGTGGTGGCCAGTCACAGTGGGCAGCAGGTCAGTGGTGGCCATGTCACAATGCGGGCCATGTCACAGTGGGGAGCAGGTAAGTGGTGGCCATGTCACTGTGTGGGTCATGTCACAGTGGTCAGCGGGTCAGTGGTGGCCATGTCACTGTGAGGTCATGTCACAGTGGGCAGCAGATCAGTTGTGGCCATGTGTTGAAAGAACGCAGAGGGAGCCCAGCCATCATTTAATGCACAAAGGCTCAACTTTATTAGTACTCACACTTCTTTTATATCTATAATAATCAGTTCATACATATTGCAAAAAGCGAGCTCCCTATAGGTTGCTAAGGTTAGATACCTTGGTTGCTAAGGTTAAATACCAATCCCACCCCTTATGATTTCTGCAAGGCCTTCTACATAGTCTTGCTTCTGTTCTTTGTTCTTCTTTGATACTTTTCGGTATTTTCCCATCACGTCGCCGTTGTCAGCAGTTCCTCGGTGCTGTGCCCTTTCTCACGTAGCCAGTTGTTAGCAAACTGCTCCACATCTCCCCCGTTTTCTTTTTGCACTTGTGCTAAAAATATTGCAGAGGCAGTCTTCTGCAGGGCCCTTTGCAGAAGACTGACAATACATGGCAACATCAAAAGTACAACCACAATTACCAAGATCACTACCCCTATAGACTTGATCAGAGATATTAACCATCCTGAAAGTCCCCATTCTTTTAACCAGCTTTCAATCCCTAATCCATCTACTTGTTTCAAGCTGTGCAGGCCTCCTTGCAATTTCCTAATCTTTGCATGGACTGAAGAATAATTGTCTGTCAGGTTCATGCAACACATTCCTTCAAATTCCTCACATCCATGGCCTTGTGCTAAAAGCAAAAAATCAATAGCTGCTCTATTTTGTAATACTGCATGGTTAACACTTTCTACATCTGCTGTAAGCCGATCTAAAATTTCAGAAGTGCGATTAAGCTCATCTTTTGCCCAACATCCTATCTGTTTTGCTAAGTTCATGGCTTTATTAGCTGCTCCTCCTGGCAAAATAGTTGCAACTAACACCTGTGTAAATTCTGTCCAGAATCGTGGCTCTCCTATCCCACTACAATCTAGTTCATGTATGGACCGCTGCGTCCTGGTTCTGTTAGTAAGTTTCATCAAGGCAGACATATTCGGGTGAAATAAACTTAGTCGTCCCAGGTAACAGGGACCTCCCTGTGGATGTATCGGTATACCATTCCAGGCTCTGTCACCACATATTAAAAAGATTCCTGTTGGTAGCTCTCTTGCTGTTGTTATGTTGCTACCATTACAGCTTGAATATAGTTGCTCATACACACTACCAGGGTCTAATGCTGAATCTAATGAAGCCCACACCTTCCTGTGTGTATTAAGGTGTTCCTGTCTTTTTGACAGAAAGCTGACCCATTTTCCAGTTCTTTTAGCTGTTATGCTAGCATTTGCACTTCCAAAAAGTTCTAATTCCTCAGGTGGGGATTCTAATGTTGTATTTAGTGATAATATAAGCTCACACTGATGTTTCCCATCATCCTCTGTATAAGCCGCACTGCATAGTGTCTGATTCACAACATAACTACAAAACTCTCCAGGTTTCCACACTGGAAGTCCAACCAAACAAGTACGGAATGGATGGCTGATACTTCCTAAAGGCAAACAGAGTGATGACTGTCCTGTCAAGTTGGTCAACGTTACCCACACATTTTCCCTTGGCTGATTAAACCTCATCAATGCATCTATTGCTCCACTTAGTGTGAGGATGTAAAGACAAATTATACCTCTTTGTTTCATTGTTTTACCTTTTTCCCTATTGTTAGATATCGTCTCTGCATCTGTCTCCACCTACGGGGAGTAACCTGCATCCATGTAGGGATAGCACTATGTATGAAACACTCAGTCTGTAAGTGCACAGATTTTGATTCTTGCACTAGCCGCTGTCCGTGATGCTGTAACCACCAAACAGCCGCTGACAAGTATAATGACTCCTGATTTTCCCACAGATATAGACACTCTTGAGCTGGCTGTCCTGTGAACCTTGCAAGTGCCCTCAGTGGATTCTCATGAATCCATGCATTACGACAATTAATGCACCTTGACCCAAAATATAGCTGTGATTGATGTATCCAATATTTTTTCTCACACCCCCCACAGAATAGTTTTACCCAGGCCTTATGATCTTGACTCTGGCAGCCTAAGCAAGCGTGACTAACACTTGTCACACTAACATTTAACCATTCAATAATTCTCCAAACGTCTGACAGCGTTGCCCAGTAAAGTGGATGTCCGAGTAGACTCTCAATCCACGCTAGAACCGGCTGAATCTTCAGTCGCTGTCGATGAGCTTGTCTCTCTTCTGGCGTCATTGGGAGGTGCGGCAGGTTTCGCCCATCTCGCTGGAACCCATGCGGTGCCTGTTGGTGTAGAGACACAAAGATATCCCCTTGAAATGACAGGTGAACAGTCTTTCTGGGTCTCGTACTCAGATTCAGTGTTAGCAGGGTCAGGCTTCTTGTGGATCCGAAGCCTTTGTTTCCGCGACTCTCCTCAGTCACTGGTCGTATTGTTTGAGTCACTTGTGGCAGGGGCACCAGCTGTGCAATCCGTTGTCCCTGTGCAATCTTTACTGGTGGATTCAGTGTATATGCCATAATATAGATTTCACCTTCATAATCTGCATCGATAACTCCCGGTAAAACAAATAGTCCACATTGTGATGCCGATGATCTTCCTAATAATAAAGCTCCCATGGCTCTCCCATTAATGATGATAGGTCCTCGTACGTTCGTAGATATTGTTTGAGGATTATTTGTTAACAGGGTAACATCTACTGCTGCTGCCAGGTCCAACCCGAGACTTCCCCGGGTGGCGGGTTGAAGGACTGCGCTGCGGCTGCAACTTTCGTCGTCGCGCGGCGGCCGGCGAACGCGCTCCGTGTGGAGTTTCCCGACCGTCTGCGGCAAGCCCCCTCATTATGGGAGTTGGATCGGCAAGTTTGACACCATACATTTCTGGCTGTACAACTCTTTCGTACATGCCCTGGAGCTCCGCATCGGTAACACCGCAGCTGCCCCTTTTGAGGTGTTTGCACTCTAACTGCTGCCGAAGTCTGGAGAGGCGCAAGGGCTGCCATAACCTGACTTTGAGTAGCCTGAGCCTGTTCTTTCATTCCTTCCCCTAATTTCTTTATTGCCTCTACAAGAAAAGCCTGAGGTCCAGTGGGTATCGAGGACGCCTTTTCAAGTGCCTCCTCTACAGTCCAATTTGCCCCTAATGTATTCAGTAAACTCTTTGTAGCAGGATTGCCATTTTGTAAAATACATTGTTTTAAGAGAGCACCCTGCATGTGGATAGGTACTCTTGCTTTTTCAATTGCATTTACCAACTTATCTACAAAACTGCCCAAAGTCTCTTCTCTCCCTTGCTTAATCCCCATACACATTGGAACTCCGCCTGGCTCTTTCACTTGCTCTATGGCTTCTCTCACTAACCTCATTGCCTCTCTCACCTTATCCGGACCGAGCAATGCTTGAGCTTCTACTCTAGCATAAGGTCCTAACCCCATTAATTCATCCATTGTGATCCCTTGTAATGGATCTCCTGCTTGCCGCTGTACCGCTACCGATTCTAATACTCTCGCTTGCCAATGCGCATTAAACAACAACAACTGACTAGGAGAGAAAATTAACTTTGCTATACCCCGACAATCTGCAGGCAAAAGAAGTTGAGTGCTCCAGAGATAATCTAACATTTGACGAACCGGTTCACCAGTAACACCATAAGAACTCACTGTAGAGCGCAATTGTGACAAAAGCTTCCAATCTAATGCCGTAACAGTAGCATTTATTCCACCAGCTGGGTTCGGCTGAAACTGAACTGGAAAAGCCATTGCTGTCGCCATCTGAGTCATCGCCTCATCCCCTTTTTCTAACCCCTCTCGTGCCAATGCATTCCAAACCCGACACCTTTCTTTAGCGATTTCTATCCCCTGCCCATCTTCTGAGCCAGGAGTAGAATTCTCGCTTTCCGGCGTCACAGTGTGGCTGGACGCGTCAGGGCTACTCAGGGCGGGGGCGGGGGGAGCGGTAGGGAGAACTCGTTCTGAGCTTTCCTGTCCCGTCTCTTCGGAACGTAAAGGTGGTAAAACAAGCTCACGAAACGTAGGCGGTAATGGCCACCTAGTTTCCTCCTCCCCATATCTGGTGTTTTTCTCTTTTGCCGCAACTGCGCCCTGTGCAGCTCTTTTTTCAGCCTGATACCTTAGCAATTCATTATGAACCACCCTCCATAACTTTCCCAACTTTTTTGCTGTCTTATCATCGTTCAATGTTAATTCCCATAATTTATCTCCAAATTTTCGCCATTCCGATAACTCATGAACTGCATGTGGATTAATAAAACAACCTTGCTCTACCCCATAAGCTAAAAGCCCCTGAAGATCCTTTTTTACATCTATTCCCTCAACCCGGCGTTGTGTCAGCCAGGATGCAAATAAATCATATGCTGCTTGCCTGTCCATACCTGAATTTTTCCGTTGCAGCCTTTCCAGGTCTCGGCAGCACGTATCAGCAGGGTTCACCTCTTATGACACCCAGGGCGCGGGCCTTTTCTCTTATTTCAGTCGCCTTTCGCCGTCCTCGCTGCTTAAGGACCTGAACTACCTTCACTGGTCTTTATCCTTCGTGGCGCCTTATACGTCCTTTGGCACGTATCACGTCGGGGTCACCATTTGTTGAAAGAACGCAGAGGGAGCCCAGCCATCATTTAATGCACAAAGGCTCAACTTTATTAGTACTCACACTTCTTTTATATCTATAATAATCAGTTCATACATATTGCAAAAAGCGAGCTCCCTATAGGTTGCTAAGGTTAGATACCTTGGTTGCTAAGGTTAAATACCAATCCCACCCCTTATGATTTCTGCAAGGCCTTCTACATAGTCTTGCTTCTGTTCTTTGTTCTTCTTTGATACTTTTCGGTATTTTCCCATCACGTCGCCGTTGTCAGCAGTTCCTCGGTGCTGTGCCCTTTCTCACGTAGCCAGTTGTTAGCAAACTGCTCCACAGCCATGTCACAATGAGCAACAGTCCACTGGTGGCCATGTCACTGTGGTGGCCAGTCACAGTGGGCAGCAGGTCAGTGGTGGCCATGTCACAGTGAGCAACAGGCCACTGTTTGCCATGTCACTGTGGGGGCTATGTCACAGTGGGCAGCAGGTCAGTGGTGGCCATGTCACTATGGGGGCTATGTCACATTGGGCAGCAGGTCAGTGGTGGCCATGTCACTGTGAGGTCATGTCACAGTGTGCAGCAGGTCAGTGGTGGCCATGTCACAGTGAGCAACAGGCCACTGGTTGTCATGTCACTATGGGGACCATGTCACAGTGGGCAGCAGATCAGTACTGGCCACGTCACTGTGGGGCCATGTCACAGTGTGCAGCAGGCAGTGATGGCCATGTCTCAGTGAGCAACAGGCCACTGGTTGCCATGTCACTGTGGGGGCTATGTCACAGTGGGCAGCAGGTCAGTGGTGGCCATGTCACTATGGGGGCTATGTCACAGTGGGCAGCAGGTCAGTGGTGATCATGTTACTGTTTGGGACATGTCACAGTGGGGAGCAGGTGAGTGGTGGCCATGTCACTGTGGGGGTCATGTCACAGTGGTCAGTGGGTCAGTGGTGGCCATGTCACTGTGAGGTCATGTCACATTGGGCAGCAGATCAGTTGTGGCCATGTCACAATGAGCAACAGTCCACTGGTGGCCATGTCACTGTGGTGGCCAGTCACAGTGGGCAGCAGGTCAGTGGTGGCCATGTCACAATGCGGGCCATGTCACAGTGGGGAGCAGGTAAGTGGTGGCCATGTCACTGTGTGGGTCATGTCACAGTGGTCAGCGGGTCAGTGGTGGCCATGTCACTGTGAGGTCATGTCACAGTGGGCAGCAGATCAGTTGTGGCCATGTGTTGAAAGAACGCAGAGGGAGCCCAGCCATCATTTAATGCACAAAGGCTCAACTTTATTAGTACTCACACTTCTTTTATATCTATAATAATCAGTTCATACATATTGCAAAAAGCGAGCTCCCTATAGGTTGCTAAGGTTAGATACCTTGGTTGCTAAGGTTAAATACCAATCCCACCCCTTATGATTTCTGCAAGGCCTTCTACATAGTCTTGCTTCTGTTCTTTGTTCTTCTTTGATACTTTTCGGTATTTTCCCATCACGTCGCCGTTGTCAGCAGTTCCTCGGTGCTGTGCCCTTTCTCACGTAGCCAGTTGTTAGCAAACTGCTCCACATCTCCCCCGTTTTCTTTTTGCACTTGTGCTAAAAATATTGCAGAGGCAGTCTTCTGCAGGGCCCTTTGCAGAAGACTGACAATACATGGCAACATCAAAAGTACAACCACAATTACCAAGATCACTACCCCTATAGACTTGATCAGAGATATTAACCATCCTGAAAGTCCCCATTCTTTTAACCAGCTTTCAATCCCTAATCCATCTACTTGTTTCAAGCTGTGCAGGCCTCCTTGCAATTTCCTAATCTTTGCATGGACTGAAGAATAATTGTCTGTCAGGTTCATGCAACACATTCCTTCAAATTCCTCACATCCATGGCCTTGTGCTAAAAGCAAAAAATCAATAGCTGCTCTATTTTGTAATACTGCATGGTTAACACTTTCTACATCTGCTGTAAGCCGATCTAAAATTTCAGAAGTGCGATTAAGCTCATCTTTTGCCCAACATCCTATCTGTTTTGCTAAGTTCATGGCTTTATTAGCTGCTCCTCCTGGCAAAATAGTTGCAACTAACACCTGTGTAAATTCTGTCCAGAATCGTGGCTCTCCTATCCCACTACAATCTAGTTCATGTATGGACCGCTGCGTCCTGGTTCTGTTAGTAAGTTTCATCAAGGCAGACATATTCGGGTGAAATAAACTTAGTCGTCCCAGGTAACAGGGACCTCCCTGTGGATGTATCGGTATACCATTCCAGGCTCTGTCACCACATATTAAAAAGATTCCTGTTGGTAGCTCTCTTGCTGTTGTTATGTTGCTACCATTACAGCTTGAATATAGTTGCTCATACACACTACCAGGGTCTAATGCTGAATCTAATGAAGCCCACACCTTCCTGTGTGTATTAAGGTGTTCCTGTCTTTTTGACAGAAAGCTGACCCATTTTCCAGTTCTTTTAGCTGTTATGCTAGCATTTGCACTTCCAAAAAGTTCTAATTCCTCAGGTGGGGATTCTAATGTTGTATTTAGTGATAATATAAGCTCACACTGATGTTTCCCATCATCCTCTGTATAAGCCGCACTGCATAGTGTCTGATTCACAACATAACTACAAAACTCTCCAGGTTTCCACACTGGAAGTCCAACCAAACAAGTACGGAATGGATGGCTGATACTTCCTAAAGGCAAACAGAGTGATGACTGTCCTGTCAAGTTGGTCAACGTTACCCACACATTTTCCCTTGGCTGATTAAACCTCATCAATGCATCTATTGCTCCACTTAGTGTGAGGATGTAAAGACAAATTATACCTCTTTGTTTCATTGTTTTACCTTTTTCCCTATTGTTAGATATCGTCTCTGCATCTGTCTCCACCTACGGGGAGTAACCTGCATCCATGTAGGGATAGCACTATGTATGAAACACTCAGTCTGTAAGTGCACAGATTTTGATTCTTGCACTAGCCGCTGTCCGTGATGCTGTAACCACCAAACAGCCGCTGACAAGTATAATGACTCCTGATTTTCCCACAGATATAGACACTCTTGAGCTGGCTGTCCTGTGAACCTTGCAAGTGCCCTCAGTGGATTCTCATGAATCCATGCATTACGACAATTAATGCACCTTGACCCAAAATATAGCTGTGATTGATGTATCCAATATTTTTTCTCACACCCCCCACAGAATAGTTTTACCCAGGCCTTATGATCTTGACTCTGGCAGCCTAAGCAAGCGTGACTAACACTTGTCACACTAACATTTAACCATTCAATAATTCTCCAAACGTCTGACAGCGTTGCCCAGTAAAGTGGATGTCCGAGTAGACTCTCAATCCACGCTAGAACCGGCTGAATCTTCAGTCGCTGTCGATGAGCTTGTCTCTCTTCTGGCGTCATTGGGAGGTGCGGCAGGTTTCGCCCATCTCGCTGGAACCCATGCGGTGCCTGTTGGTGTAGAGACACAAAGATATCCCCTTGAAATGACAGGTGAACAGTCTTTCTGGGTCTCGTACTCAGATTCAGTGTTAGCAGGGTCAGGCTTCTTGTGGATCCGAAGCCTTTGTTTCCGCGACTCTCCTCAGTCACTGGTCGTATTGTTTGAGTCACTTGTGGCAGGGGCACCAGCTGTGCAATCCGTTGTCCCTGTGCAATCTTTACTGGTGGATTCAGTGTATATGCCATAATATAGATTTCACCTTCATAATCTGCATCGATAACTCCCGGTAAAACAAATAGTCCACATTGTGATGCCGATGATCTTCCTAATAATAAAGCTCCCATGGCTCTCCCATTAATGATGATAGGTCCTCGTACGTTCGTAGATATTGTTTGAGGATTATTTGTTAACAGGGTAACATCTACTGCTGCTGCCAGGTCCAACCCGAGACTTCCCCGGGTGGCGGGTTGAAGGACTGCGCTGCGGCTGCAACTTTCGTCGTCGCGCGGCGGCCGGCGAACGCGCTCCGTGTGGAGTTTCCCGACCGTCTGCGGCAAGCCCCCTCATTATGGGAGTTGGATCGGCAAGTTTGACACCATACATTTCTGGCTGTACAACTCTTTCGTACATGCCCTGGAGCTCCGCATCGGTAACACCGCAGCTGCCCCTTTTGAGGTGTTTGCACTCTAACTGCTGCCGAAGTCTGGAGAGGCGCAAGGGCTGCCATAACCTGACTTTGAGTAGCCTGAGCCTGTTCTTTCATTCCTTCCCCTAATTTCTTTATTGCCTCTACAAGAAAAGCCTGAGGTCCAGTGGGTATCGAGGACGCCTTTTCAAGTGCCTCCTCTACAGTCCAATTTGCCCCTAATGTATTCAGTAAACTCTTTGTAGCAGGATTGCCATTTTGTAAAATACATTGTTTTAAGAGAGCACCCTGCATGTGGATAGGTACTCTTGCTTTTTCAATTGCATTTACCAACTTATCTACAAAACTGCCCAAAGTCTCTTCTCTCCCTTGCTTAATCCCCATATACATTGGAACTCCGCCTGGCTCTTTCACTTGCTCTATGGCTTCTCTCACTAACCTCATTGCCTCTCTCACCTTATCCGGACCGAGCAATGCTTGAGCTTCTACTCTAGCATAAGGTCCTAACCCCATTAATTCATCCATTGTGATCCCTTGTAATGGATCTCCTGCTTGCCGCTGTACCGCTACCGATTCTAATACTCTCGCTTGCCAATGCGCATTAAACAACAACAACTGACTAGGAGAGAAAATTAACTTTGCTATACCCCGACAATCTGCAGGCAAAAGAAGTTGAGTGCTCCAGAGATAATCTAACATTTGACGAACCGGTTCACCAGTAACACCATAAGAACTCACTGTAGAGCGCAATTGTGACAAAAGCTTCCAATCTAATGCCGTAACAGTAGCATTTATTCCACCAGCTGGGTTCGGCTGAAACTGAACTGGAAAAGCCATTGCTGTCGCCATCTGAGTCATCGCCTCATCCCCTTTTTCTAACCCCTCTCGTGCCAATGCATTCCAAACCCGACACCTTTCTTTAGCGATTTCTATCCCCTGCCCATCTTCTGAGCCAGGAGTAGAATTCTCGCTTTCCGGCGTCACAGTGTGGCTGGACGCGTCAGGGCTACTCAGGGCGGGGGCGGGGGGAGCGGTAGGGAGAACTCGTTCTGAGCTTTCCTGTCCCGTCTCTTCGGAACGTAAAGGTGGTAAAACAAGCTCACGAAACGTAGGCGGTAATGGCCACCTAGTTTCCTCCTCCCCATATCTGGTGTTTTTCTCTTTTGCCGCAACTGCGCCCTGTGCAGCTCTTTTTTCAGCCTGATACCTTAGCAATTCATTATGAACCACCCTCCATAACTTTCCCAACTTTTTTGCTGTCTTATCATCGTTCAATGTTAATTCCCATAATTTATCTCCAAATTTTCGCCATTCCGATAACTCATGAACTGCATGTGGATTAATAAAACAACCTTGCTCTACCCCATAAGCTAAAAGCCCCTGAAGATCCTTTTTTACATCTATTCCCTCAACCCGGCGTTGTGTCAGCCAGGATGCAAATAAATCATATGCTGCTTGCCTGTCCATACCTGAATTTTTCCGTTGCAGCCTTTCCAGGTCTCGGCAGCACGTATCAGCAGGGTTCACCTCTTATGACACCCAGGGCGCGGGCCTTTTCTCTTATTTCAGTCGCCTTTCGCCGTCCTCGCTGCTTAAGGACCTGAACTACCTTCACTGGTCTTTATCCTTCGTGGCGCCTTATACGTCCTTTGGCACGTATCACGTCGGGGTCACCATTTGTTGAAAGAACGCAGAGGGAGCCCAGCCATCATTTAATGCACAAAGGCTCAACTTTATTAGTACTCACACTTCTTTTATATCTATAATAATCAGTTCATACATATTGCAAAAAGCGAGCTCCCTATAGGTTGCTAAGGTTAGATACCTTGGTTGCTAAGGTTAAATACCAATCCCACCCCTTATGATTTCTGCAAGGCCTTCTACATAGTCTTGCTTCTGTTCTTTGTTCTTCTTTGATACTTTTCGGTATTTTCCCATCACGTCGCCGTTGTCAGCAGTTCCTCGGTGCTGTGCCCTTTCTCACGTAGCCAGTTGTTAGCAAACTGCTCCACAGCCATGTCACAATGAGCAACAGTCCACTGGTGGCCATGTCACTGTGGTGGCCAGTCACAGTGGGCAGCAGGTCAGTGGTGGCCATGTCACAGTGAGCAACAGGCCACTGTTTGCCATGTCACTGTGGGGGCTATGTCACAGTGGGCATCAGGTCAGTTGTGGCCATGTCACTATGGGGGCTATGTCACATTGGGCAGCAGGTCAGTGGTGGCCATGTCACTGTGAGGTCATGTCACAGTGTGCAGCAGGTCAGTGGTGGCCATGTCACAGTGAGCAACATGTCACTGGTTGCCATGTCACTGTGGGGTCGATGTCACAGTGGGCAGCAGGTCAGTGGTGGCCATGTCACTATGGGGGCCATGTCACAGTGGGCAGCAGGTCAGTGCTGGCCATGTCACTGTGAGGTCATGTCACAGTGTGCAGCAGGTCAGTTGTGGCCATGTCACAGTGAGCAACAGGCCACTGGTTGCCATGTCACTGTGGGGGCTATGTCACAGTTGGCAGCATGTCAGTGGTGCCCATGTCACTATGGGGGCTATGTCACAGTGGGCAGCATGTCAGTGGTGGCCAGGTCACTATGGGGGCCATGTCACAGTGGGTAGCAGGTCAGTGGTGGCCATGTCACTGTGGGGCTATATCACAGTGGTCAGCGGGTCACTGGTGGCCATGTCACTATGGGGGCTATGTCACATTGGGCAGCAGGTCAGTGCTGGCGATGTCACTATGGGGGATATGTCACAGTGTGCAGCAGGTCAGTGGTGGCCATGTCACTATGGGGGATATGTCACAGTGGGTAGCAGGTCAGTGGTGGCCTTGTCACTATGGGGGATATGTCACAGTGGGCAGCAGGTCAGTTGTGGCCATGTCACTATGCGGGCCATGTCACAGTGGGCAGTGGTCAGTGGTGGCCATGTCACTATGGGGGCCATGTCACAGTGGGCAGCAGGTCAGTAGTGGCCACGTCACTGTGGGGCCATGACACAGTGTGCAGCAGGCAGTGATGGCCATGTCACACTGAGCAACAGGCCACTGGTTGCCATGTCACTGTGGGGGCTATGTCACAGTGGGCAGCAGGTCAGTGCTGGCCATGTCACTATGGGGGCCATGTCACAGTGGGCAGCAGGTCAGTGGTGGGCATGTCACTATGGGGGCTATGTCACATTGGGCAGCAGGTCAGTGGTGGCCATGTCACTGTGAGGTCATGTCACAGTGTGCAGCAGGTAATTGGTGGCCATGTCACAGTGAGCAACAGTCCACTGGTTGCCATGTCACTGTGGGGGCTATGTCACAGTGGGCAGCAGGTCAGTTGTGGCCGTGTCTATATGGAGGCCATGTCACAGTGGGTAGCAGGTCAGTGGTGGCCAGGTCACTGTGGGGCTATGTCACAGTGGTCAGCGGATCAGTGGTGGCCATGTCACTGTGGGGACCAAGTCACAGTGGGCAGCAGGTCAGTTGTGGCCATGTCACTATGGATCCATGTCACAGTGGGCAGCAGGTCAGTGGTGGCCAGGTCACTGTGGGGCTATGTCACAGTGGGCAGCAGTTCAGTGGTGGCCATGTCACTATGGGGGCAATGTCACAGTGGGCAGCAGGTCAGTAGTGGCCACGGCACTGTGGGGCCATGTCACAGTGGGCAGCAGGTCAGTGGTGGCCATGTCACTATGGGGGCTATGTCACATTGGGCAGCAGGTCAGTGGTGGCCATGTCACTGTGAGGTCATGTCACAGTGTGCAGCAGGTCAGTGGTGGCCATGTCACTATGGGGGCCATGTCACAGTGGGCAGCAGGTCAGTGGTGGCCATGTCATGATAGGGGCCATGTCACAGTGGGCAGCAGGTCAGTAATGTCCATGTCACTATGGGGGCCATGTCACTGTGTGCAGCGGGTCAGTGGTGGCTATGTCACTATGGGGGCCATGTCACTGTGGGCAGCAGGTCAGTGGTGGCCATGTCACTATGGGGGCTATGTCACAGTGGGCAGCTGGTCAGTGGTGGCCATGTCACTGTGAGGTCATGTCACAGTGTGCAGCAGGTCAATGGTGGCCATGTCACAGTGAGCAATAGGCCACTCGTTGCCATGTCACTGTGGGGGCTATGTCACAGTGGGAAGCAGGTCAGTGCTGGCCATGTCACAATGGGGGCCATGTCACAGTGGGCAGGAGGTCAGTGGTGGCCATGTCACTATGGGGGCCATGTCACATTGGGCAGCAGTTCAGTGGTGGCCATGTCACTGTGAGGTCATGTCACAGTGAGCAACAGGCCACTGGTTGCCATGTCACTGTGGGGGCTATGTCACAGTGGGCAGCAGGTCAGTGGTGGCCATGTCACTATGGGGGCCATGTCACAGTGGGCAGCAGGTCAGTGGTGGCCATGTTACTATGGGGGCCATGTCACAGTGGGCAGCAGGTCCGTAGTGGCCACGTCACTGTGGGGCCATGTCACAGTGTGCAGCTGGTAAGTGATGGCCATGTCACAGTGAGCAACAGGCCACTGGTTGCCATGTCACTGTGGGGGCTATGTCACAGTGGGTAGCAGGTCAGTGGTGGCCATGTCACTATGGGGGCCATGTCACAGTGGGCAGCAGGTCAGTGGTGGCCATGTCACTATGGGGGCCATGTCACAGTGGGCAGCAGGTCACTGGTGCCCAAGTCACTGTGGGGCTATGTCACAGTGGGCAGCAGTTCAGTGGTGGCCATGTCACTATGGGGGCCATGTCACAGTGGGCAGCAGGTCAGTAGTGGCCACGGCACTGTGGGGCCATGTCACAGTGGGCAGCAGGTCAGTGGTGGCCATGTCACTATGGGGGCTATGTCACATTGGGCAGCAGGTCAGTGGTGGCCATGTCACTGTGAGGTCATGTCACAGTGTGCAGCAGGTCAGTGGTGGCCATGTCACTATGGGGGCCATGTCACAGTGGGCAGCAGGTCAGTAATGTCCATGTCACTATGGGGGCCATGTCACAGTGTGCAGCGGGTCAGTGGTGGCCATGTCACTATGGGGGCCATGTCACAGTGGGCAGCAGGTCAGTGGTGGCCATGTCACTATGGGGGCTATGTCACAGTGGGCAGCTGGTCAGTGGTGGCCATGTCACTGTGAGGTCATGTCACAGTGTGCAGCAGGTCAATGGTGGCCATGTCACAGTGAGAAATAGGCCACTCGTTGCCATGTCACTGTGGGGGCTATGTCACAGTGGGAAGCAGGTCAGTGCTGGCCATGTCACAATGGGGGCAATGTCACAGTGGGCAGGAGGTCAGTGGTGGCCATGTCACTATGGGGGCTATGTCACATTGGGCAGCAGGTCAGTGGTGGCCATGTCACTGTGAGGTCATGTCACAGTGTGCAGCAGGTCAGTGGTGGCCATGTCACAGTGAGAAACAGACCACTGGTTGCCAAGTCACTGTGGTGTCTATGTGACAGTGGGCAGCAGGTCAGTTGTGGCCAAGTCTCTATGGGGGCCATGTCACAGTGGGCAGCAGGTCAGTGGTGCCCATGTCACTATGGGGGCCATGTCACTGTGGGTAGCAGGTCAGTGGTGGCCAGGTCACTGAGGGGCTATGTCACAGTGGTCAGCGGATCAGTGGTGGCCATGTCACTGTGGGGGCTATGTCACTGTGGGCAGCAGGTCAGTTGCGGCCATGTCACTATGAGTCCATGTCACAGTGGGCAGCAGGTCAGTGGTGGCCATGTCACTATGGGGGCTATGTCACATTGGGCAGCAGGTCAGTGGTGGCCATGTCACTGTGAGGTCATGTCACAGTGTGCAGCAGGTCAGTGGTGGCCATGTCACAGTGAGTAACAGGCCACTGGTTGCCATGTCACTGTGGGTTCTATGTCATAGTGGGCAGCAGGTCACTGGTGGCCATGTCACTATGGGGGACATGTCACAGTGTGCAGCAGGTCAGTGGTGGCCATGTCACAGTGAGCAATAGGCCACTGGTTGCCATGTCACTGTGGTGTCTATGTCACAGTGGGCATCAGGTCAGTGGTGGCCATGTCAATATGGGGGCCATGTCACAGTGGGCAGCAGGTCAGTGGTGGCCATGTCACTATGGGGGCCATGTCACAGTGGGCAGCAGGTCAGTAGAGTCCACGTCACTGTGGGGCCATGTCACAGTGTGCAGCAGGTCAGTGGTGGCCATGTCACAGTGAGCAACAGGCCACTGGTTGCCATGTCACTGTGGGGGCTATGTCACAGTGTGCAGCAGGTCAGTGGTGGCCATGTCACTATGGGGGTCATGTCACAGTGGGCAGCAGGTCAGTAATGTCGATGTCACTATGGGGGCCATGTCACAGTGGGTAGCAGGTCAGTGGTGGCCATGTCACTGTGGGGCTATGTCACAGTGGTCAGCGGATCAGTGGTGGCCATGTCATTGTGGGGACCATGTCACAGTGTGCAGCAGGTCAGTGGTGGCCATGTCACAGTGAGCAACAGGGCACTGGTTGCCATGTCACTGTGGTGGCTATGTCACAGTGGGCAGCAGGTCAGTTGTGGCCATGTCTCTATGGGGGCCATGTCACAGTGGGCAGCAGGTCAGTGGTGGCCATGTCACTATGGGGGCCATGTCACAGTGGGTAGCAGGTTATTGGTGGTCAGGTCACTGTGGGGCTATGTGACAGTGGTCAGCGGATCAGTGGTGGCCATGTCACTGTTGGGGCCATGTCACAGTGGGCAGCAGGTCAGTGATGGCCATGTCACAGTGAGCAACAGGCCACTGGTTGCCATGTCACTGTGGGGGCTATGTCACAGTGGGCAGCAGGTCAGTGGTGGCCATGGCACTATGGGGGCCATGTCACAGTGGGCAGCAGGTCTGTGGTGCCCATGTCACTGTGGGGCTATGTCACAGTGGTCAGCGTGTCAGTGGTGGCCATGTCACTGTTGGGGCCATGTCACAGTGGGCAGCAGGTCAGTGGTGGCCATGTCACTATGGGGGCCATGTCACAGTGAGCAGCAGGTCAGTAGTGGCCACGTCACTGTGAGGTCATGTCACAGTGTGCAGCAGGTCAGTGGTGGCCATGTCACAGTGAGCAACAGGCCACTGTTTGCCATGTCACTGTGGGGGCTATGTCACAGTGGGCAGCAGGTCAGTTTTGGCCATGTCACTATGGGGGCCATTTCACAGTGGGCAGCAGGTCAGTGGTGGCCATGTCACTATGGGGGCCATGTCACAGTGGGCAGCAGGTCAGTGGTGGCCATGTCACTATGGGGGCCATGTCACTATGGGGGCCATGTCACAGTGGGCAGCAGGTCAGTAGTGGCCACGTCACTGTGGGGCCATGTCACAGTGTGCAGCTGGTAAGTGATGGCCATGTCACAGTGAGCAACAGGCCACTGGTTGCCATGTCACTGTGGGGGCTATGTCACAGTGGGCAGCAGGTCAGTGGTGGCCATGTCACTATGGGGGCCATGTCACAGTGGGCAGCAGGTCAGTGGTGCCCAAGTCACTGTGGGGCTATGTCACAGTGGGCAGTAGGTCAGTTTTGGCCATGTCAGTATGGGGACCATGTCACAGTGTGCAGCAGGTCAGTGGTGGCCATGTCACTATGGGGGCTATGTCACATTGGGCAGCAGGTCAGTGGTGGCCATGTCACTGTGAGGTCATGTCACAGTGTGCAGCAGGTCAATGGTGGCCATGTCACAGTGAGAAATAGGCCACTCGTTGCCATGTCACTGTGGGGGCTATGTCACAGTGGGAAGCAGGTCAGTGCTGGCCATGTCACAATGGGGGCAATGTCACAGTGGGCAGGAGGTCAGTGGTGGCCATGTCACTATGGGGGCTATGTCACATTGGGCAGCAGGTCAGTGGTGGCCATGTCACTGTGAGGTCATGTCACAGTGTGCAGCAGGTCAGTGGTGGCCATGTCACAGTGAGAAACAGACCACTGGTTGCCAAGTCACTGTGGTGTCTATGTGACAGTGGGCAGCAGGTCAGTTGTGGCCAAGTCTCTATGGGGGCCATGTCACAGTGGGCAGCAGGTCAGTGGTGCCCATGTCACTATGGGGGCCATGTCACTGTGGGTAGCAGGTCAGTGGTGGCCAGGTCACTGAGGGGCTATGTCACAGTGGTCAGCGGATCAGTGGTGGCCATGTCACTGTGGGGGCTATGTCACTGTGGGCAGCAGGTCAGTTGCGGCCATGTCACTATGAGTCCATGTCACAGTGGGCAGCAGGTCAGTGGTGGCCATGTCACTATGGGGGCTATGTCACATTGGGCAGCAGGTCAGTGGTGGCCATGTCACTGTGAGGTCATGTCACAGTGTGCAGCAGGTCAGTGGTGGCCATGTCACAGTGAGTAACAGGCCACTGGTTGCCATGTCACTGTGGGTTCTATGTCATAGTGGGCAGCAGGTCACTGGTGGCCATGTCACTATGGGGGACATGTCACAGTGTGCAGCAGGTCAGTGGTGGCCATGTCACAGTGAGCAATAGGCCACTGGTTGCCATGTCACTGTGGTGTCTATGTCACAGTGGGCATCAGGTCAGTGGTGGCCATGTCAATATGGGGGCCATGTCACAGTGGGCAGCAGGTCAGTGGTGGCCATGTCACTATGGGGGCCATGTCACAGTGGGCAGCAGGTCAGTAGAGTCCACGTCACTGTGGGGCCATGTCACAGTGTGCAGCAGGTCAGTGGTGGCCATGTCACAGTGAGCAACAGGCCACTGGTTGCCATGTCACTGTGGGGGCTATGTCACAGTGTGCAGCAGGTCAGTGGTGGCCATGTCACTATGGGGGTCATGTCACAGTGGGCAGCAGGTCAGTAATGTCGATGTCACTATGGGGGCCATGTCACAGTGGGTAGCAGGTCAGTGGTGGCCATGTCACTGTGGGGCTATGTCACAGTGGTCAGCGGATCAGTGGTGGCCATGTCATTGTGGGGACCATGTCACAGTGTGCAGCAGGTCAGTGGTGGCCATGTCACAGTGAGCAACAGGGCACTGGTTGCCATGTCACTGTGGGGGCTATGTCACAGTGGGCAGCAGGTCAGTTGTGGCCATGTCTCTATGGGGGCCATGTCACAGTGGGCAGCAGGTCAGTGGTGGCCATGTCACTATGGGGGCCATGTCACAGTGGGTAGCAGGTTATTGGTGGTCAGGTCACTGTGGGGCTATGTGACAGTGGTCAGCGGATCAGTGGTGGCCATGTCACTGTTGGGGCCATGTCACAGTGGGCAGCAGGTCAGTGATGGCCATGTCACAGTGAGCAACAGGCCACTGGTTGCCATGTCACTGTGGGGGCTATGTCACAGTGGGCAGCAGGTCAGTGGTGGCCATGGCACTATGGGGGCCATGTCACAGTGGGCAGCAGGTCTGTGGTGCCCATGTCACTGTGGGGCTATGTCACAGTGGTCAGCGTGTCAGTGGTGGCCATGTCACTGTTGGGGCCATGTCACAGTGGGCAGCAGGTCAGTGGTGGCCATGTCACTATGGGGGCCATGTCACAGTGAGCAGCAGGTCAGTAGTGGCCACGTCACTGTGAGGTCATGTCACAGTGTGCAGCAGGTCAGTGGTGGCCATGTCACAGTGAGCAACAGGCCACTGTTTGCCATGTCACTGTGGGGGCTATGTCACAGTGGGCAGCAGGTCAGTTTTGGCCATGTCACTATGGGGGCCATTTCACAGTGGGCAGCAGGTCAGTGGTGGCCATGTCACTATGGGGGCCATGTCACAGTGGGCAGCAGGTCAGTGGTGGCCATGTCACTATGGGGGCCATGTCACTATGGGGGCCATGTCACAGTGGGCAGCAGGTCAGTAGTGGCCACGTCACTGTGGGGCCATGTCACAGTGTGCAGCTGGTAAGTGATGGCCATGTCACAGTGAGCAACAGGCCACTGGTTGCCATGTCACTGTGGGGGCTATGTCACAGTGGGCAGCAGGTCAGTGGTGGCCATGTCACTATGGGGGCCATGTCACAGTGGGCAGCAGGTCAGTGGTGCCCAAGTCACTGTGCGGCTATGTCACAGTGGGCAGTAGGTCAGTTTTGGCCATGTCAGTATGGGGACCATGTCACAGTGTGCAGCAGGTCAGTGGTGGCCATGTCACTATGGGGGCTATGTCACATTGGGCAGCAGGTCAGTGGTGGCCATGTCACTGTGAGGTCATGTCACAGTGTGCAGCAGGTCAGTGGTGGCCATGTCACAGTGAGCAACAGGCCACTGGTTGCCATGTCACTGTGGGGGCTATGTCACAGTGGGCAGCAGGTCAGTGGTGGCCACGTCACTATGGGGGCCATGTCACAGTGGGCAGCAGGTCAGTGGTGGCCATGTCACTATGGGGGCCATGTCACAGTGGGCAGCAGGTCAGTGGTGCCCAAGTCACTGTGGGGCTATGTCACAGTGGGCAGTAGGTCAGTTTTGGCCATGTCAGTATGGGGACCATGTCACAGTGTGCAGCAGGTCAGTGGTGGCCATGTCACTATGGGGGCTATGTCACATTGGGCAGCAGGTCAGTGGTGGCCATGTCACTGTGAGGTCATGTCACAGTGTGCAGCAGGTCAGTGGTGGCCATGTCACAGTGAGCAACAGGTCAGTGGTGGCCATGTCACTATGGGGGCTATGTCACTTTTGGCAGCAGTTCAGTGGTGGCCATGTCACTGTGAGGTCATGTCACAGTGAGCAACAGGCCACTGGTTGCCATGTCACTGTGGGGGCTATGTCACAGTGGGCAGCAGGTCAGTTTTGGCCATGTCACTATGGGGGCCATTTCACAGTGGGCAGCTGGTCAGTAGTGGCCACGTCACTGTGGGGCCATGTCACAGTGTGCAGCTGGTAAGTGATGGCCATGTCACAGTGAGCAACAGGCCACTGGTTGCCATGTCACTGTGGGGGCTGTCACAGTGGGCAGCAGGTCAGTGGTGGCCATGTCAGTATGGGGGCCATGTCACAGTGGGCAGCAGGTCAGTGGTGCCCAAGTCACTGTGGGGCTATGTCACAGTGGGCATCAGGTCAGTTTTGGCCATGTCAGTATGGGGACCATGTCACAGTGTGCAGCAGGTCAGTGGTGGCCATGTCACTATGGGGGCTATGTCACATTGGGCAGCAGGTCAGTGGTGGCCATGTCACTGTGAGGTCATGTCACAGTGTGCAGCAGGTCAGTGGTGGCCATGTCACAGTGAGAAACAGGCCACTGGTTGCCATGTCACTGTGGGGGCTATGTCACAGTGGGCAGCAGGTCAGTGGTGGCCATGGCACTATGGGGGCCATGTCACAGTGGGCAGCAGGTCAGTGGTGCCCATGTCACTGTGGGGCTATGTCACAGTGGTCAGCCGGTCAGTGGTGGCCATGTCACTGTTGGGGCATGTCACAGTGGGCAGCAGTTCAGTGGTGGCCATGTCACTATGGGGGCCATGTCACATTGAGCAGCAGGTCAGTAGTGGCCACGTCACTGTGGGACCATGTCACAGTGGGCAGCAGGTCAGTTTTGGCCATGTCACTATGGGGGCCATTTCACAGTGGGCAGCAGGTCAGTGGTGGCCATGTCACTATGGGGGCCATGTCACAGTGGGCAGCAGGTCAGTAGTGGCCACGTCACTGTGGGGCCATGTCACAGTGTGCAGCAGGTCAGTGATGGTCATGTCACAGTGAGTAACAGGCCACTGGTTGCCATGTCACTGTGGGGGCTATGTCACAGTGGGCAGCAGGTCAGTGCTGGCCGTGTCACTATGGTGGCCATGTCACAGTGGGCAGCAGGTCAGTGGTGGCCATGTCACTATGGGGGCTATGTCACTTTTGGCAGCAGTTCAGTGGTGGCCATGTCACTGTGAGGTCATGTCACAGTGAGCAACAGGCCACTGGTTGCCATGTCACTGTGGGGGCTATGTCACAGTGGGCAGCAGGTCAGTGGTGGCCATGTCACTATGGGGGCCATGTCACAGTGGGCAGCAGGTCAGTGGTGGCCATGTCACTATGGGGGCCATGTCACAGTGGGCAGCAGGTCAGTAGTGGCCACGTCACTGTGGGGCCATGTCACAGTGTGCAGCTGGTAAGTGATGGCCATGTCACAGTGAGCAACAGGCCACTGGTTGCCATGTCACTGTGGGGGCTATGTCACAGTGGGCAGCAGGTCAGTGGTGGCCATCTCAGTATGGGGGCCATGTCACAGTGGGCAGCAGGTCAGTGGTGCCCAAGTCACTGTGGGGCTATGTCACAGTGGGCATCAGGTCAGTTTTGGCCATGTCAGTATGGGGACCATGTCACAGTGTGCAGCAGGTCAGTGGTGGCCATGTCACTATGGGGGCTATGTCACATTGGGCAGCAGGTCAGTGGTGGCCATGTCACTGTGAGGTCATGTCACAGTGTGCAGCAGGTCAGTGGTGGCCATGTCACAGTGAGCAACAGGCCACTGGTTGCCATGTCACTGTGGGGGCTATGTCACAGTGGGCAGCAGGTCAGTGGTGGCCATGTCACTATGGGGGCCATGTCACAGTGGGCAGCAGGTCAGTGGTGGCCATGTCACTATGGCGGCCATTTCACAGTGGGCAGCAGGTCAGTAGTGGCCATGTCACTGTTGGGGCCATGTCACAGTGGGCAGCAGGTCAGTGGTGGCCATGTCACTATGGGGGCCATGTCACAGTGGGCAGCAGGTCAGTGATGGCCATGTCACAGTGAGCAACAGGCCACTGGTTGCCATGTCACTATGGGGCTATGTCACAGTGGGCAGCAGGTCAGTGGTGGCCATGTCACTATGGGGGCCATGTCACAGTGGGCAGAAGGTCACTGGTGCCCAAGTCACTGTGGGGCTATGTCACAGTGCTCAGAGGGTCAGTGGTGGCCATGTCACTGTTGGGGCCATGTCACAGTGGGCAGCAGGTCAGTGGTGGCCATGTCACTATGATGGCCATGTCACAGTGAGCAGCAGGTCAGTAGTGGCCATGTCACTGTGGGGCCATGTCACAGTGTGCAGCAGGTCAGTGATGGCCATGTCACAGTGAGCAACAGGCCACTGGTTGCCATGTCACTGTGGGGGCCATGTCACAGTGGGCAGCAGGTCAGTGGTGGCCATGTCACTGTGAGGTCATGTCACAGTGTGCAGCAGTTCAGTGGTGGCCATGTCACAGTGAGCAACAGGCCACTGGTTGCCATGTCACTGTGGGGGCTATGTCACAGTGGGCAGCAGGTCAGTGGTGGCCATGTCACTATGGGGGCCATGTCACAGTGGGCAGCAGGTCAGTGGTGGCCATGTCACTATGGGGGCCATGTCACAATGGGCAGCAGGTCAGTAGTGGCCACGTCACTGTGGGGCCATGTCACAGTGTGCAGCAGGTCAGTGATGGCCATGTCACAGTGAGCAACAGGCCACTGGTTGCCATGTCACTGTGGGGGCTATGTCACAGTGGGCAGCAGGTCAGTGCTGGCCGTGTCACTATGGTGGCCATGTCACAGTGGACAGCAGGTCAGTGGTGGCCATGTCACTGTGAGGTCATGTCACAGTGAGCAACAGGCCACTGGTTGCCATGTCACTGTGGGGGCTCTGTCACAGTGCCAGCAGGTCAGTGGTGGCCATGTCACTATGGGGGCCATGTCACAGTGGGCAGCAGGTCAGTGGTGGCCATGTCACTATGGGGGCCATGTCACAGTGGGCAGCAGGTCAGTAGTGGCCACGTCACTGTGGGGCCATGTCACAGTGTGCAGCAGGTCAGTGATGGCCATGTCACAGTGAGCAAAAGTCCACTGGTTGCCATGTCACTGTGGGGCTATGTCACAGTGGGCAGCATGTCAGTGGTGGCCATGTCACTGTTGGGGCCATGTCACAGTGGGCAGCAGGTCAGTGGTGGCCATGTCACTATGGGGGCCATGTCACAGTGTGCAGCAGGTCAGTGGTGGCCATGTCACTGTGAGGTCATGTCACAGTGTGCAGCTGGTAAGTGATGGCCATGTCACAGTGAGCAACAGGCCACTGGTTGCCATGTCACTGTGGGGGCTATGTCACAGTGGGCAGCAGGTCAGTGGTGGCCATGTCACTATGGGGGCCATGTCACAGTGGGCAGCAGGTCAGTGGTGCCCAAGTCACTGTGGGGCTATGTCACAGTGGGCAGTAGGTCAGTTTTGGCCATGTCAGTATGGGGACCATGTCACAGTGTGCAGCAGGTCAGTGGTGGCCATGTCACTATGGGGGCTATGTCACATTGGGCAGCAGGTCAGTGGTGGCCATGTCACTGTGAGGTCATGTCACAGTGTGCAGCAGGTCAGTGGTGGCCATGTCACAGTGAGCAACAGACCACTGGTTGCCATGTCACTGTGGGGGCTATGTCACAGTGGGCAGCAGGTCAGTGGTGGCCATGTCAATATGGGGGCCATGTCACAGTGGGCAGCAGGTCAGTAGTGGCCACGTCACTGTGCGGCCATGTCACAGTGTGCAGCAGGTCAGTGGTGGCCATGTCACAGTGAGCAACAGGGCACTGGTTGCCATGTCACTGTGGGGGCTATGTCAAAGTGGGCAGCAGGTCAGTTGTGGCCATGTCTCTATGGTGGCCATGTCATAGTGGGCAGCAGGTCAGTGGTGGGCATGTCACTATGGGGGCCATGTCACAGTGGGTAGCAGGTTAGTGGTGGTCAGGTCACTGTGGGGCTATGTGACAGTGGTCAGCGGATCAGTGGTGGCCATGTCACTGTTGGGGCCATGTCACAGTGGGCAGCAGGTCAGTGATGGCCATGTCACAGTGAGCAACAGGCCACTGGTTGCCATGTCACTGTGGGGGCTATGTCACAGTGGGCAGCAGGTCAGTGGTGGCCATGGCACTATGGGGGCCATGTCACAGTGGGCAGCAGGTCAGTGGTGCCCATGTCACTGTGGGGCTATGTCACAGTGGTCAGCGGGTCAGTGGTGGCCATGTCACTGTTGGGGCCATGTCACAGTGGGCAGCAGGTCAGTGGTGGCCATGTCACTATGGGGGCCATGTCACAGTGAGCAGCAGGTCAGTAGTGGCCACGTCACTGTGGGACCATGTCACAGTGTGCAGCAGGTCAGTGGTGGCCATGTCACAGTGAGCAACAGGCCACTGTTTGCCATGTCACTGTGGGGGCTATGTCACAGTGGGCAGCAGGTCAGTTTTGGCCATGTCACTATGGGGGCCATTTCACAGTGGGCAGCAGGTCAGTGGTGGCCATGTCACTATGGGGGCCATGTCACAGTGGGCAGCAGGTCAGTAGTGGCCACGTCACTGTGGGGCCATGTCACAGTGTGCAGCAGGTCAGTGATGGTCATGTCACAGTGAGTAACAGGCCACTGGTTGCCATGTCACTGTGGGGGCTATGTCACAGTGGGCAGCAGGTCAGTGCTGGCCGTGTCACTATGGTGGCCATGTCACAGTGGGCAGCAGGTCAGTGGTGGCCATGTCACTATGGGGGCTATGTCACTTTTGGCAGCAGTTCAGTGGTGGCCATGTCACTGTGAGGTCATGTCACAGTGAGCAACAGGCCAATGGTTGCCATGTCACTGTGGGGGCTATGTCACAGTGGGCAGCAGGTCAGGGGTGGCCATGTCACTATGGGGGCCATGTCACAGTGGGCAGCAGGTCAGTGGTGGCCATGTCACTATGGGGGCCATGTCACAGTGGGCAGCAGGTCAGTAGTGGCCACGTCACTGTGGGGCCATGTCACAGTGTGCAGCTGGTAAGTGATGGCCATGTCACAGTGAGCAACAGACCACTGGTTGCCATGTCACTGTGGGGGCTATGTCACAGTGGGCAGCAGGTCAGTGGTGGCCATGTCAATATGGGGGCCATGTCACAGTGGGCAGCAGGTCAGTGGTGGCCATGTCACTATGGGGGCCATGTCACAGTGGGCAGCAGGTCAGTAGTGGCCACGTCACTGTGCGGCCATGTGACAGTGTGCAGCAGGTCAGTGGTGGCCATGTCACAGTGAGCAACAGGGCACTGGTTGCCATGTCACTGTGGGGGCTATGTCACAGTGGGCAGCAGGTCAGTTGTGGCCATGTCTCTATGGGGGCCATGTCACAGTGGGCAGCAGGTCAGTGGTGGGCATGTCACTATGGGGGCCATGTCACAGTGGGTAGCAGGTTAGTGGTGGTCAGGTCACTGTGGGGCTATGTGACAGTGGTCAGCGGGTCAGTGGTGGCCATGTCACTGTTGGGGCCATGTCACAGTGGGCAGCAGGTCAGTGGTGGCCATGTCACTATGGGGGCCATGTCACAGTGGGCAGCAGGTCAGTGGTGGCCATGTCACTGTGAGGTCATGTCACAGTGAGCAACAGGCCACTGGTTGCCATGTCACTGTGGGGGCTCTGTCACAGTGCCAGCAGGTCAGTGGTGGCCATGTCACTATGGGGGCCATGTCACAGTGGGCAGCAGGTCAGTGGTGGCCATGTCACTATGGGGGCCATGTCACAGTGGGCAGCAGGTCAGTAGTGGCCACGTCACTGTGGGGCCATGTCACAGTGTGCAGCAGGTCAGTGATGGCCATGTCACAGTGAGCAAAAGTCCACTGGTTGCCATGTCACTGTGGGGCTATGTCACAGTGGGCAGCATGTCAGTGGTGGTATTGTCACTGTTGGGGCCATGTCACAGTGGGCAGCAGGTCAGTGGTGGCCATGTCACTATGGGGGCCATGTCACAGTGTGCAGCAGGTCAGTGGTGGCCATGTCACTGTGAGGTCATGTCACAGTGTGCAGCTGGTAAGTGATGGCCATGTCACAGTGAGCAACAGGCCACTGGTTGCCATGTCACTGTGGGGGCTATGTCACAGTGGGCAGCAGGTCAGTGGTGGCCATGTCACTATGGGGGCCATGTCACAGTGGGCAGCAGGTCAGTGGTGCCCAAGTCACTGTGGGGCTCTGTCACAGTGGGCAGTAGGTCAGTTTTGGCCATGTCAGTATGGGGACCATGTCACAGTGTGCAGCAGGTCAGTGGTGGCCATGTCACTATGGGGGCTATGTCACAGTGGGCAGCAGGTCAGTGGTGGCCATGTCAATATGGGGGCCATGTCACAGTGGGCAGCAGGTCAGTGGTGGCCATGTCACTATGGGGGCCATGTCACAGTGGGCAGCAGGTCAGTAGTGGCCACGTCACTGTGCGGCCATGTCACAGTGTGCAGCAGGTCAGTGGTGGCCATGTCACAGTGAGCAACAGGGCACTGGTTGCCATGTCACTGTGGGGGCTATGTCACAGTGGGCAGCAGGTCACTGGTGGCCATGTCAATATGGGGGCCATGTCACAGTGGGCAGCAGGTCAGTGGTGGCCATGTCACTATGGGGGCCATGTCACAGTGGGCAGCAGGTCAGTAGTGGCCACGTCACTGTGCGGCCATGTGACAGTGTGCAGCAGGTCAGTGGTGGCCATGCCACAGTGAGCAACAGGGCACTGGTTGCCATGTCACTGTGGGGGCTATGTCACAGTGGGCAGCAGGTCAGTTGTGGCCATGTCTCTATGGGGGCCATGTCACAGTGGGCAGCAGGTCAGTGGTGGGCATGTCACTATGGGGGCCATGTCACAGTGGGTAGCAGGTTAGTGGTGGTCAGGTCACTGTGGGGCTATGTGACAGTGGTCAGCGGATCAGTGGTGGCCATGTCACTGTTGGGGCCATGTCACAGTGGGCAGCAGGTCAGTGATGGCCATGTCACAGTGAGCAACAGGCCACTGGTTGCCATGTCACTGTGGGGGCTATGTCACAGTGGGCAGCAAGTCAGTGGTGGCCATGTCACTGTTGGGGCCATGTCACAGTGGGCAGCAGGTCAGTGGTGGCCATGTCACTATGGGGGCCATGTCACAGTGAGCAGCAGGTCAGTAGTGGCCACGTCACTGTGGGACCATGTCACAGTGTGCAGCAGGTCAGTGATGGCCATGTCACAGTGAGCAACAGGCCACTGTTTGCCATGTCACTGTGGGGGCTATGTCACAGTGGGCAGCAGGTCAGTTTTGGCCATGTCACTATGGGGGCCATTTCACAGTGGGCAGCAGGTCAGTGGTGGCCATGTCACTATGGGGGCCATGTCACAGTGGGCAGCAGGTCAGTAGTGGCCACGTCACTGTGGGGCCATGTCACAGTGTGCAGCAGGTCAGTGATGGTCATGTCACAGTGAGTAACAGGCCACTGGTTGCCATGTCACTGTGGGGGCTATGTCACAGTGGGCAGCAGGTCAGTGCTGGCCGTGTCACTATGGTGGCCATGTCACAGTGGGCAGCAGGTCAGTGGTGGCCATGTCACTATGGGGGCTATGTCACTTTTGGCAGCAGTTCAGTGGTGGCCATGTCACTGTGAGGTCATGTCACAGTGAGCAACAGGCCACTGGTTGCCATGTCACTGTGGGGGCTATGTCACAGTGGGCAGCAGGTCAGTGGTGGCCATGTCACTATGGGGGCCATGTCACAGTGGGCAGCAGGTCAGTGGTGGCCATGTCACTATGGCGGCCATGTCACAGTGGGCAGCAGGTCAGTAGTGGCCACGTCACTGTGGGGCCATGTCACAGTGTGCAGCTGGTAAGTGATGGCCATGTCACAGTGAGCAACAGGCCACTGGTTGCCATGTCACTGTGGGGGCTGTCACAGTGGGCAGCAGGTCAGTGGTGGCCATGTCAGTATGGGGGCCATGTCACAGTGGGCAGCAGGTCAGTGGTGCCCAAGTCACTGTGGGGCTATGTCACAGTGGGCATCAGGTCAGTTTTGGCCATGTCAGTATGGGGACCATGTCACAGTGTGCAGCAGGTCAGTGGTGGCCATGTCACTATGGGGGCTATGTCACATTGGGCAGCAGGTCAGTGGTGGCCATGTCACTGTGAGGTCATGTCACAGTGTGCAGCAGTTCAGTGGTGGCCATGTCACAGTGAGCAACAGGCCACTGGTTGCCATGTCACTGTGGGGGCTATGTCACAGTGGGCAACAGGTCAGTGGTGGCCATGTCACTATGGGGGCCATGTCACAGTGGGCAGCAGGTCAGTGGTGGCCATGTCACTATGGGGGCCATGTCACAATGGGCAGCAGGTCAGTAGTGGCCACGTCACTGTGGGGCCATGTCACAGTGTGTAGCAGGTCAGTGATGGCCATGTCACAGTGAGCAACAGGCCACTGGTTGCCATGTCACTGTGGGGGCTATGTCAAAGTGGGCAGCAGGTCAGTTGTGGCCATGTCTCTATGGGGGCCATGTCATAGTGGGCAGCAGGTCAGTGGTGGGCATGTCACTATGGGGGCCATGTCACAGTGGGTAGCAGGTTAGTGGTGGTCAGGTCACTGTGGGGCTATGTGACAGTGGTCAGCGGATCAGTGGTGGCCATGTCACTGTTGGGGCCATGTCACAGTGGGCAGCAGGTCAGTGATGGCCATGTCACAGTGAGCAACAGGCCACTGGTTGCCATGTCACTGTGGGGGCTATGTCACAGTGGGCAGCAGGTCAGTGGTGGCCATGGCACTATGGGGGCCATGTCACAGTAGGCAGCAGGTCAGTGGTGCCCATGTCACTGTGGGGCTATGTCACAGTGGTCAGCGGGTCAGTGGTGGCCATGTCACTGTTGGGGCCATGTCACAGTGGGCAGCAGGTCAGTGGTGGCCATGTCACTATGGGGGCCATGTCACAGTGAGCAGCAGGTCAGTAGTGGCCACGTCACTGTGGGACCATGTCACAGTGTGCAGCAGGTCAGTGATGGCCATGTCACAGTGAGCAACAGGCCACTGTTTGCCATGTCACTGTGGGGGCTATGTCACAGTGGGCAGCAGGTCAGTTTTGGCCATGTCACTATGGGGGCCATTTCACAGTGGGCAGCAGGTCAGTGGTGGCCATGTCACTATGGGGGCCATGTCACAGTGGGCAGCAGGTCAGTAGTGGCCACGTCACTGTGGGGCCATGTCACAGTGTGCAGCAGGTCAGTGATGGTCATGTCACAGTGAGTAACAGGCCACTGGTTGCCATGTCACTGTGGGGGCTATGTCACAGTGGGCAGCAGGTCAGTGCTGGCCGTGTCACTATGGTGGCCATGTCACAGTGGGCAGCAGGTCAGTGGTGGCCATGTCACTATGGGGGCTATGTCACTTTTGGCAGCAGTTCAGTGGTGGCCATGTCACTGTGAGGTCATGTCACAGTGAGCAACAGGCCAATGGTTGCCATGTCACTGTGGGGGCTATGTCACAGTGGGCAGCAGGTCAGTGGTGGCCATGTCACTATGGGGGCCATGTCACAGTGGGCAGCAGGTCAGTGGTGGCCATGTCACTATGGGGGCCATGTCACAGTGGGCAGCAGGTCAGTAGTGGCCACGTCACTGTGGGGCCATGTCACAGTGTGCAGCTGGTAAGTGATGGCCATGTCACAGTGAGCAACAGACCACTGGTTGCCATGTCACTGTGGGGGCTATGTCACAGTGGGCAGCAGGTCAGTGGTGGCCATGTCAATATGGGGGCCATGTCACAGTGGGCAGCAGGTCAGTGGTGGCCATGTCACTATGGGGGCCATGTCACAGTGGGCAGCAGGTCAGTAGTGGCCACGTCACTGTGCGGCCATGTCACAGTGTGCAGCAGGTCAGTGGTGGCCATGTCACAGTGAGCAACAGGGCACTGGTTGCCATGTCACTGTGGGGGCTATGTCACAGTGGGCAGCAGGTCAGTTGTGGCCATGTCTCTATGGGGGCCATGTCACAGTGGGCAGCAGGTCAGTGGTGGGCATGTCACTATGGGGGCCATGTCACAGTGGGTAGCAGGTTAGTGGTGGTCAGGTCACTGTGGGGCTATGTGACAGTGGTCAGCGGATCAGTGGTGGCCATGTCACTGTTGGGGCCATGTCACAGTGGGCAGCAGGTCAGTGATGGCCATGTCACAGTGAGCAACAGGCCACTGGTTGCCATGTCACTGTGGGGGCTATGTCACAGTGGGCAGCAGGTCAGTGGTGGCCATGGCACTATGGGGGCCATGTCACAGTGGGCAGCAGGTCAGTGGTGCCCATGTCACTGTGGGGCTATGTCACAGTGGTCAGCGGGTCAGTGGTGGCCATGTCACTGTTGGGGCCATGTCACAGTGGGCAGCAGGTCAGTGGTGGCCATGTCACTATGGGGGCCATGTCACAGTGGGCAGCAGGTCAGTGGTGGCCATGTCACTGTGAGGTCATGTCACAGTGAGCAACAGGCCACTGGTTGCCATGTCACTGTGGGGGCTCTGTCACAGTGCCAGCAGGTCAGTGGTGGCCATGTCACTATGGGGGCCATGTCACAGTGGGCAGCAGGTCAGTGGTGGCCATGTCACTATGGGGGCCATGTCACAGTGGGCAGCAGGTCAGTAGTGGCCACGTCACTGTGGGGCCATGTCACAGTGTGCAGCAGGTCAGTGATGGCCATGTCACAGTGAGCAAAAGTCCACTGGTTGCCATGTCACTGTGGGGCTATGTCACAGTGGGCAGCATGTCAGTGGTGGCCATGTCACTGTTGGGGCCATGTCACAGTGGGCAGCAGGTCAGTGGTGGCCATGTCACTATGGGGGCCATGTCACAGTGTGCAGCAGGTCAGTGGTGGCCATGTCACTGTGAGGTCATGTCACAGTGTGCAGCTGGTAAGTGATGGCCATGTCACAGTGAGCAACAGGCCACTGGTTGCCATGTCACTGTGGGGGCTATGTCACAGTGGGCAGCAGGTCAGTGGTGGCCATGTCACTATGGGGGCCATGTCACAGTGGGCAGCAGGTCAGTGGTGCCCAAGTCACTGTGGGGCTCTGTCACAGTGGGCAGTAGGTCAGTTTTGGCCATGTCAGTATGGGGACCATGTCACAGTGTGCAGCAGGTCAGTGGTGGCCATGTCACTATGGGGGCTATGTCACATTGGGCAGCAGGTCAGTGGTGGCCATGTCACTGTGAGGTCATGTCACAGTGTGCAGCAGGTCAGTGGTGGCCATGTCACAGTGAGCAACAGACCACTGGTTGCCATGTCACTGTGGGGGCTATGTCACAGTGGGCAGCAGGTCAGTGGTGGCCATGTCAATATGGGGGCCATGTCACAGTGGGCAGCAGGTCAGTGGTGGCCATGTCACTATGGGGGCCATGTCACAGTGGGCAGCAGGTCAGTAGTGGCCACGTCACTATGCGGCCATGTCACAGTGTGCAGCAGGTCAGTGGTGGCCATGTCACAGTGAGCAACAGGGCACTGGTTGCCATGTCACTGTGGGGGCTATGTCACAGTGGGCAGCAGGTCACTGGTGGCCATGTCAATATGGGGGCCATGTCACAGTGGGCAGCAGGTCAGTGGTGGCCATGTCACTATGGGGGCCATGTCACAGTGGGCAGCAGGTCAGTAGTGGCCACGTCACTGTGCGGCCATGTGACAGTGTGCAGCAGGTCAGTGGTGGCCATGTCACAGTGAGCAACAGGGCACTGGTTGCCATGTCACTGTGGGGGCTATGTCACAGTGGGCAGCAGGTCAGTTGTGGCCATGTCTCTATGGGGGCCATGTCACAGTGGGCAGCAGGTCAGTGGTGGGCATGTCACTATGGGGGCCATGTCACAGTGGGTAGCAGGTTAGTGGTGGTCAGGTCACTGTGGGGCTATGTGACAGTGGTCAGCGGATCAGTGGTGGCCATGTCACTGTTGGGGCCATGTCACAGTGGGCAGCAGGTCAGTGATGGCCATGTCACAGTGAGCAACAGGCCACTGGTTGCCATGTCACTGTGGGGGCTATGTCACAGTGGGCAGCAGGTCAGTGGTGGCCATGGCACTATGGGGGCCATGTCACAGTGGGCAGCAGGTCAGTGGTGCCCATGTCACTGTGGGGCTATGTCACAGTGGTCAGCGGGTCAGTGGTGGCCATGTCACTGTTGGGGCCATGTCACAGTGGGCAGCAGGTCAGTGGTGGCCATGTCACTATGGGGGCCATGTCACAGTGAGCAGCAGGTCAGTAGTGGCCACGTCACTGTGGGACCATGTCACAGTGTGCAGCAGGTCAGTGATGGCCATGTCACAGTGAGCAACAGGCCACTGTTTTCCATGTCACTGTGGGGGCTATGTCACAGTGGGCAGCAGGTCAGTTTTAGCCATGTCACTATGGGGGCCATTTCACAGTGGGCAGCAGGTCAGTGGTGGCCATGTCACTATGGGGGCCATGTCACAGTGGGCAGCAGGTCAGTAGTGGCCACGTCACTGTGGGGCCATGTCACAGTGTGCAGCAGGTCAGTGATGGTCATGTCACAGTGAGTAACAGGCCACTGGTTGCCATGTCACTGTGGGGGCTATGTCACAGTGGGCAGCAGGTCAGTGCTGGCCGTGTCACTATGGTGGCCATGTCACAGTGGGCAGCAGGTCAGTGGTGGCCATGTCACTATGGGGGCTATGTCACTTTTGGCAGCAGTTCAGTGGTGGCCATGTCACTGTGAGGTCATGTCACAGTGAGCAACAGGCCACTGGTTGCCATGTCACTGTGGGGGCTATGTCACAGTGGGCAGCAGGTCAGTGGTGGCCATGTCACTATGGGGGCCATGTCACAGTGGGCAGCAGGTCAGTGGTGGCCATATCACTATGGGGGCCATGACACAGTGGGCAGCAGGTCAGTAGTGGCCACGTCACTGTGGGGCCATGTCACAGTGTGCAGCTGGTAAGTGATGGCCATGTCACAGTGAGCAACAGGCCACTGGTTGCCATGTCACTGTGGGGGCTGTCACAGTGGGCAGCAGGTCAGTGGTGGCCATGTCAGTATGGGGGCCATGTCACAGTGGGCAGCAGGTCAGTGGTGCCCAAGTCACTGTGGGGCTATGTCACAGTGGGCATCAGGTCAGTTTTGGCCATGTCAGTATGGGGACCATGTCACAGTGTGCAGCAGGTCAGTGGTGGCCATGTCACTATGGGGGCTATGTCACATTGGGCAGCAGGTCAGTGGTGGCCATGTCACTGTGAGGTCATGTCACAGTGTGCAGCAGTTCAGTGGTGGCCATGTCACAGTGAGCAACAGGCCACTGGTTGCCATGTCACTGTGGGGGCTATGTCACAGTGGGCAGCAGGTCAGTGGTGGCCATGTCACTATGGGGGCCATGTCACAGTGGGCAGCAGGTCAGTGGTGGCCATGTCACTATGGGGGCCATGTCACAATGGGCAGCAGGTCAGTAGTGGCCACGTCACTGTGGGGCCATGTCACAGTGTGCAGCAGGTCAGTGATGGCCATGTCACAGTGAGCAACAGGCCACTGGTTGCCATGTCACTGTGGGGGCTATGTCACAGTGGGCAGCAGGTCAGTGCTGGCCGTGTCACTATGGTGGCCATGTCACAGTGGACAGCAGGTCAGTGGTGGCCATGTCACTGTGAGGTCATGTCACAGTGAGCAACAGGCCACTGGTTGCCATGTCACTGTGGGGGCTCTGTCACAGTGCCAGCAGGTCAGTGGTGGCCATGTCACTGTGAGGTCATGTCACAGTGGGCAGCAGGTCAGTGGTGGCCATGTCACTATGGGGGCCATGTCACAGTGGGCAGCAGGTCAGTAGTGGCCACGTCACTGTGGGGCCATGTCACAGTGTGCAGCAGGTCACTGATGGCCATGTCACAGTGAGCAAAAGTCCACTGGTTACCATGTCACTGTGGGGCTATGTCACAGTGGGCAGCATGTCAGTGGTGGCCATGTCACTGTTGGGGCCATGTCACAGTGGGCAGCAGGTCAGTGGTGGCCATGTCACTATGGGGGCCATGTCACAGTGTGCAGCAGGTCAGTGATGGCCATGTCACAGTGAGCAACAGGCCACTGGTTGCCATGTCACTATGGGGGCCATGTCACAGTGGGCAGCAGGTCAGTGGTGGCCATGTCACTGTGAGGTCATGTCACAGTGTGCAGCAGGTCAGTGGTGGCCATGTCACAGTGAGCAACAGGCCACTGGTTGCCATGTCACTGTGGGGGCTATGTCACAGTTGGCAGCAGGTCAGTGGTGGCCATGTCACAGTGAGTAACAGGCCACTGGTTGCCATGTCACTGTCGGGGCTATGTCACAGTGGGCAGCACGTCAGTAGTGGCCATGTCAGTATGGGGGCTATGTCACATTGGGCAGCAGGTCAGTGGTGGCCATGTCACTGTGAGGTCATGTCACAGTGTGCAGCAGGTCAGTGGTGGCCATGTCACAGTGAGCAACAGGCCACTGCTTGCCATGTCACTGTGGGGGCTATGTCACAGTGGGCAGCAGGTCAGTGCTGGCCGTGTCACTATGGGGGCCATGTCACAGTGGGCAGCAGGTCAGTGGTGGCCATGTCACTATGGGGGCTATGTCACATTGGGCAGCAGGTCAGTGGTGGCCATGTCACAGTGAGCAACAGGCCACTGGTTGCCATGTCACTGTGGGGGCTATGTCACAGTGTGCAGCAGGTCAGTGGTGGCCATGTCACTATGGGGGCCATGTCACAGTGGGCAGCAGGTCAGTGGTGGCCATGTCACTATGGGGGCTATGTCACAGTGTGCAGGAGATCAGTAGTGGCCACGTCACTGTGGGGCCATGTCACAGTGTGCAGCAGGTCAGTGATGGCCATGTCACAGTGAGCAACATGCCACTGGTTGCCATGTCACTGTGGGGGCTATGTCACAGTGGGCAGCAGGTCAGTGGTGGCCATGTCACTATGGGGGCCATGTCACAGTGGGCAGCAGGTCAGTGGTGGCCACGTCACTGTGGGGCCATGTCACAGTGTGCAGCAGGTCAGTGATGGCCATGTCACAGTGAGTAGCAGGCCACTGGTTGCCATGTCACTGTGGGGGCTATGTCACAGTGGGCAGCAGGTCAGTGGTGGCCATGGCACTATGGGGGCCATGTCACAGTGGGCAGCAGGTCAGTGCTGCCCATGTCACTGTGGGGCTATGTCACAGTGGTCAGCGGGTCAGTGGTGACCATGTCACTGTTGGGACCATGTCACAGTGGGCAGCAGGTCAGTGGTGGCCATGTCGCTATGGGGGCCATGTCACAGTGAGCAGCAGGTCAGTAGTGGCCACGTCACTGTGGGGCCATGTCACAGTGTGCAGCAGGTCAGTGATGGCCATGTCACAGTGAGCAACAGGCCACTGGTTGCCATGTCACTGTGGGGGCTATGTCACAGTGGGCAGCAGGTCAGTGGTGGCCATGTCACTATGGGGGCCATGTCACAGTGGGCAGCAGGTCAGTGGTGGCCATGTCACTATGGGGGCCATGACACAGTGGGCAGCAGGTCAGTAGTGGCCACGTCACTGTGGGGCCATGTCACAGTGTGCAGCTGGTAAGTGATGGCCATGTCACAGTGAGCAACAGGCCACTGGTTGCCATGTCACTGTGGGGGCTGTCACAGTGGGCAGCAGGTCAGTGGTGGCCATGTCAGTATGGGGGCCATGTCACAGTGGGCAGCAGGTCAGTGGTGCCCAAGTCACTGTGGGGCTATGTCACAGTGGGCATCAGGTCAGTTTTGGCCATGTCAGTATGGGGACCATGTCACAGTGTGCAGCAGGTCAGTGGTGGCCATGTCACTATGGGGGCTATGTCACATTGGGCAGCAGGTCAGTGGTGGCCATGTCACTGTGAGGTCATGTCACAGTGTGCAGCAGTTCAGTGGTGGCCATGTCACAGTGAGCAACAGGCCACTGGTTGCCATGTCACTGTGGGGGCTATGTCACAGTGGGCAGCAGGTCAGTGATGGCCATGTCACTATGGGGGCCATGTCACAGTGGGCAGCAGGTCCGTGGTGGCCATGTCACTATGGGGGCCATGTCACAATGGGCAGCAGGTCAGTAGTGGCCACGTCACTGTGGGGCCATGTCACAGTGTGCAGCAGGTCAGTGATGGCCATGTCACAGTGAGCAACAGGCCACTGGTTGCCATGTCACTGTGGGGGCTATGTCACAGTGGGCAGCAGGTCAGTGCTGGCCGTGTCACTATGGTGGCCATGTCACAGTGGACAGCAGGTCAGTGGTGGCCATGTCACTGTGAGGTCATGTCACAGTGAGCAACAGGCCACTGGTTGCCATGTCACTGTGGGGGCTCTGTCACAGTGCCAGCAGGTCAGTGGTGGCCATGTCACTGTGAGGTCATGTCACAGTGGGCAGCAGGTCAGTGGTGGCCATGTCACTATGGGGGCCATGTCACAGTGGGCAGCAGGTCAGTAGTGGCCACGTCACTGTGGGGCCATGTCACAGTGTGCAGCAGGTCAGTGATGGCCATGTCACAGTGAGCAAAAGTCCACTGGTTGCCATGTCACTGTGGGGCTATGTCACAGTGGGCAGCATGTCAGTGGTGGCCATGTCACTGTTGGGGCCATGTCACAGTGGGCAGCAGGTCAGTGGTGGCCATGTCACTATGGGGGCCATGTCACAGTGTGCAGCAGGTCAGTGATGGCCATGTCACAGTGAGCAACAGGCCACTGGTTGCCATGTCACTATGGGGGCCATGTCACAGTGGGCAGCAGGTCAGTGGTGGCCATGTCACTGTGAGGTCATGTCACAGTGTGCAGCAGGTCAGTGGTGGCCATGTCACAGTGGGCAGCAGGCCACTGGTTGCCATGTCACTGTGGGGGCTATGTCACAGTGGGCAGCAGGTCAGTGGTGGCCATGTCACAGTGAGTAACAGGCCACTGGTTGCCATGTCACTGTCGGGGCTATGTCACAGTGGGCAGCACGTCAGTGGTGGCCATGTCAGTATGGGGGCTATGTCACATTGGGCAGCAGGTCAGTGGTGGCCATGTCACTGTGAGGTCATGTCACAGTGTGCAGCAGGTCAGTGGTGGCCATGTCACAGTGAGCAACAGGCCACTGGTTGCCATGTCACTGTGGGGGCTATGTCACAGTGGGCAGCAGGTCAGTGCTGGCCGTGTCACTATGGGGGCCATGTCACAGTGGGCAGCAGGTCAGTGGTGGCCATGTCACTATGGGGGCTATGTCACATTGGGCAGCAGGTCAGTGGTGGCCATGTCACAGTGAGCAACAGGCCACTGGTTGCCATGTCACTGTCGGGGCTATGTCACAGTGTGCAGCAGGTCAGTGGTGGCCATGTCACTATGGGGGCCATGTCACAGTGGGCAGCAGGTCAGTGGTGGCCATGTCACTATGGGGGCTATGTCACAGTGTGCAGGAGATCAGTAGTGGCCACGTCACTGTGGGGCCATGTCACAGTGTGCAGCAGGTCAGTGATGGCCATGTCACAGTGAGCAACATGCCACTGGTTGCCATGTCACTGTAGGGGCTATGTCACAGTGGGCAGCAGGTCAGTGGTGGCCATGTCACTATGGGGGCCATGTCACAGTGGGCAGCAGGTCAGTGGTGGCCACGTCACTGTGGGGCCATGTCACAGTGTGCAGCAGGTCAGTGATGGCCATGTCACAGTGAGTAACAGGCCACTGGTTGCCATGTCACTGTGGGGGCTATGTCACAGTGGGCAGCAGGTCAGTGGTGGCCATGGCACTATGGGGGCCATGTCACAGTGGGCAGCAGGTCAGTGCTGCCCATGTCACTGTGGGGCTATGTCACAGTGGTCAGCGGGTCAGTGGTGACCATGTCACTGTTGGGACCATGTCACAGTGGGCAGCAGGTCAGTGGTGGCCATGTCGCTATGGGGGCCATGTCACAGTGAGCAGCAGGTCAGTAGTGGCCACGTCACTGTGGGGCCATGTCACAGTGTGCAGCAGGTCAGTGATGGCCATGTCACAGTGAGCAACAGGCCACTGGTTGCCATGTCACTGTGGGGGCTATGTCACAGTGGGCAACAGGTCAGTTTTGGCCATGTCACTATGGGGGCCATGTCACAGTGGGCAGCAGGTCAGTAGTGGCCACGTCACTGTGGGGCCATGTCACAGTGTGCAGCAGGTGAGTGATGGCCATGTCACAGGGAGCAACAGGCCACTGGTTTCCATGTCACTGTGGGGGCTATGTCACAGTCGGCAGCAGGTCAGTGGTGGCCATGGCACTATGGGGGCCATGTCTCAGTGGGCAGCATGTCAGTGGTGCCCATGTCACTGTGGGTCTATGTCACAGTGGTCAGCGGGTCAGTGGTGGCCATGTCTCTATGGGGGCCATGTCACAGTGGGCAGCAGGTCAGTGGTGGCCATGTCACTATGGGGGCCATGTCACAGTGGGCAGCAGGTCAGTAGTGGCCACGTCACTGTGGGGCCATGTCACAGTGTGCAGCAGGTCAGTGATGGTCATGTCACAGTGAGTAACAGGCCACTGGTTGCCATGTCACTGTGGGGGCTATGTCACAGTGGGCAGCAGGTAAGTGCTGGCCGTGTCACTATGGTGGCCATGTCACAGTGGGCAGCAGGTCAGTGGTGGCCATGTCACTATGGGGGCTATGTCACATTGGGCAGCGTTTCAGTGGTGGCCATGTCACTGTGAGGTCATGTCACAGTGAGCAACAGGCCACTGGTTGCCATGTCACTGTGGGGGCTATGTCACAGTGGGCAGCAGGTCAGTGGTGGCCATGTCACTATGGGGGCCATGTCACAGTGGGCAGCAGGTCAGTGGTGCCCAAGTCACTGTGGGGCTATGTCACAGTGTTCAGCGGGTCAGTGGTGGCCATGTCACTGTTGGGGCCATGTCACAGTGGGCAGCAGGTCAGTGGTGGCCATGTCACTATGGGGGCCATGTCACAGTGGGCAGCAGGTCAGTAGTGGCCACGTCACTGTGGGGCCATGTCACAGTGTGCAGCAGGTCAATGATGGCCATGTCACAGTGAGTAACAGGCCACTGGTTGCCATGTCACTGTGGGGGCTATGTCACAGTGGGCAGCAGGTCAGTGCTGGCCATGTCACTATGGGGGCCATGTCACAGTGGGCAGCAGGTCAGTGGTGGCCATGTCACTATGGGGGCTATGTCACATTGGGCAGCAGGTCAGTGGTGGCCATGTCACTGTGAGGTCATGTCACAGTGTGCAGCAGGTCAGTGGTGGCCATGTCACAGTGAGCAACAGGCCACTGGTTGCCATGTCACTGTGGGGGCTATGTCACAGTGGGCAGCAGGTCAGTGGTGGCCATGTCACTATGGGGGCCATGTCACAGTGGGCAGCAGGTCAGTGGTGGCCATGTCACTATGGGGGCCATGTCACAGTGGGCAGCAGGTCAGTAGTGCCACGTCACTGTGGGGCCATGTCACAGTGTGCAGCAGGTCAGTGATGGCCATGTCACTATGGGGGCCATGTCACAGTGGGCAGCAGGTCAGTGGTGGCCATGTCACTATGGGGGCCATGTCACAGTGGGCAGCAGGTCAGTAGTGGCCACGTCACTGTGGGGCCATGTCACAGTGTGCAGCTGGTAAGTGATGGCCATGTCACAGTGAGCAACAGGCCACTGGTTGCCATGTCACTGTGGGGGCTGTCACAGTGGGCAGCAGGTCAGTGGTGGCCATGTCAGTATGGGGGCCATGTCACAGTGGGCAGCAGGTCAGTGGTGCCCAAGTCACTGTGGGGCTATGTCACAGTGGGCATCAGGTCAGTTTTGGCCATGTCAGTATGGGGACCATGTCACAGTGGGCAGCAGGTCAGTGGTGGCCATGTCACTATGGGGGCTATGTCACATTGGGCAGCAGGTCAGTGGTGGCCATGTCACTGTCAGGTCATGTCACAGTGTGCAGCAGGTCAGTGGTGGCCATGTCACAGTGAGAAACAGGCCACTGGTTGCCATGTCACTGTGGGGGCTATGTCACAGTCGGCAGCAGGTCAGTGGTGGCCATGGCACTATGGGGGCCATGTCTCAGTGGGCAGCATGTCAGTGGTGCCCATGTCACTGTGGGTCTATGTCACAGTGGTCAGCGGGTCAGTGGTGGCCATGTCTCTATGGGGGCCATGTCACAGTGGGCAGCAGGTCAGTGGTGGCCATGTCACTATGGGGGCCATGTCACAGTGGGCAGCAGGTCAGTAGTGGCCACGTCACTGTGGGGCCATGTCACAGTGTGCAGCAGGTCAGTGATGGTCATGTCACAGTGAGTAACAGGCCACTGGTTGCCATGTCACTGTGGGGGCTATGTCACAGTGGGCAGCAGGTAAGTGCTGGCCGTGTCACTATGGTGGCCATGTCACAGTGGGCAGCAGGTCAGTGGTGGCCATGTCACTATGGGGGCTATGTCACATTGGGCAGCGTTTCAGTGGTGGCCATGTCACTGTGAGGTCATGTCACAGTGAGCAACAGGCCACTGGTTGCCATGTCACTGTGGGGGCTATGTCACAGTGGGCAGCAGGTCAGTGGTGGCCATGTCACTATGGGGGCCATGTCACAGTGGGCAGCAGGTCAGTGGTGCCCAAGTCACTGTGGGGCTATGTCACAGTGTTCAGCGGGTCAGTGGTGGCCATGTCACTGTTGGGGCCATGTCACAGTGGGCAGCAGGTCAGTAGTGGCCACGTCACTGTGGGGCCATGTCACAGTGTGCAGCAGGTCAATGATGGCCATGTCACAGTGAGTAACAGGCCACTGGTTGCCATGTCACTGTGGGGGCTATGTCACAGTGGGCAGCAGGTCAGTGCTGGCCATGTCACTATGGGGGCCATGTCACAGTGGGCAGCAGGTCAGTGGTGGCCATGTCACTATGGGGGCTATGTCACATTGGGCAGCAGGTCAGTGGTGGCCATGTCACTGTGAGGTCATGTCACAGTGTGCAGCAGGTCAGTGGTGGCCATGTCACAGTGAGCAACAGGCCACTGGTTGCCATGTCACTGTGGGGGCTATGTCACAGTGGGCAGCAGGTCAGTGGTGGCCATGTCACTATGGGGGCCATGTCACAGTGGGCAGCAGGTCAGTGGTGGCCATGTCACTATGGGGGCCATGTCACAGTGGGCAGCAGGTCAGTAGTGCCACGTCACTGTGGGGCCATGTCACAGTGTGCAGCAGGTCAGTGATGGCCATGTCACTATGGGGGCCATGTCACAGTGGGCAGCAGGTCAGTAGTGGCCACGTCACTGTGGGGCCATGTCACAGTGTGCAGCTGGTAAGTGATGGCCATGTCACAGTGAGCAACAGGCCACTGGTTGCCATGTCACTGTGGGGGCTGTCACAGTGGGCAGCAGGTCAGTGGTGGCCATGTCACTATGGGGGCCATGTCACAGTGGGCAGCAGGTCAGTAGTGGCCACGTCACTGTGGGGCCATGTCACAGTGTGCAGCAGGTCAGTGATGGCCATGTCACAGTGAGCAAAAGTCCACTGGTTGCCATGTCACTGTGGGGTTATGTCACAGTGGGCAGCATGTCAGTGGTGGCCATGTCACTGTTGGGGCCATGTCACAGTGGGCAGCAGGTCAGTGGTGGCCATGTCACTATGGGGGCCATGTCACAGTGTGCAGCAGGTCAGTGATGGCCATGTCACAGTGAGCAACAGGCCACTGGTTGCCATGTCACTATGGGGGCCATGTCACAGTGGGCAGCAGGTCAGTGGTGGCCATGTCACTGTGAGGTCATGTCACAGTGTGCAGCAGGTCAGTGGTGGCCATGTCACAGTGAGCAACAGGCCACTGGTTGCCATGTCACTGTGGGGGCTATGTCACAGTGGGCAGCAGGTCAGTGGTGGCCATGTCACAGTGAGTAACAGGCCACTGGTTGCCATGTCACTGTCGGGGCTATGTCACAGTGGGCAGCACGTCAGTGGTGGCCATGTCAGTATGGGGGCTATGTCACATTGGGCAGCAGGTCAGTGGTGGCCATGTCACTGTGAGGTCATGTCACAGTGTGCAGCAGGTCAGTGGTGGCCATGTCACAGTGAGCAACAGGCCACTGCTTGCCATGTCACTGTGGGGGCTATGTCACAGTGGGCAGCAGGTCAGTGCTGGCCGTGTCACTATGGGGGCCATGTCACAGTGGGCAGCAGGTCAGTGGTGGCCATGTCACTATGGGGGCTATGTCACATTGGGCAGCAGGTCAGTGGTGGCCATGTCACAGTGAGCAACAGGCCACTGGTTGCCATGTCACTGTCGGGGCTATGTCACAGTGTGCAGCAGGTCAGTGGTGGCCATGTCACTATGGGGGCCATGTCACAGTGGGCAGCAGGTCAGTGGTGGCCATGTCACTATGGGGGCTATGTCACAGTGTGCAGGAGATCAGTAGTGGCCACGTCACTGTGGGGCCATGTCACAGTGTGCAGCAGGTCAGTGATGGCCATGTCACAGTGAGCAACATGCCACTGGTTGCCATGTCACTGTGGGGGCTATGTCACAGTGGGCAGCAGGTCAGTGGTGGCCATGTCACTATGGGGGCCATGTCACAGTGGGCAGCAGGTCAGTGGTGGCCACGTCACTGTGGGGCCATGTCACAGTGTGCAGCAGGTCAGTGATGGCCATGTCACAGTGAGTAACAGGCCACTGGTTGACATGTCACTGTGGGGGCTATGTCACAGTGGGCAGCAGGTCAGTGGTGGCCATGGCACTATGGGGGCCATGTCACAGTGGGCAGCAGGTCAGTGCTGCCCATGTCACTGTGGGGCTATGTCACAGTGGTCAGCGGGTCAGTGGTGACCATATCACTGTTGGGACCATGTCACAGTGGGCAGCAGGTCAGTGGTGGCCATGTCGCTATGGGGGCCATGTCACAGTGAGCAGCAGGTCAGTAGTGGCCACGTCACTGTGGGGCCATGTCACAGTGTGCAGCAGGTCAGTGATGGCCATGTCACAGTGAGCAACAGGCCACTGGTTGCCATGTCACTGTGGGGGCTATGTCACAGTGGGCAACAGGTCAGTTTTGGCCATGTCACTATGGGGGCCATGTCACAGTGGGCAGCAGGTCAGTAGTGGCCACGTCACTGTGGGGCCATGTCACAGTGTGCAGCAGGTGAGTGATGGCCATGTCACAGGGAGCAACAGGCCACTGGTTTCCATGTCACTGTGGGGGCTATGTCACAGTCGGCAGCAGGTCAGTGGTGGCCATGGCACTATGGGGGCCATGTCTCAGTGGGCAGCATGTCAGTGGTGCCCATGTCACTGTGGGTCTATGTCACAGTGGTCAGCGGGTCAGTGGTGGCCATGTCTCTATGGGGGCCATGTCACAGTGGGCAGCAGGTCAGTGGTGGCCATGTCACTATGGGGGCCATGTCACAGTGGGCAGCAGGTCAGTAGTGGCCACGTCACTGTGGGGCCATGTCACAGTGTGCAGCAGGTCAGTGATGGTCATGTCACAGTGAGTAACAGGCCACTGGTTGCCATGTCACTGTGGGGGCTATGTCACAGTGGGCAGCAGGTAAGTGCTGGCCGTGTCACTATGGTGGCCATGTCACAGTGGGCAGCAGGTCAGTGGTGGCCATGTCACTATGGGGGCTATGTCACATTGGGCAGCGTTTCAGTGGTGGCCATGTCACTGTGAGGTCATGTCACAGTGAGCAACAGGCCACTGGTTGCCATGTCACTGTGGGGGCTATGTCACAGTGGGCAGCAGGTCAGTGGTGGCCATGTCACTATGGGGGCCATGTCACAGTGGGCAGCAGGTCAGTGGTGCCCAAATCACTGTGGGGCTATGTCACAGTGTTCAGCGGGTCAGTGGTGGCCATGTCACTGTTGGGGCCATGTCACAGTGGGCAGCAGGTCAGTGGTGGCCATGTCACTATGGGGGCCATGTCACAGTGGGCAGCAGGTCAGTAGTGGCCACGTCACTGTGGGGCCATGTCACAGTGTGCAGCAGGTCAATGATGGCCATGTCACAGTGAGTAACAGGCCACTGGTTGCCATGTCACTGTGGGGGCTATGTCACAGTGGGCAGCAGGTCAGTGCTGGCCATGTCACTATGGGGGCCATGTCACAGTGGGCAGCAGGTCAGTGGTGGCCATGTCACTATGGGGGCTATGTCACATTGGGCAGCAGGTCAGTGGTGGCCATGTCACTGTGAGGTCATGTCACAGTGTGCAGCAGGTCAGTGGTGGCCATGTCACAGTGAGCAACAGGCCACTGGTTGCCATGTCACTGTGGGGGCTATGTCACAGTGGGCAGCAGGTCAGTGGTGGCCATGTCACTATGGGGGCCATGTCACAGTGGGCAGCAGGTCAGTGGTGGCCATGTCACTATGGTGGCCATGTCACAGTGGGCAGCAGGTCAGTAGTGCCACGTCACTGTGGGGCCATGTCACAGTGTGCAGCAGGTCAGTGATGGCCATGTCACTATGGGGGCCATGTCACAGTGGGCAGCAGGTCAGTGGTGGCCATGTCACTATGGGGGCCATGTCACAGTGGGCAGCAGGTCAGTAGTGGCCACGTCACTGTGGGTCCATGTCACAGTGTGCAGCTGGTAAGTGATGGCCATGTCACAGTGAGCAACAGGCCACTGGTTGCCATGTCACTGTGGGGGCTGTCACAGTGGGCAGCAGGTCAGTGGTGGCCATGTCAGTATGGGGGCCATGTCACAGTGGGCAGCAGGTCAGTGGTGCCCAAGTCACTGTGGGGCTATGTCACAGTGGGCATCAGGTCAGTTTTGGCCATGTCAGTATGGGGACCATGTCACAGTGGGCAGCAGGTCAGTGGTGGCCATGTCACTATGGGGGCTATGTCACATTGGGCAGCAGGTCAGTGGTGGCCATGTCACTGTCAGGTCATGTCACAGTGTGCAGCAGGTCAGTGGTGGCCATGTCACAGTGAGCAACAGGCCACTGGTTGCCATGTCACTGTGGGGGCTATGTCACAGTGGGCAGCAGGTCAGTGGTGGCCATGTCAGTATGGGGGCCATGTCTCAGTGGGCAGCATGTCAGTGGTGCCCATGTCACTGTGGGTCTATGTCACAGTGGTCAGCGGGTCAGTGGTGGCCATGTCTCTATGGGGGCCATGTCACAGTGGGCAGCAGGTCAGTGGTGGCCATGTCACTATGGGGGCCATGTCACAGTGGGCAGCAGGTCAGTAGTGGCCACGTCACTGTGGGGCCATGTCACAGTGTGCAGCAGGTCAGTGATGGTCATGTCACAGTGAGTAACAGGCCACTGGTTGCCATGTCACTGTGGGGGCTATGTCACAGTGGGCAGCAGGTAAGTGCTGGCCGTGTCACTATGGTGGCCATGTCACAGTGGGCAGCAGGTCAGTGGTGGCCATGTCACTATGGGGGCTATGTCACATTGGGCAGCGTTTCAGTGGTGGCCATGTCACTGTGAGGTCATGTCACAGTGAGCAACAGGCCACTGGTTGCCATGTCACTGTGGGGGCTATGTCACAGTGGGCAGCAGGTCAGTGGTGGCCATGTCACTATGGGGGCCATGTCACAGTGGGCAGCAGGTCAGTGGTGCCCAAGTCACTGTGGGGCTATGTCACAGTGTTCAGCGGGTCAGTGGTGGCCATGTCACTGTTGGGGCCATGTCACAGTGGGCAGCAGGTCAGTAGTGGCCACGTCACTGTGGGGCCATGTCACAGTGTGCAGCAGGTCAATGATGGCCATGTCACAGTGACTAACAGGCCACTGGTTGCCATGTCACTGTGGGGGCTATGTCACAGTGGGCAGCAGGTCAGTGCTGGCCATGTCACTATGGGGGCCATGTCACAGTGGGCAGCAGGTCAGTGGTGGCCATGTCACTATGGGGGCTATGTCACATTGGGCAGCAGGTCAGTGGTGGCCATGTCACTGTGAGGTCATGTCACAGTGTGCAGCAGGTCAGTGGTGGCCATGTCACAGTGAGCAACAGGCCACTGGTTGCCATGTCACTGTGGGGGCTATGTCACAGTGGGCAGCAGGTCAGTGGTGGCCATGTCACTATGGGGGCCATGTCACAGTGGGCAGCAGGTCAGTGGTGGCCATGTCACTATGGGGGCCATGTCACAGTGAGCAGCAGGTCAGTAGTGGCCACGTCACTGTGGGGCCATGTCACAGTGTGCAGCAGGTCAGTGATGGCCATGTCACAGTGAGCAACAGGCCACTGGTTGCCATGTCACTGTGGGGGCTATGTCACAGTGGGCAACAGGTCAGTTTTGGCCATGTCACTATGGGGGCCATGTCACAGTGGGCAGCAGGTCAGTAGTGGCCACGTCACTGTGGGGCCATGTCACAGTGTGCAGCAGGTGAGTGATGGCCATGTCACAGGGAGCAACAGGCCACTGGTTTCCATGTCACTGTGGGGGCTATGTCACAGTCGGCAGCAGGTCAGTGGTGGCCATGGCACTATGGGGGCCATGTCTCAGTGGGCAGCATGTCAGTGGTGCCCATGTCACTGTGGGTCTATGTCACAGTGGTCAGCAGGTCAGTGGTGGCCATGTCTCTATGGGGGCCATGTCACAGTGGGCAGCAGGTCAGTGGTGGCCATGTCACTATGGGGGCCATGTCACAGTGGGCAGCAGGTCAGTAGTGGCCACGTCACTGTGGGGCCATGTCACAGTGTGCAGCAGTTCAGTGATGGTCATGTCACAGTGAGTAACAGGCCACTGGTTGCCATGTCACTGTGGGGGCTATGTCACAGTGGGCAGCAGGTAAGTGCTGGCCGTGTCACTATGGTGGCCATGTCACAGTGGGCAGCAGGTCAGTGGTGGCCATGTCACTATGGGGGCTATGTCACATTGGGCAGCGTTTCAGTGGTGGCCATGTCACTGTGAGGTCATGTCACAGTGAGCAACAGGCCACTGGTTGCCATGTCACTGTGGGGGCTATGTCACAGTGGGCAGCAGGTCAGTGGTGGCCATGTCACTATGGGGGCCATGTCACAGTGGGCAGCAGGTCAGTGGTGCCCAAGTCACTGTGGGGCTATGTCACAGTGTTCAGCGGGTCAGTGGTGGCCATGTCACTGTTGGGGCCATGTCACAGTGGGCAGCAGGTCAGTGGTGGCCATGTCACTATGGGGGCCATGTCACAGTGGGCAGCAGGTCAGTAGTGGCCACGTCACTGTGGGGCCATGTCACAGTGTGCAGCAGGTCAATGATGGCCATGTCACAGTGAGTAACAGGCCACTGGTTGCCATGTCACTGTGGGGGCTATGTCACAGTGGGCAGCAGGTCAGTGCTGGCCATGTCACTATGGGGGCCATGTCACAGTGGGCAGCAGGTCAGTGGTGGCCATGTCACTATGGGGGCTATGTCACATTGGGCAGCAGGTCAGTGGTGGCCATGTCACTGTGAGGTCATGTCACAGTGTGCAGCAGGTCAGTGGTGGCCATGTCACAGTGAGCAACAGGCCACTGGTTGCCATGTCACTGTGGGGGCTATGTCACAGTGGGCAGCAGGTCAGTGGTGGCCATGTCACTATGGGGGCCATGTCACAGTGGGCAGCAGGTCAGTGGTGGCCATGTCACTATGGGGGCCATGTCACAGTGAGCAGCAGGTCAGTAGTGGCCACGTCACTGTGGGGCCATGTCACAGTGTGCAGCAGGTCAGTGATGGCCATGTCACAGTGAGCAACAGGCCACTGGTTGCCATGTCACTGTGGGGGCTATGTCACAGTGGGCAACAGGTCAGTTTTGGCCATGTCACTATGGGGGCCATGTCACAGTGGGCAGCAGGTCAGTAGTGGCCACGTCACTGTGGGGCCATGTCACAGTGTGCAGCAGGTGAGTGATGGCCATGTCACAGGGAGCAACAGGCCACTGGTTTCCATGTCACTGTGGGGGCTATGTCACAGTCGGCAGCAGGTCAGTGGTGGCCATGGCACTATGGGGGCCATGTCACAGTGGGCAGCATGTCAGTGGTGCCCATGTCACTGTGGGTCTATGTCACAGTGGTCAGCAGGTCAGTGGTGGCCATGTCTCTATGGGGGCCATGTCACAGTGGGCAGCAGGTCAGTGGTGGCCATGTCACTATGGGGGCCATGTCACAGTGGGCAGCAGGTCAGTAGTGGCCACGTCACTGTGGGGCCATGTCACAGTGTGCAGCAGTTCAGTGATGGTCATGTCACAGTGAGTAACAGGCCACTGGTTGCCATGTCACTGTGGGGGCTATGTCACAGTGGGCAGCAGGTAAGTGCTGGCCGTGTCACTATGGTGGCCATGTCACAGTGGGCAGCAGGTCAGTGGTGGCCATGTCACTATGGGGGCTATGTCACATTGGGCAGCGTTTCAGTGGTGGCCATGTCACTGTGAGGTCATGTCACAGTGAGCAACAGGCCACTGGTTGCCATGTCACTGTGGGGGCTATGTCACAGTGGGCAGCAGGTCAGTGGTGGCCATGTCACTATGGGGGCCATGTCACAGTGGGCAGCAGGTCAGTGGTGCCCAAGTCACTGTGGGGCTATGTCACAGTGTTCAGCGGGTCAGTGGTGGCCATGTCACTGTTGGGGCCATGTCACAGTGGGCAGCAGGTCAGTGGTGGCCATGTCACTATGGGGGCCATGTCACAGTGGGCAGCAGGTCAGTAGTGGCCACGTCACTGTGGGGCCATGTCACAGTGTGCAGCAGGTCAATGATGGCCATGTCACAGTGAGTAACAGGCCACTGGTTGCCATGTCACTGTGGGGGCTATGTCACAGTGGGCAGCAGGTCAGTGCTGGCCATGTCACTATGGGGGCCATGTCACAGTGGGCAGCAGGTCAGTGGTGGCCATGTCACTATGGGGGCTATGTCACATTGGGCAGCAGGTCAGTGGTGGCCATGTCACTGTGAGGTCATGTCACAGTGTGCAGCAGGTCAGTGGTGGCCATGTCACAGTGAGCAACAGGCCACTGGTTGCCATGTCACTGTGGGGGCTATGTCACAGTGGGCAGCAGGTCAGTGGTGGCCATGTCACTATGGGGGCCATGTCACAGTGGGCAGCAGGTCAGTGGTGGCCATGTCACTATGGGGGCCATGTCACAGTGGGCAGCAGGTCAGTAGTGCCACGTCACTGTGGGGCCATGTCACAGTGTGCAGCAGGTCAGTGATGGCCATGTCACTATGGGGGCCATGTCACAGTGGGCAGCAGGTCAGTGGTGGCCATGTCACTATGGGGGCCATGTCACAGTGGGCAGCAGGTCAGTGGTGGCCATGTCGCTATGGGGGCCATGTCACAGTGAGCAGCAGGTCAGTAGTGGCCACGTCACTGTGGGGCCATGTCACAGTGTGCAGCAGGTCAGTGATGGCCATGTCACAGTGAGCAACAGGCCACTGGTTGCCATGTCACTGTGGGGGCTATGTCACAGTGGGCAACAGGTCAGTTTTGGCCATGTCACTATGGGGGCCATGTCACAGTGGGCAGCAGGTCAGTAGTGGCCACGTCACTGTGGGGCCATGTCACAGTGTGCAGCAGGTGAGTGATGGCCATGTCACAGGGAGCAACAGGCCACTGGTTTCCATGTCACTGTGGGGGCTATGTCACAGTCGGCAGCAGGTCAGTGGTGGCCATGGCACTATGGGGGCCATGTCTCAGTGGGCAGCATGTCAGTGGTGCCCATGTCACTGTGGGTCTATGTCACAGTGGTCAGCGGGTCAGTGGTGGCCATGTCTCTATGGGGGCCATGTCACAGTGGGCAGCAGGTCAGTGGTGGCCATGTCACTATGGGGGCCATGTCACAGTGGGCAGCAGGTCAGTAGTGGCCACGTCACTGTGGGGCCATGTCACAGTGTGCAGCAGGTCAGTGATGGTCATGTCACAGTGAGTAACAGGCCACTGGTTGCCATGTCACTGTGGGGGCTATGTCACAGTGGGCAGCAGGTAAGTGCTGGCCGTGTCACTATGGTGGCCATGTCACAGTGGGCAGCAGGTCAGTGGTGGCCATGTCACTATGGGGGCTATGTCACATTGGGCAGCGTTTCAGTGGTGGCCATGTCACTGTGAGGTCATGTCACAGTGAGCAACAGGCCACTGGTTGCCATGTCACTGTGGGGGCTATGTCACAGTGGGCAGCAGGTCAGTGGTGGCCATGTCACTATGGGGGCCATGTCACAGTGGGCAGCAGGTCAGTGGTGCCCAAGTCACTGTGGGGCTATGTCACAGTGTTCAGCGGGTCAGTGGTGGCCATGTCACTGTTGGGGCCATGTCACAGTGGAGAGCAGGTCAGTGGTGGCCATGTCACTATGGGGGCCATGTCACAGTGGGCAGCAGGTCAGTAGTGGCCACGTCACTGTGGGGCCATGTCACAGTGTGCAGCAGGTCAATGATGGCCATGTCACAGTGAGTAACAGGCCACTGGTTGCCATGTCACTGTGGGGGCTATGTCACAGTGGGCAGCAGGTCAGTGCTGGCCATGTCACTATGGGGGCCATGTCACAGTGGGCAGCAGGTCAGTGGTGGCCATGTCACTATGGGGGCTATGTCACATTGGGCAGCAGGTCAGTGGTGGCCATGTCACTGTGAGGTCATGTCACAGTGTGCAGCAGGTCAGTGGTGGCCATGTCACAGTGAGCAACAGGCCACTGGTTGCCATGTCACTGTGGGGGCTATGTCACAGTGGGCAGCAGGTCAGTGGTGGCCATGTCACTATGGGGGCCATGTCACAGTGGGCAGCAGGTCAGTGGTGGCCATGTCACTATGGGGGCCATGTCACAGTGGGCAGCAGGTCAGTAGTGCCACGTCACTGTGGGGCCATGTCACAGTGTGCAGCAGGTCAGTGATGGCCATGTCACTATGGGGGCCATGTCACAGTGGGCAGCAGGTCAGTGGTGGCCATGTCACTATGGGGGCCATGTCACAGTGGGCAGCAGGTCAGTAGTGGCCACGTCACTGTGGGGCCATGTCACAGTGTGCAGCTGGTAAGTGATGGCCATGTCACAGTGAGCAACAGGCCACTGGTTGCCATGTCACTGTGGGGGCTGTCACAGTGGGCAGCAGGTCAGTGGTGGCCATGTCAGTATGGGGGCCATGTCACAGTGGGCAGCAGGTCAGTGGTGCCCAAGTCACTGTGGGGCTATGTCACAGTGGGCATCAGGTCAGTTTTGGCCATGTCAGTATGGGGACCATGTCACAGTGGGCAGCAGGTCAGTGGTGGCCATGTCACTATGGGGGCTATGTCACATTGGGCAGCAGGTCAGTGGTGGCCATGTCACTGTCAGGTCATGTCACAGTGTGCAGCAGGTCAGTGGTGGCCATGTCACAGTGAGCAACAGGCCACTGGTTGCCATGTCACTGTGGGGGCTATGTCACAGTCGGCAGCAGGTCAGTGGTGGCCATGGCACTATGGGGGCCATGTCTCAGTGGGCAGCATGTCAGTGGTGCCCATGTCACTGTGGGTCTATGTCACAGTGGTCAGCGGGTCAGTGGTGGCCATGTCTCTATGGGGGCCATGTCACAGTGGGCAGCAGGTCAGTGGTGGCCATGTCACTATGGGGGCCATGTCACAGTGGGCAGCAGGTCAGTAGTGGCCACGTCACTGTGGGGCCATGTCACAGTGTGCAGCAGGTCAGTGATGGTCATGTCACAGTGAGTAACAGGCCACTGGTTGCCATGTCACTGTGGGGGCTATGTCACAGTGGGCAGCAGGTAAGTGCTGGCCGTGTCACTATGGTGGCCATGTCACAGTGGGCAGCAGGTCAGTGGTGGCCATGTCACTATGGGGGCTATGTCACATTGGGCAGCGTTTCAGTGGTGGCCATGTCACTGTGAGGTCATGTCACAGTGAGCAACAGGCCACTGGTTGCCATGTCACTGTGGGGGCTATGTCACAGTGGGCAGCAGGTCAGTGGTGGCCATGTCACTATGGGGGCCATGTCACAGTGGGCAGCAGGTCAGTGGTGCCCAAGTCACTGTGGGGCTATGTCACAGTGTTCAGCGGGTCAGTGGTGGCCATGTCACTGTTGGGGCCATGTCACAGTGGGCAGCAGGTCAGTGGTGGCCATGTCACTATGGGGGCCATGTCACAGTAAGCAGCAGGTCAGTAGTGGCCACGTCACTGTGGGGCCATGTCACAGTGTGCAGCAGGTCAATGATGGCCATGTCACAGTGAGTAACAGGCCACTGGTTGCCATGTCACTGTGGGGGCTATGTCACAGTGGGCAGCAGGTCAGTGCTGGCCATGTCACTATGGGGGCCATGTCACAGTGGGCAGCAGGTCAGTGGTGGCCATGTCACTATGGGGGCTATGTCACATTGGGCAGCAGGTCAGTGGTGGCCATGTCACTGTGAGGTCATGTCACAGTGTGCAGCAGGTCAGTGGTGGCCATGTCACAGTGAGCAACAGGCCACTGGTTGCCATGTCACTGTGGGGGCTATGTCACAGTGGGCAGCAGGTCAGTGGTGGCCATGTCACTATGGGGGCCATGTCACAGTGGGCAGCAGGTCAGTGGTGGCCATGTCACTATGGGGGCCATGTCACAGTGGGCAGCAGGTCAGTAGTGCCACGTCACTGTGGGGCCATGTCACAGTGTGCAGCAGGTCAGTGATGGCCATGTCACTATGGGGGCCATGTCACAGTGGGCAGCAGGTCAGTGGTGGCCATGTCACTATGGGGGCCATGTCACAGTGGGCAGCAGGTCAGTAGTGGCCACGTCACTGTGGGGCCATGTCACAGTGTGCAGCTGGTAAGTGATGGCCATGTCACAGTGAGCAACAGGCCACTGGTTGCCATGTCACTGTGGGGGCTGTCACAGTGGGCAGCAGGTCAGTGGTGGCCATGTCAGTATGGGGGCCATGTCACAGTGGGCAGCAGGTCAGTGGTGCCCAAGTCACTGTGGGGCTATGTCACAGTGGGCATCAGGTCAGTTTTGGCCATGTCAGTATGGGGACCATGTCACAGTGGGCAGCAGGTCAGTGGTGGCCATGTCACTATGGGGGCTATGTCACATTGGGCAGCAGGTCAGTGGTGGCCATGTCACTGTCAGGTCATGTCACAGTGTGCAGCAGGTCAGTGGTGGCCATGTCACAGTGAGCAACAGGCCACTGGTTGCCATGTCACTGTGGGGGCTATGTCACAGTGGGCAGCAGGTCAGTGGTGGCCATGTCAATATGGGGGCCATGTCACAGTGGGCAGCAGGTCAGTGGTGGCCATGTCACTATGGGGGCCATGTCACAGTGGGCAGCAGGTCAGTAGTGGCCACGTCACTGTGGGGCCATGTCACAGTGTGCAGCAGGTCAGTGATGGCCATGTCACAGTGAGCAACAGGCCACTGGTTGCCATGTCACTGTGGGGGCTATGTCACAGTGGGCAGCAGGTCAGTGGTGGCCATGTCACTATGGGGGCCATGTCACAGTGGGCAGCAGGTCAGTGGTGCCCAAGTCACTGTGGGGCTATGTCACAGTGGGCAGCAGGTCAGTAGTGGCCACGTCACTGTGGGGCCATGTCACAGTGTGCAGCAGGTAAGTGATGGCCATGTCACAGTGAGCAACAGGCCACTGGTTGCCATGTCACTGTGGGGCTATGTCACAGTGGACAGCAGGTCAGTGGTGGCCATGTCACTATGGGAGCCATGTCACAGTGGGCAGAAGGTCACTGGTGCCCAAGTCACTGTGGGGCTATATCACAGTGCTCAGAGGGTCAGTGGTGGCCATGTCACTGTTGGGGCCATGTCACAGTGGGCAGCAGGTCAGTGGTGGCCATGTCACTATGGGGGCCATGTCACAGTGAGCAGCAGGTCAGTAGTGGCCACGTCACTGTGGGGCCATGTCACAGTGTGCAGCAGGTCAGTGATGGCCATGTCACAGTGAGCAACAGGCCACTGGTTGCCATGTCACTGTGGGGGCCATGTCACAGTAGGCAGCAGGTCAGTGGTGGCCATGTCACTGTGAGGTCATGTCACAGTGTGCAGCAGTTCAGTGGTGGCCATGTCACAGTGAGCAACAGGCCACTGGTTGCCATGTCACTGTGGGGGCTATGTCACAGTGGGCAGCAGGTCAGTGGTGGCCATGTCACTATGGGGGCCATGTCACAGTGGGCAGCAGGTCAGTGGTGGCCATGTCACTATGGGGGCCATGTCACAGTGGGCAGCAGGTCAGTAGTGGCCACGTCACTGTGGGGCCATGTCACAGTGTGCAGCAGGTCAGTGATGGCCATGTCACAGTGAGCAACAGGCCACTGGTTGCCATGTCACTGTGGGGGCTATATCACAGTGGGCAGCAGGTCAGTGCTGGCCGTGTCACTATGGTGGCCATGTCACAGTGGACAGCAGGTCAGTGGTGGCCATGTCACTGTGAGGTCATGTCACAGTGAGCAACAGGCCACTGGTTGCCATGTCACTGTGGGGGCTCTGTCACAGTGCCAGCAGGTCAGTGGTGGCCATGTCACTATGGGGGCCATGTCACAGTGGGCAGCAGGTCAGTGGTGGCCATGTCACTATGGGGGCCATGTCACAGTGGGCAGCAGGTCAGTAGTGGCCACGTCACTGTGGGGCCATGTCACAGTGGGCAGCAGGTCAGTGGTGGCCATGTCACTATGGGGGCCATGTCACAGTGTGCAGCAGGTCAGTGATGGCCATGTCACAGTGAGCAACAGGCCACTGGTTGCCATGTCACTATGGGGGCCATGTCACAGTGGGCAGCAGGTCAGTGGTGGCCATGTCACTGTGAGGTCATGTCACAGTGTGCAGCAGGTCAGTGGTGGCCATGTCACAGTGAGCAACAGGCCACTGGTTGCCATGTCACTGTGGGGGCTATGTCACAGTGGGCAGCAGGTCAGTGGTGGCCATGTCACAGTGAGTAACAGGCCACTGGTTGCCATGTCACTGTCGGGGCTATGTCACAGTGGGCAGCAGGTCAGTGGTGGCCATGTCACTATGGGGGCCATGTCACAGTGGGCAGCACGTCAGTGGTGGCCATGTCAGTATGGGGGCTATGTCACATTGGGCAGCAGGTCAGTGGTGGCCATGTCAATGTGAGGTCATGTCACAGTGTGCAGCAGGTCAGTGGTGGCCATGTCACTATGGGGGCCATGTCACAGTGAGCAGCAGGTCAGTAGTGGCCACGTCACTGTGGGGCCATGTCACAGTGGGCAGCAGGTCAGTGGTGGCCATGTCACTGTGAGGTCATGTCACAGTGTGCAGCAGTTCAGTGGTGGCCATGTCACAGTGAGCAACAGGCCACTGCTTGCCATGTCACTGTGGGGGCTATGTCACAGTGGGCAGCAGGTCAGTGGTGGCCATGTCACTATGGGGGCCATGTCACAGTGGGCAGCAGGTCAGTGGTGGCCATGTCACTATGGGGGCCATGTCACAGTGGGCAGCAGGTCAGTAGTGGCCACGTCACTGTGGGGCCATGTCACAGTGTGCAGCAGGTCAGTGATGGGCATGTCACAGTGAGCAACAGGCCACTGGTTGCCATGTCACTGTGGGGGCTATGTCACAGTGGGCAGCAGGTCAGTGCTGGCCGTGTCACTATGGTGGCCATGTCACAGTGGACAGCAGGTCAGTGGTGGCCATGTCACTGTGAGGTCATGTCACAGTGAGCAACAGGCCACTGGTTGCCATGTCACTGTGGGGGCTATGTCACAGTGTGCAGCAGGTCAGTGATGGCCATGTCACAGTGAGCAAAAGTCCACTGGTTGCCATGTCACTGTGGGGCTATGTCACAGTGGGCAGCATGTCAGTGGTGGCCATGTCACTGTTGGGGCCATGTCACAGTGGGCAGCAGGTCAGTGGTGGCCATGTCACTATGGGGGCCATGTCACAGTGTGCAGCAGGTCAGTGATGGCCATGTCACAGTGAGCAACAGGCCACTGGTTGCCATGTCACTATGGGGGCCATGTCACAGTGGGCAGCAGGTCAGTGGTGGCCATGTCACTGTGAGGTCATGTCACAGTGTGCAGCAGGTCAGTGGTGGCCATGTCACAGTGAGCAACAGGCCACTGGTTGCCATGTCACTGTGGGGGCTATGTCACAGTGGGCAGCAGGTCAGTGGTGGCCATGTCACAGTGAGTAACAGGCCACTGGTTGCCATGTCACTGTCGGGGCTATGTCACAGTGGGCAGCAGGTCAGTGGTGGCCATGTCACTATGGGGGCCATGTCACAGTGGGCAGCACGTCAGTGGTGGCCATGTCAGTATGGGGGCTATGTCACATTGGGCAGCAGGTCAGTGGTGGCCATGTCACTGTGAGGTCATGTCACAGTGTGCAGCAGGTCAGTGGTGGCCATGTCACAGTGAGCAACATGCCACTGGTTGCCATGTCACTGTGGAGGCTATGTCACAGTGGGCAGCAGGTCAGTGGTGGCCATGTCACTATGGGGGCCATGTCACAGTGGGCAGCAGGTCAGTGGTGGCCACGTCACTGTGGGGCCATGTCACAGTGTGCAGCAGGTCAATGATGGCCATGTCACAGTGAGCAACAGGCCACTGGTTGCCATGTCACTATGGGGGCTATGTCACAGTGGGCAGCAGGTCAGTGGCGGCCATGGCACTATGGGGGCCATGTCACAGTGGGCAGCAGGTCAGTAGTGGCCACGTCACTGTGGGGCCATGTCACAGTGTGCAGCAGGTCAGTGATGGCCATGTCACAGTGAGCAACAGGCCACTGGTTGCCATGTCACTGTGGGGGCTATGTCACAGTGGGCAGCAGGTCAGTGGTGGCCATGTCACTATGGGGGCCATGTCACAGTGGGCAGCAGGTCAGTGGTGCCCAACTCACTGTGGGGCTATGTCACAGTGGGCAGCATGTCAGTGGTGGCCATGTCACTATGGGGGCCATGTCACAGTGGGCAGCAGGTCAGTAGTGGCCACGTCACTGTGGGGCCATGTCACAGTGTGCAGCAGGTAAGTGATGGCCATGTCACAGTGAGCAACAGGCCACTGGTTGCCATGTCACTGTGGGGCTATGTCACAGTGGGCAGCAGGTCAGTGGTGGCCATGTCACTATGGGGGCCATGTCACAGTGGGCAGAAGGTCACTGGTGCCCAAGTCACTGTGGGGCTATGTCACAGTGCTCAGAGGGTCAGTGGTGGCCATGTCACTGTGGGGCTATGTCACAGTGGGCAGCAGGTCAGTGGTGGCCATGTCACTATGGGGGCCATGTCACAGTGGGCAGAAGGTCACTGGTGCCCAAGTCACTGTGGGGCTATGTCACAGTGCTCAGAGGGTCAGTGGTGGCCACGTCACTGTGGGGCCATGTCACAGTGGGCAGCAGGTCAGTGGTGGCCATGTCACTGTGAGGTCATGTCACAGTGTGCAGCAGGTCAGTGGTGGCCATGTCACAGTGAGCAACAGGCCACTGGTTGCCATGTCACTGTGGGGGCTATGTCACAGTGGGCAGCAGGTCAGTGGTGGCCATGTCACTATGGGGGCCATGTCACAGTGGGCAGCAGGTCAGTGGTGGCCATGTCACTATGGGGGCCATGTCACAGTGGGCAGCAGGTCAGTAGTGCCACGTCACTGTGGGGCCATGTCACAGTGTGCAGCAGGTCAGTGATGGCCATGTCACTATGGGGGCCATGTCACAGTGGGCAGCAGGTCAGTGGTGGCCATGTCACTATGGGGGCCATGTCACAGTGGGCAGCAGGTCAGTAGTGGCCACGTCACTGTGGGGCCATGTCACAGTGTGCAGCTGGTAAGTGATGGCCATGTCACAGTGAGCAACAGGCCACTGGTTGCCATGTCACTGTGGGGGCTGTCACAGTGGGCAGCAGGTCAGTGGTGGCCATGTCAGTATGGGGGCCATGTCACAGTGGGCAGCAGGTCAGTGGTGCCCAAGTCACTGTGGGGCTATGTCACAGTGGGCATCAGGTCAGTTTTGGCCATGTCAGTATGGGGACCATGTCACAGTGGGCAGCAGGTCAGTGGTGGCCATGTCACTATGGGGGCTATGTCACATTGGGCAGCAGGTCAGTGGTGGCCATGTCACTGTCAGGTCATGTCACAGTGTGCAGCAGGTCAGTGGTGGCCATGTCACAGTGAGCAACAGGCCACTGGTTGCCATGTCACTGTGGGGGCTATGTCACAGTGGGCAGCAGGTCAGTGGTGGCCATGTCAATATGGGGGCCATGTCACAGTGGGCAGCAGGTCAGTGGTGGCCATGTCACTATGGGGGCCATGTCACAGTGGGCAGCAGGTCAGTAGTGGCCACGTCACTGTGGGGCCATGTCACAGTGTGCAGCAGGTCAGTGATGGCCATGTCACAGTGAGCAACAGGCCACTGGTTGCCATGTCACTGTGGGGGCTATGTCACAGTGGGCAGCAGGTCAGTGGTGGCCATGTCACTATGGGGGCCATGTCACAGTGGGCAGCAGGTCAGTGGTGCCCAAGTCATTGTGGGGCTATGTCACAGTGGGCAGCAGGTCAGTAGTGGCCACGTCACTGTGGGGCCATGTCACAGTGTGCAGCAGGTAAGTGATGGCCATGTCACAGTGAGCAACAGGCCACTGGTTGCCATGTCACTGTGGGGCTATGTCACAGTGGACAGCAGGTCAGTGGTGGCCATGTCACTATGGGAGCCATGTCACAGTGGGCAGAAGGTCACTGGTGCCCAAGTCACTGTGGGGCTATATCACAGTGCTCAGAGGGTCAGTGGTGGCCATGTCACTGTTGGGGCCATGTCACAGTGGGCAGCAGGTCAGTGGTGGCCATGTCACTATGGGGGCCATGTCACAGTGAGCAGCAGGTCAGTAGTGGCCACGTCACTGTGGGGCCATGTCACAGTGTGCAGCAGGTCAGTGATGGCCATGTCACAGTGAGCAACAGGCCACTGGTTGCCATGTCACTGTGGGGGCCATGTCACAGTAGGCAGCAGGTCAGTGGTGGCCATGTCACTGTGAGGTCATGTCACAGTGTGCAGCAGTTCAGTGGTGGCCATGTCACAGTGAGCAACAGGCCACTGGTTGCCATGTCACTGTGGGGGCTATGTCACAGTGGGCAGCAGGTCAGTGGTGGCCATGTCACTATGGGGGCCATGTCACAGTGGGCAGCAGGTCAGTGGTGGCCATGTCACTATGGGGGCCATGTCACAGTGGGCAGCAGGTCAGTAGTGGCCACGTCACTGTGGGGCCATGTCACAGTGTGCAGCAGGTCAGTGATGGCCATGTCACAGTGAGCAACAGGCCACTGGTTGCCATGTCACTGTGGGGGCTATGTCACAGTGGGCAGCAGGTCAGTGGTGGCCATGTCACAGTGAGTAACAGGCCACTGGTTGCCATGTCACTGTGGGGGCTATGTCACAGTGGGCAGCAGGTCAGTAGTGGCCATGTCACTATGGGGGCCATGTCACAGTGGGCAGCACGTCAGTGGTGGCCATGTCAGTATGGGGGCTATGTCACATTGGGCAGCAGGTCAGTGGTGGCCATGTCACTGTGAGGTCATGTCACAGTGTGCAGCAGGTCAGTGGTGGCCATGTCACTATGGGGGCCATGTCACAGTGAGCAGCAGGTCAGTAGTGGCCACGTCACTGTGGGGCCATGTCACAGTGGGCAGCAGGTCAGTGGTGGCCATGTCACTGTGAGGTCATGTCACAGTGTGCAGCAGTTCAGTGGTGGCCATGTCACAGTGAGCAACAGGCCACTGCTTGCCATGTCACTGTGGGGGCTATGTCACAGTGGGCAGCAGGTCAGTGGTGGCCATGTCACTATGGGGGCCATGTCACAGTGGGCAGCAGGTCAGTGGTGGCCATGTCACTATGGGGGCCATGTCACAGTGGGCAGCAGGTCAGTAGTGGCCACGTCACTGTGGGGCCATGTCACAGTGTGCAGCAGGTCAGTGATGGGCATGTCACAGTGAGCAACAGGCCACTGGTTGCCATGTCACTGTGGGGGCTATGTCACAGTGGGCAGCAGGTCAGTGCTGGCCGTGTCACTATGGTGGCCATGTCACAGTGGACAGCAGGTCAGTGGTGGCCATGTCACTGTGAGGTCATGTCACAGTGAGCAACAGGCCACTGGTTGCCATGTCACTGTGGGGGCTATGTCACAGTGTGCAGCAGGTCAGTGATGGCCATGTCACAGTGAGCAAAAGTCCACTGGTTGCCATGTCACTGTGGGGCTATGTCACAGTGGGCAGCATGTCAGTGGTGGCCATGTCACTGTTGGGGCCATGTCACAGTGGGCAGCAGGTCAGTGATGGGCATGTCACAGTGAGCAACAGGCCACTGGTTGCCATGTCACTATGGGGGCCATGTCACAGTGGGCAGCAGGTCAGTGGTGGCCATGTCACTGTGAGGTCATGTCACAGTGTGCAGCAGGTCAGTGGTGGCCATGTCACAGTGAGCAACAGGCCACTGGTTGCCATGTCACTGTGGGGGCTATGTCACAGTGGGCAGCAGGTCAGTGGTGGCCATGTCACAGTGAGTAACAGGCCACTGGTTGCCATGTCACTGTCGGGGCTATGTCACAGTGGGCAGCAGGTCAGTGGTGGCCATGTCACTATGGGGGCCATGTCACAGTGGGCAGCACGTCAGTGGTGGCCATGTCAGTATGGGGGCTATGTCACATTGGGCAGCAGGTCAGTGGTGGCCATGTCACTGTGAGGTCATGTCACAGTGTGCAGCAGGTCAGTGGTGGCCATGTCACAGTGAGCAACATGCCACTGGTTGCCATGTCACTGTGGAGGCTATGTCACAGTGGGCAGCAGGTCAGTGGTGGCCATGTCACTATGGGGGCCATGTCACAGTGGGCAGCAGGTCAGTGGTGGCCACGTCACTGTGGGGCCATGTCACAGTGTGCAGCAGGTCAATGATGGCCATGTCACAGTGAGCAACAGGCCACTGGTTGCCATGTCACTATGGGGGCTATGTCACAGTGGGCAGCAGGTCAGTGGCGGCCATGGCACTATGGGGGCCATGTCACAGTGGGCAGCAGGTCAGTAGTGGCCACGTCACTGTGGGGCCATGTCACAGTGTGCAGCAGGTCAGTGATGGCCATGTCACAGTGAGCAACAGGCCACTGGTTGCCATGTCACTGTGGGGGCTATGTCACAGTGGGCAGCAGGTCAGTGGTGGCCATGTCACTATGGGGGCCATGTCACAGTGGGCAGCAGGTCAGTGGTGCCCAAGTCACTGTGGGGCTATGTCACAGTGGGCAGCATGTCAGTGGTGGCCATGTCACTATGGGGGCCATGTCACAGTGGGCAGCAGGTCAGTAGTGGCCACGTCACTGTGGGGCCATGTCACAGTGTGCAGCAGGTAAGTGATGGCCATGTCACAGTGAGCAACAGGCCACTGGTTGCCATGTCACTGTGGGGCTATGTCACAGTGGGCAGCAGGTCAGTGGTGGCCATGTCACTATGGGGGCCATGTCACAGTGGGCAGAAGGTCACTGGTGCCCAAGTCACTGTGGGGCTATGTCACAGTGCTCAGAGGGTCAGTGGTGGCCATGTCACTGTGGGGCTATGTCACAGTGGGCAGCAGGTCAGTGGTGGCCATGTCACTATGGGGGCCATGTCACAGTGGGCAGAAGGTCACTGGTGCCCATGTCACTGTGGGGCTATGTCACAGTGCTCAGAGGGTCAGTGGTGGCCACGTCACTGTGGGGCCATGTCACAGTGGGCAGCAGGTCAGTGGTGGCCATGTCACTGTGAGGTCATGTCACAGTGTGCAGCAGTTCAGTGGTGGCCATGTCACAGTGAGCAACAGGCCACTGCTTGCCATGTCACTGTGGGGGCTATGTCACAGTGGGCAGCAGGTCAGTGGTGGCCATGTCACTATGGGGGCCATGTCACAGTGGGCAGCAGGTCAGTGGTGGCCATGTCACTATGGGGGCCATGTCACACTGGGCAGCAGGTCAGTAGTGGCCACGTCACTGTGGGGCCATGTCACAGTGTGCAGCAGGTCAGTGATGGGCATGTCACAGTGAGCAACAGGCCACTGGTTGCCATGTCACTGTGGGGGCTATGTCACAGTGGGCAGCAGGTCAGTGCTGGCCGTGTCACTATGGTGGCCATGTCACAGTGGACAGCAGGTCAGTGGTGGCCATGTCACTGTGAGGTCATGTCACAGTGAGCAACAGGCCACTGGTTGCCATGTCACTGTGGGGGCTCTGTCACAGTGCCAGCAGGTCAGTGGTGGCCATGTCACTATGGGGGCCATGTCACAGTGGGCAGCAGGTCAGTGGTGGCCACGTCACTGTGGGGCCATGTCACAGTGTGCAGCAGGTCAGTGATGGCCATGTCACAGTGAGCAAAAGTCCACTGGTTGCCATGTCACTGTGGGGCTATGTCACAGTGGGCAGCATGTCAGTGGTGGCCATGTCACTATGGGGGCCATGTCACAGTGGGCAGCAGGTCAGTGGTGGCCATGTCACTATGGGGGCCATGTCACAGTGTGCAGCAGGTCAGTGATGGCCATGTCACAGTGAGCAACAGGCCACTGGTTGCCATGTCACTATGGGGGCCATGTCACAGTGGGCAGCAGGTCAGTGGTGGCCATGTCACTGTGAGGTCATGTCACAGTGTGCAGCAGGTCAGTGGTGGCCATGTCACAGTGAGCAACAGGCCACTGGTTGCCATGTCACTGTGGGGGCTATGTCACAGTGGGCAGCAGGTCAGTGGTGGCCATGTCACAGTGAGTAACAGGCCACTGGTTGCCATGTCACTGTCGGGGCTATGTCACAGTGGGCAGCAGGTCAGTGGTGGCCATGTCACTATGGGGGCCATGTCACAGTGGGCAGCACGTCAGTGGTGGCCATGTCAGTATGGGGGCTATGTCACATTGGGCAGCAGGTCAGTGGTGGCCATGTCACTGTGAGGTCATGTCACAGTGTGCAGCAGGTCAGTGGTGGCCATGTCACAGTGAGCAACATGCCACTGGTTGCCATGTCACTGTGGAGGCTATGTCACAGTGGGCAGCAGGTCAGTGGTGGCCATGTCACTATGGGGGCCATGTCACAGTGGGCAGCAGGTCAGTGGTGGCCACGTCACTGTGGGGCCATGTCACAGTGTGCAGCAGGTCAATGATGGCCATGTCACAGTGAGCAACAGGCCACTGGTTGCCATGTCACTATGGGGGCTATGTCACAGTGGGCAGCAGGTCAGTGGCGGCCATGGCACTATGGGGGCCATGTCACAGTGGGCAGCAGGTCAGTAGTGGCCACGTCACTGTGGGGCCATGTCACAGTGTGCAGCAGGTCAGTGATGGCCATGTCACAGTGAGCAACAGGCCACTGGTTGCCATGTCACTGTGGGGGCTATGTCACAGTGGGCAGCAGGTCAGTGGTGGCCATGTCACTATGGGGGCCATGTCACAGTGGGCAGCAGGTCAGTGGTGCCCAAGTCACTGTGGGGCTATGTCACAGTGGGCAGCATGTCAGTGGTGGCCATGTCACTATGGGGGCCATGTCACAGTGGGCAGCAGGTCAGTAGTGGCCACGTCACTGTGGGGCCATGTCACAGTGTGCAGCAGGTAAGTGATGGCCATGTCACAGTGAGCAACAGGCCACTGGTTGCCATGTCACTGTGGGGCTATGTCACAGTGGGCAGCAGGTCAGTGGTGGCCATGTCACTATGGGGGCCATGTCACAGTGGGCAGAAGGTCACTGGTGCCCAAGTCACTGTGGGGCTATGTCACAGTGCTCAGAGGGTCAGTGGTGGCCATGTCACTGTGGGGCTATGTCACAGTGGGCAGCAGGTCAGTGGTGGCCATGTCACTATGGGGGCCATGTCACAGTGGGCAGAAGGTCACTGGTGCCCAAGTCACTGTGGGGCTATGTCACAGTGCTCAGAGGGTCAGTGGTGGCCACGTCACTGTGGGGCCATGTCACAGTGGGCAGCAGGTCAGTGGTGGCCATGTCACTGTGAGGTCATGTCACAGTGTGCAGCAGTTCAGTGGTGGCCATGTCACAGTGAGCAACAGGCCACTGCTTGCCATGTCACTGTGGGGGCTATGTCACAGTGGGCAGCAGGTCAGTGGTGGCCATGTCACTATGGGGGCCATGTCACAGTGGGCAGCAGGTCAGTGGTGGCCATGTCACTATGGGGGCCATGTCACAGTGGGCAGCAGGTCAGTAGTGGCCACGTCACTGTGGGGCCATGTCACAGTGTGCAGCAGGTCAGTGATGGGCATGTCACAGTGAGCAACAGGCCACTGGTTGCCATGTCACTGTGGGGGCTATGTCACAGTGGGCAGCAGGTCAGTGCTGGCCGTGTCACTATGGTGGCCATGTCACAGTGGACAGCAGGTCAGTGGTGGCCATGTCACTGTGAGGTCATGTCACAGTGAGCAACAGGCCACTGGTTGCCATGTCACTGTGGGGGCTCTGTCACAGTGCCAGCAGGTCAGTGGTGGCCATGTCACTATGGGGGCCATGTCACAGTGGGCAGCAGGTCAGTGGTGGCCACGTCACTGTGGGGCCATGTCACAGTGTGCAGCAGGTCAGTGATGGCCATGTCACAGTGAGCAAAAGTCCACTGGTTGCCATGTCACTGTGGGGCTATGTCACAGTGGGCAGCATGTCAGTGGTGGCCATGTCACTGTTGGGGCCATGTCACAGTGGGCAGCAGGTCAGTGGTGGCCATGTCACTATGGGGGCCATGTCACAGTGTGCAGCAGGTCAGTGATGGCCATGTCACAGTGAGCAACAGGCCACTGGTTGCCATGTCACTATGGGGGCCATGTCACAGTGGGCAGCAGGTCAGTGGTGGCCATGTCACTGTGAGGTCATGTCACAGTGTGCAGCAGGTCAGTGGTGGCCATGTCACAGTGAGCAACAGGCCACTGGTTGCCATGTCACTGTGGGGGCTATGTCACAGTGGGCAGCAGGTCAGTGGTGGCCATGTCACAGTGAGTAACAGGCCACTGGTTGCCATGTCACTGTCGGGGCTATGTCACAGTGGGCAGCAGGTCAGTGGTGGCCATGTCACTATGGGGGCCATGTCACAGTGGGCAGCACGTCAGTGGTGGCCATGTCAGTATGGGGGCTATGTCACATTGGGCAGCAGGTCAGTGGTGGCCATGTCACTGTGAGGTCATGTCACAGTGTGCAGCAGGTCAGTGGTGGCCATGTCACAGTGAGCAACATGCCACTGGTTGCCATGTCACTGTGGAGGCTATGTCACAGTGGGCAGCAGGTCAGTGGTGGCCATGTCACTATGGGGGCCATGTCACAGTGGGCAGCAGGTCAGTGGTGGCCACGTCACTGTGGGACCATGTCACAGTGTGCAGCAGGTCAATGATGGCCATGTCACAGTGAGCAACAGGCCACTGGTTGCCATGTCACTATGGGGGCTATGTCACAGTGGGCAGCAGGTCAGTGGCGGCCATGTCACTATGGGGGCCATGTCACAGTGGGCAGCAGGTCAGTGGTGGCCACGTCACTGTGGGGCCATGTCACAGTGTGCAGCAGGTCAGTGATGGCCATGTCACAGTGAGCAAAAGTCCACTGGTTGCCATGTCACTGTGGGGCTATATCACAGTGGGCAGCATGTCAGTGGTGGCCATGTCACTGTTGGGGCCATGTCACAGTGGGCAGCAGGTCAGTGGTGGCCATGTCACTATGGGGGCCATGTCACAGTGGGCAGCAGGTCAGTGGTGGCCATGTCACTGTGAGGTCATGTCACAGTGTGCAGCAGGTCAGTGGTGGCCATGTCACAGTGAGCAACAGGCCACTGGTTGCCATGTCACTGTGGGGGCTATGTCACAGTGGGCAGCAGGTCAGTGATGGCCATGTCACAGTGGGCAGCATGTCAGTGGTGGCCATGTCACTGTTGGGGCCATGTCACAGTGGGCAGCAGGTCAGTGGTGGCCATGTCACTGTGAGGTCATGTCACAGTGTGCAGCAGGTCAGTGGTGGCCATGTCACAGTGAGCAACAGGCCACTGGTTGCCATGTCACTGTGGGGGCTATGTCACAGTGGGCAGCAGGTCAGTGGTGGCCATGTCACAGTGAGTAACAGGCCACTGGTTGCCATGTCACTGTCGGGGCTATGTCACAGTGGGCAGCAGGTCAGTGGTGGCCATGTCACTATGGGGGCCATGTCACAGTGGGCAGCACGTCAGAGGTGGCCATGTCAGTATGGGGGCTATGTCACATTGGGCAGCAGGTCAGTGGTGGCCATGTCACTGTGAGGTCATGTCACAGTGTGCAGCAGGTCAGTGGTGGCCATGTCACAGTGAGCAACATGCCACTGGTTGCCATGTCACTGTGGAGGCTATGTCACAGTGGGCAGCAGGTCAGTGGTGGCCATGTCACTATGGGGGCCATGTCACAGTGGGCAGCAGGTCAGTGGTGGCCACGTCACTGTGGGGCCATGTCACAGTGTGCAGCAGGTCAATGATGGCCATGTCACAGTGAGCAACAGGCCACTGGTTGCCATGTCACTATGGGGGCTATGTCACAGTGGGCAGCAGGTCAGTGGCGGCCATGGCACTATGGGGGCCATGTCACAGTGGGCAGCAGGTCAGTAGTGGCCACGTCACTGTGGGGCCATGTCACAGTGTGCAGCAGGTCAGTGATGGCCATGTCACAGTGAGCAACAGGCCACTGGTTGCCATGTCACTGTGGGGGCTATGTCACAGTGGGCAGCAGGTCAGTGGTGGCCATGTCACTATGGGGGCCATGTCACAGTGGGCAGCAGGTCAGTGGTGCCCAAGTCACTGTGGGGCTATGTCACAGTGGGCAGCATGTCAGTGGTGGCCATGTCACTATGGGGGCCATGTAACAGTGGGCAGCAGGTCAGTAGTGGCCACGTCACTGTGGGGCCATGTCACAGTGTGCAGCAGGTAAGTGATGGCCATGTCACAGTGAGCAACAGGCCACTGGTTGCCATGTCACTGTGGGGCTATGTCACAGTGGGCAGCAGGTCAGTGGTGGCCATGTCACTATGGGGGCCATGTCACAGTGGGCAGAAGGTCACTGGTGCCCAAGTCACTGTGGGGCTATGTCACAGTGCTCAGAGGGTCAGTGGTGGCCATGTCACTGTTGGGGCCATGTCACAGTGGGCAGCAGGTCAGTGGTGGCCATGTCACTATGGGGGCCATGTCACAGTGAGCAGCAGGTCAGTAGTGGCCACGTCACTGTGGGGCCATGTCACAGTGTGCAGCAGGTCAGTGATGGCCATGTCACAGTGAGCAACAGGCCACTGGTTGCCATGTCACTGTGGGGGCCATGTCACAGTGGGCAGCAGGTCAGTGGTGGCCATGTCACTGTGAGGTCATGTCACAGTGTGCAGCAGTTCAGTGGTGGCCATGTCACAGTGAGCAACAGGCCACTGGTTGCCATGTCACTGTGGGGGCTATGTCACAGTGGGCAGCAGGTCAGTGGTGGCCATGTCACTATGGGGGCCATGTCACAGTGGGCAGCAGGTCAGTGGTGGCCATGTCACTATGGGTGCCATGTCACATTGGGCAGCAGGTCAGTAGTGGCCACGTCACTGTGGGGCCATGTCACAGTGTGCAGCAGGTCAGTGATGGCCATGTCACAGTGAGTAACAGGCCACTGGTTGCCATGTCACTGTGGGGGCTATGTCACAGTGGGCAGCAGGTCAGTGCTGGCCGTGTCACTATGGTGGCCATGTCACAGTGGACAGCAGGTCAGTGGTGGCCATGTCACTGTGAGGTCATGTCACAGTGAGCAACAGGCCACTGGTTGCCATGTCACTGTGGGGGCTCTGTCACAGTGCCAGCAGGTCAGTGGTGGCCATGTCACTATGGGGGCCATGTCACAGTGGGCAGCAGGTCAGTGGTGGCCATGTCACTATGGGGGCCATGTCACAGTGGGCAGCAGGTCAGTAGTGGCCACGTCACTGTGGGGCCATGTCACAGTGGGCAGCAGGTCAGTGTTGGCCATGTCACTATGGGGGCCATGTCACAGTGTGCAGCAGGTCAGTGATGGCCATGTCACAGTGAGCAACAGGCCACTGGTTGCCATGTCACTATGGGGGCCATGTCACAGTGGGCAGCAGGTCAGTGGTGGCCATGTCACTGTGAGGTCATGTCACAGTGTGCAGCAGGTCAGTGGTGGCCATGTCACAGTGAGCAACAGGCCACTGGTTGCCATGTCACTGTGGGGGCTATGTCACAGTGGGCAGCAGGTCAGTGGTGGCCATGTCACAGTGAGTAACAGGCCACTGGTTGCCATGTCACTGTCGGGGCTATGTCACAGTGGGCAGCAGGTCAGTGGTGGCCATGTCACTATGGGGGCCATGTCACAGTGGGCAGCACGTCAGTGGTGGCCATGTCAGTATGGGGGCTATGTCACATTGGGCAGCAGGTCAGTGGTGGCCATGTCACTGTGAGGTCATGTCACAGTGTGCAGCAGGTCAGTGGTGGCCATGTCACTATGGGGGCCATGTCACAGTGAGCAGCAGGTCAGTAGTGGCCACGTCACTGTGGGGCCATGTCACAGTGGGCAGCAGGTCAGTGGTGGCCATGTCACTGTGAGGTCATGTCACAGTGTGCAGCAGTTCAGTGGTGGCCATGTCACAGTGAGCAACAGGCCACTGCTTGCCATGTCACTGTGGGGGCTATGTCACAGTGGGCAGCAGGTCAGTGGTGGCCATGTCACTATGGGGGCCATGTCACAGTGGGCAGCAGGTCAGTGGTGGCCATGTCACTATGGGGGCCATGTCACAGTGGGCAGCAGGTCAGTAGTGGCCACGTCACTGTGGGGCCATGTCACAGTGTGCAGCAGGTCAATGATGGCCATGTCACAGTGAGTAACAGGCCACTGGTTGCCATGTCACTGTGGGGGCTATGTCACAGTGGGCAGCAGGTCAGTTTTGGCCATGTCACTATGGGGGCCATGTCACAGTGGGCAGCAGGTCAGTGGTGGCCATGTCACTATGGGGGCTATGTCACATTGGGCAGCAGGTCAGTGGTGGCCATGTCACTGTGAGGTCATGTCACAGTGTGCAGCAGGTCAGTGGTGGCAATGTCACAGTGAGCAACAGGCCACTGGTTGCCATGTCACTGTGGGGGCTATGTCACAGTGGGCAGCAGGTCAGTGGTGGCCATGTCACTATGGGGGCCATGTCATAGTGGGCAGCAGGTCAGTGGTGGCCATGTCACTATGGGGGCCATGTCACAGTGGGCAGCAGGTCAGTAGTGCCACGTCACTGTGGGGCCATGTCACAGTGTGCAGCAGGTCAGTGATGGCCATGTCACAGTGAGCAACAGGCCACTGGTTGCCATGTCACTGTGGGGGCTATGTCACAGTGGGCAGCAGGTCAGTGCTGGCCGTGTCACTATGGTGGCCATGTCACAGTGGGCAGCAGGTCAGTGGTGGCCATGTCACTGTGAGGTCATGTCACAGTGAGCAGCAGGTCAGTGATGGCCATGTCACAGTGAGTAAAATCCACTGGTTGCCATGTCACTGTGGGGGCTATGTCAGAGTGGGCAGCAGGTCAGTGGTGGCCATGTCACTATGGGGGCCATGTCACAGTGGGCAGCAGGTCAGTGGTGCCCAAGTCACTGTGGGGCTATTTCACAGTGGGCAGCATGTCAGTGGTGGACATGTCACTATGGGGGCCATGTCACAGTGGGCAGCAGGTCAGTAGTGGCCACGGCACTGTGGGGCCATGTCACAGTGTGCAGCAGGTAAGTGATGGCCATGTCACAGTGAGCAACAGGCCACTGGTTGCCATGTCACTGTGGGGGCTATGTCACAGTGGGCAGCAGGTCAGTGGTGCCCAAGTCACTGTGGGGCTATGTCACAGTGGTCTGAGGGTCAGTGGTGGCCATGTCACTGTTGGGGCCATGTCACAGTGGGCAGCAGGTCAGTAGTGGCCATGTCACTATGGGGGCCATGTCACAGTGAGCAGCAGGTCAGTAGTGGCCACGTCACTGTGGGGCCATGTCACAGTGTGCAGCAGGTCAGTGATGGCCATGTCACAGTGAGCAACAGGCCACTGGTTGCCATGTCACTGTGGGGGCCATGTCACAGTGGGCAGCAGGTTAGTGGTGGCCATGTCACTGTGAGGTCATGTCACAGTGTGCAGCAGTTCAGTGGTGGCCATGTCACAGTGAGCAACAGGCCACTGGTTGCCATGTCACTGTGGGGGCTATGTCACAGTGGGCAGCAGGTCAGTGATGGCCATGTCACAGTGAGTAACAGGCTACTGTTTGCCATGTTATGGTGGGGGCTATGTCACAGTGGGCAGCAGGTCAGTGGTGGCCATGTCACTGTGGGGGCCATGTCACAGTGTGCAGCAGGTCAGTGACGGCCATGTCACAGTGAGTAACAGGCTACTGGTTGCCATGTCACTGTGGGGGCAATGTCACAGTGGGCAGCAGGTCAGTGGTGGCCATGTCACTGTGGGGTCCATGTCACAGTGGGCAGCAGGTCAGTGGTGGCCATGTCTGTATGGGGGCCATGTCACAGTGGACAGCAGGTCAGTGGTGGCCATGTCACTGTGAGGTCATGTCACAGTGCGCAGCAGGTCAGTGGTGGCCATGTCACAGTGAGCAACAGGCCACTGGTTGCCATGTCACTGTGGGGGCTATGTCACAGTGGGCAGCAGGTCAGTGGTGGCCATGTCACTATGGGAGCCATGTCACAATGGTCAGCGGATCATTGGTGGCCATGTCACTGTGGGGACCATGTCACAGTGGGCAGCAGGTCAGTGGTGGCCATGTCACTATGAGTCCATGTCACAGTGGGCAGCAGGTCAGTGCTGGCCATGTCACTACGGGGGCCATGTCACAGTGGGCAGCATGTCAGTGGTGGCCATGTCACTATGGGGGCTATGTCACATTGGGCAGCAGGTCAGTGGTGGCCATGTCACTGTGAGGTCATGTCACAGTGGGCAGCAGGTCAGTGGTGGCCATGTCACTATGGGGGCCATGTTACAGTGGGCAGCAGGTCAGTAGTGGCCACGTCACTGTGGGGCCATGTCACAGTGTGCAGCAGGTCAGTGATGGCCATGTCACAGTGAGCAACAGGCCACTGGTTGCCATGTCACTGTGGGGGCTATGTCACAGTGGGCAGCAGGTCAGTGGTGCCCATGTCACTATGGGGGCCATGTCACAGTGGGCAGCAGGTCAGTGGTAGCCACGTCACTATGGGGGCCATGTCACAGTGAGCAGCAGGTCAGCAGTGGCCACGTCACTGTGGGGCCATTTCACAGTGTGCAGCAGGTCAGTGATGGCCATGTCACAGTGAGTAACAGGCCACTGGTTGCCATGTCACTGTCGGGGCTATGTCATAGTGGGCAGCAGGTCAGTGGTGGCCATGTCACTATGGGGGCCATGTCAGAGTGGGCAGCAAGTCAGTGGTGGCCATGTCAGTATGGGGGCTATGTCACATTGGGCAGCAGGTCAGTGGTGGCCATGTCTCTGTGAGGTCATGTCACAGTGTGCAGCAGGTCAGTGGTGGCCATGTCACAGTGAGTAACAGGCCACTGGTTGCCATGTCACTTTGGGGGCTATGTCACAGTGGGCAGCAGGTCAGTGGTGGCCATGTCACTATGGGGGCCATGTCACAGTGGGCAGCAGGTCAGTGGTGGCCATGTCACTATGGGGGCCATTTCACAGTGGGCAGCAGGTCAGTAGTGGCCATGTCACTGTTGGGGCCATGTCACAGTGGGCAGCAGGTCAGTGGTGGCCATGTCACTATGGGGGCCATGTCACAGTGGGCAGCAGGTCAGTGATGGCCATGTCACAGTGAGCAACAGGCCACTGGTTGCCATGTCACTGTGGGGGCTATGTCACATTGGGCAGCAGGTCAGTGCTGGCCATGTCACTATGGGGGCCATGTCACATTGGGCAGCAGGTCAATGGTGGCCATGTCACTGTGGGGGCTATGTCACATTGGGCAGCAGGTCAGTGCTGGCCATGTCACTATGGGGCCATGTCACAGTGGGCAGCAGGTCAGTGATGGCCATGTCACTATGGGGGCCATGTCACAGTGGGCAGCAGGTCAGTTGTAGCCATGTCTCTATAGGGGCAATGTCACAGTGGGCAGCAGGTCAGTGGTGGCCATGTCACTATGGGGGCCATGTCACATTGGGCAGCAGGTCAGTGGTGGCCATCTCACTGTGAGGTCATGTCACAGTGTGCAGCAGGTCAGTAGTGGCCACGTCACTGTGGGGCCATGTCACAGTGTGCAGCAGGTCAGTGGTGGCCATGTCACAGTGAGCAACAGGCCACTGGTTGCCATGTCACTGTGGGGGCTATGTCACAGTGGGCAGCAGGTCAGTGGTGCCCATGTCACTATGGGGGCCATGTCACAGTGGGCAGCAGGTCAGTGGTAGCCACGTCACTATGGGGGCCATGTCACAGTGAGCAGCAGGTCAGCAGTGGCCACGTCACTGTGGGGCCATTTCACAGTGTACAGCAGGTCAGTGATGGCCATGTCACAGTGAGTAACAGGCCACTGGTTGCCATGTCACTGTCGGGGCTATTTCACAGTGGGCAGCAGGTCAGTGGTGGCCATGTCACTGTGAGGTCATGTCACAGTGTGCAGCAGGTCAGTGGTGGCCATGTCACAGTGAGCAACAGGCCACTGGTTGCCATGTCACTTTGGGGGCTATGTCACAGTGGGCAGCAGGTCAGTGGTGGCCATGTCACTGTGGGGTCCATGTCACAGTGGGCAGCAGGTCAGTTGTGGCCATGTCTCTATGGGGGCCATGTCACAGTGGACAGCAGGTCAGTGGTGGCCATGTCACTGTGAGGTCATGTCACAGTGCGCAGCAGGTCAGTGGTGGCCATGTCTCTATGGGGGCCATGTCACAGTGGACAGCAGGTCAGTGGTGGCCATGTCACTGTGAGGTCATGTCACAGTGCGCAGCAGGTCAGTGGTGGCCATGTCAGAGTGAGCAACAGGCCACTGGTTGCCATGTCACTGTGGGGGCTATGTCACAGTGGGCAGCAGGTCAGTGGTGGCCATGTCACTATGGGGGCCATGTCACAGTGGTCAGCGGATCATTGGTGGCCATGTCACTGTGGGGGCCATGTCACAGTGGGCAGCAGGTCAGTGCTGGACATGTCACTACGGGGGCCATGTCACAGTGGGCAGCATGTCAGTGGTGGCCATGTCACTATGGGGGCTATGTCACATTGGGCAGCAGGTCAGTGGTGGCCATGTCACTGTGAGGTCATGTCACAGTGGGCAGCAGGTCACTGGTGGCCATGTCACTATGGGGGCCATGTCACAGTGGGCAGCAGGTCAGTAGTGGCCACGTCACTGTGGGGCCATGTCACAGTGTGCAGCAGGTCAGTGATGGCCATGTCACAGTGAGCAACAGGCCACTGGTTGCCATGTCACTGTAGGGGCTATGTCACAGTGGGCAGCAGGTCAGTGGTGGCCATGTCACTATGGGGGCTATGTCACATTGGGCAGCAGGTCAGTGGTGCCCAAGTCACTGTGGGGCTATGTCACAGTGGTCAGCGGGTCAGTAGTGGCCATGTCACTGTTGGGACCATGTCACAGTGGGCAGCAGGTCAGTGGTGGCCATGTCACTATGGGGGCCATGTCACATTGGGCAGCAGGTCAGTGGTGGCCATCTCACTGTGAGGTCATTTCACAGTGGGCAGCAGGTCAGTGGTAGCCAAGTCACTATGGGGGCCATGTCACAGTGAGCAGCAGGTCAGCAGTGGCCACGTCACTGTGGGGCCATTTCACAGTGTGCAGCAGGTCAGTGATGGCCATGTCACAGTGAGTAACAGGCCACTGGTTGCCATGTCACTGTCGGGGCTATGTCACAGTGGGCAGCAGGTCAGTGGTGGCCATGTCACTATGGGGGCCATGTCAGAGTGGGCAGCAAGTCAGTGGTGGCCATGTCAGTATGGGGGCTATGTCACATTGGGCAGCAGGTCAGTGGTGGCCATGTCACTGTGAGGTCATGTCACAGTGTGCAGCAGGTCAGTGGTGGCCATGTCACAGTGAGCAACAGGCCACTGGTTGCCATGTCACTTTGGGGGCTATGTCACAGTGGGCAGCAGGTCAGTGGTGGCCATGTCACTATGGGGGCCATGTCACAGTGGGCAGCAGGTCAGTGGTGGCCATGTCACTATGGGGGCCATGTCACAGTGGGCAGCAGGTCAGTGATGGCCATGTCACAGTGAGCAACAGGCCACTGGTTGCCATGTCACTGTGGGGGCTATGTCACATTGGGCAGCAGGTCAGTGCTGGCCATGTCACTATGGGGGCCATGTCACATTGGGCAGCAGGTCAATGGTGGCCATGTCACTGTGGGGGCTATGTCACATTGGGCAGCAGGTCAGTGCTGGCCATGTCACTATGGGGCCATGTCACAGTGGGCAGCAGGTCAGTGATGGCCATGTCACTATGGGGGCCATGTCACAGTGGGCAGCAGGTCAGTTGTAGCCATGTCTCTATAGGGGCAATGTCACAGTGGGCAGCAGGTCAGTGGTGGCCATGTCACTATGGGGGCTATGTCACATTGGACAGCAGGTCAGTGGTGGCCATGTCACTGTGGGGGCTATGTCACAGTGGGCAGCAGGTCAGTGGTGGCCATGTCACTATGGGAGCCATGTCACAATGGTCAGCGGATCATTGGTGGCCATGTCACTGTGGGGACCATGTCACAGTGGGCAGCAGGTCAGTGGTGGCCATGTCACTATGAGTCCATGTCACAGTGGGCAGCAGGTCAGTGCTGGCCATGTCACTACGGGGGCCATGTCACAGTGGGCAGCATGTCAGTGGTGGCCATGTCACTATGGGGGCTATGTCACATTGGGCAGCAGGTCAGTGGTGGCCATGTCACTGTGAGGTCATGTCACAGTGGGCAGCAGGTCAGTGGTGGCCATGTCACTATGGGGGCCATGTCACAGTGGGCAGCAGGTCAGTAGTGGCCACGTCACTGTGGGGCCATGTCACAGTGTGCAGCAGGTCAGTGATGGCCATGTCACAGTGAGCAACAGGCCACTGGTTGCCATGTCACTGTGGGGGCTATGTCACAGTGGGCAGCAGGTCAGTGGTGCCCATGTCACTATGGGGGCCATGTCACAGTGGGCAGCAGGTCAGTGGTAGCCACGTCACTATGGGGGCCATGTCACAGTGAGCAGCAGGTCAGCAGTGGCCACGTCACTGTGGGGCCATTTCACAGTGTGCAGCAGGTCAGTGATGGCCATGTCACAGTGAGTAACAGGCCACTGGTTGCCATGTCACTGTCGGGGCTATGTCATAGTGGGCAGCAGGTCAGTGGTGGCCATGTCACTGTGGGGACCATGTCACAGTGGGCAGCAGGTCAGTGGTGGCCATGTCACTATGAGTCCATGTCACAGTGGGCAGCAGGTCAGTGCTGGCCATGTCACTACGGGGGCCATGTCACAGTGGGCAGCATGTCAGTGGTGGCCATGTCACTATGGGGGCTATGTCACATTGGGCAGCAGGTCAGTGGTGGCCATGTCACTGTGAGGTCATGTCACAGTGGGCAGCAGGTCAGTGGTGGCCATGTCACTATGGGGGCCATGTCACAGTGGGCAGCAGGTCAGTAGTGGCCACGTCACTGTGGGGCCATGTCACAGTGTGCAGCAGGTCAGTGATGGCCATGTCACAGTGAGCAACAGGCCACTGGTTGCCATGTCACTGTGGGGGCCATGTCACAGTGGGCAGCAGGTCAGTGGTAGCCACGTCACTATGGGGGCCATGTCACAGTGAGCAGCAGGTCAGCAGTGGCCACGTCACTGTGGGGCCATTTCACAGTGTGCAGCAGGTCAGTGATGGCCATGTCACAGTGAGTAACAGGCCACTGGTTGCCATGTCACTGTCGGGGCTATGTCATAGTGGGCAGCAGGTCAGTGGTGGCCATGTCACTATGGGGGCCATGTCAGAGTGGGCAGCAAGTCAGTGGTGGCCATGTCAGTATGGGGGCTATGTCACATTGGGCAGCAGGTCAGTGGTGGCCATGTCTCTGTGAGGTCATGTCACAGTGTGCAGCAGGTCAGTGGTGGCCATGTCACAGTGAGTAACAGGCCACTGGTTGCCATGTCACTTTGGGGGCTATGTCACAGTGGGCAGCAGGTCAGTGGTGGCCATGTCACTATGGGGGCCATGTCACAGTGGGCAGCAGGTCAGTGGTGGCCATGTCACTATGGCGGCCATTTCACAGTGGGCAGCAGGTCAGTAGTGGCCATGTCACTGTTGGGGCCATGTCACAGTGGGCAGCAGGTCAGTGGTGGCCATGTCACTATGGGGGCCATGTCACAGTGGGCAGCAGGTCAGTGATGGCCATGTCACAGTGAGCAACAGGCCACTGGTTGCCATGTCACTGTGGGGGCTATGTCACATTGGGCAGCAGGTCAGTGCTGGCCATGTCACTATGGGGGCCATGTCACATTGGGCAGCAGGTCAATGGTGGCCATGTCACTGTGGGGGCTATGTCACATTGGGCAGCAGGTCAGTGCTGGCCATGTCACTATGGGGCCATGTCACAGTGGGCAGCAGGTCAGTGATGGCCATGTCACTATGGGGGCCATGTCACAGTGGGCAGCAGGTCAGTTGTAGCCATGTCTCTATAGGGGCAATGTCACAGTGGGCAGCAGGTCAGTGGTGGCCATGTCACTATGGGGGCCATGTCACATTGGGCAGCAGGTCAGTGGTGGCCATCTCACTGTGAGGTCATGTCACAGTGTGCAGCAGGTCAGTAGTGGCCACGTCACTGTGGGGCCATGTCACAGTGTGCAGCAGGTCAGTGGTGGCCATGTCACAGTGAGCAACAGGCCACTGGTTGCCATGTCACTGTGGGGGCTATGTCACAGTGGGCAGCAGGTCAGTGGTGCCCATGTCACTATGGGGGCCATGTCACAGTGGGCAGCAGGTCAGTGGTAGCCACGTCACTATGGGGGCCATGTCACAGTGAGCAGCAGGTCAGCAGTGGCCACGTCACTGTGGGGCCATTTCACAGTGTGCAGCAGGTCAGTGATGGCCATGTCACAGTGAGTAACAGGCCACTGGTTGCCATGTCACTGTCGGGGCTATTTCACAGTGGGCAGCAGGTCAGTGGTGGCCATGTCACTGTGAGGTCATGTCACAGTGTGCAGCAGGTCAGTGGTGGCCATGTCACAGTGAGCAACAGGCCACTGGTTGCCATGTCACTTTGGGGGCTATGTCACAGTGGGCAGCAGGTCAGTGGTGGCCATGTCACTGTGGGGTCCATGTCACAGTGGGCAGCAGGTCAGTTGTGGCCATGTCTCTATGGGGGCCATGTCACAGTGGACAGCAGGTCAGTGGTGGCCATGTCACTGTGAGGTCATGTCACAGTGCGCAGCAGGTCAGTGGTGGCCATGTCTCTATGGGGGCCATGTCACAGTGGACAGCAGGTCAGTGGTGGCCATGTCACTGTGAGGTCATGTCACAGTGCGCAGCAGGTCAGTGGTGGCCATGTCAGAGTGAGCAACAGGCCACTGGTTGCCATGTCACTGTGGGGGCTATGTCACAGTGGGCAGCAGGTCAGTGGTGGCCATGTCACTATGGGGGCCATGTCACAGTGGTCAGCGGATCATTGGTGGCAATGTCACTGTGGGGGCCATGTCACAGTGGGCAGCAGGTCAGTGCTGGACATGTCACTACGGGGGCCATGTCACAGTGGGCAGCATGTCAGTGGTGGCCATGTCACTATGGGGGCTATGTCACATTGGGCAGCAGGTCAGTGGTGGCCATGTCACTGTGAGGTCATGTCACAGTGGGCAGCAGGTCACTGGTGGCCATGTCACTATGGGGGCCATGTCACAGTGGGCAGCAGGTCAGTAGTGGCCACGTCACTGTGGGGCCATGTCACAGTGTGCAGCAGGTCAGTGATGGCCATGTCACAGTGAGCAACAGGCCACTGGTTGCCATGTCACTGTAGGGGCTATGTCACAGTGGGCAGCAGGTCAGTGGTGGCCATGTCACTATGGGGGCTATGTCACATTGGGCAGCAGGTCAGTGGTGCCCAAGTCACTGTGGGGCTATGTCACAGTGGTCAGCGGGTCAGTAGTGGCCATGTCACTGTTGGGACCATGTCACAGTGGGCAGCAGGTCAGTGGTGGCCATGTCACTATGGGGGCCATGTCACATTGGGCAGCAGGTCAGTGGTGGCCATCTCACTGTGAGGTCATTTCACAGTGGGCAGCAGGTCAGTGGTAGCCAAGTCACTATGGGGGCCATGTCACAGTGAGCAGCAGGTCAGCAGTGGCCACGTCACTGTGGGGCCATTTCACAGTGTGCAGCAGGTCAGTGATGGCCATGTCACAGTGAGTAACAGGCCACTGGTTGCCATGTCACTGTCGGGGCTATGTCACAGTGGGCAGCAGGTCAGTGGTGGCCATGTCACTATGGGGGCCATGTCAGAGTGGGCAGCAAGTCAGTGGTGGCCATGTCAGTATGGGGGCTATGTCACATTGGGCAGCAGGTCAGTGGTGGCCATGTCACTGTGAGGTCATGTCACAGTGTGCAGCAGGTCAGTGGTGGCCATGTCACAGTGAGCAACAGGCCACTGGTTGCCATGTCACTTTGGGGGCTATGTCACAGTGGGCAGCAGGTCAGTGGTGGCCATGTCACTATGGGGGCCATGTCACAGTGGGCAGCAGGTCAGTGGTGGCCATGTCACTATGGGGGCCATGTCACAGTGGGCAGCAGGTCAGTGATGGCCATGTCACAGTGAGCAACAGGCCACTGGTTGCCATGTCACTGTGGGGGCTATGTCACATTGGGCAGCAGGTCAGTGCTGGCCATGTCACTATGGGGGCCATGTCACATTGGGCAGCAGGTCAATGGTGGCCATGTCACTGTGGGGGCTATGTCACATTGGGCAGCAGGTCAGTGCTGGCCATGTCACTATGGGGCCATGTCACAGTGGGCAGCAGGTCAGTGATGGCCATGTCACTATGGGGGCCATGTCACAGTGGGCAGCAGGTCAGTTGTAGCCATGTCTCTATAGGGGCAATGTCACAGTGGGCAGCAGGTCAGTGGTGGCCATGTCACTATGGGGGCTATGTCACATTGGACAGCAGGTCAGTGGTGGCCATGTCACTGTGAGGTCATGTCACAGTGTGCAGCAGGTCAGTGGTGGCCATGTCACAGTGAGCAACAGGCCACTGGTTGCCATGTCACTGTGGGTGCTATGTCACAGTGTGCAGCAGGTCAGTGGTGGCCATGTCACAGTGAGCAACAGGCCACTGGTTGCCATGTCACTATGGGGGCCATGTCACAGTGGGCAGGAGGTCAGTGGTGCCCAAGTCACTGTGGGGCTATGTCACAGTGGTCAGCGGGTCAGTAGTGGCCATGTCACTGTGAGGTCATGTCACAGTGTGCAGCAGGTCAGTGGTGGCCATGTCACAGTGAGCAACAGGCCACTGGTTGCCATGTCACTTTGGGGGCTATGTCACAGTGGGCAGCAGGTCAGTGGTGGCCATGTCACTGTGAGGTCATGTCACAGTGCGCAGCAGGTCAGTGGTGGCCATGTCTCTATGGGGGCCATGTCACAGTGGACAGCAGGTCAGTGGTGGCCATGTCACTGTGAGGTCATGTCACAGTGCGCAGCAGGTCAGTGGTGGCCATGTCACAGTGAGCAACAGGCCACTGGTTGCCATGTCACTGTGGGGGCTATGTCACAGTGGGCAGCAGGTCAGTGGTGGCCATGTCACTATGGGGACCATGTCACAGTGGTCAGCGGATCTTTGGTGGCCATGTCACTGTGGGGACCATGTCACAGTGGGCAGCAGGTCAGTGGTGGCCTTGTCACTATGAGTCCATGTCACAGTGGGCAGCAGGTCAGTGCTGGCCATGTCACTACGGGGGCCATGTCACAGTGGGCAGCATGTCAGTGGTGGCCATGTCACTATGGGGGCTATGTCACATTGGGCAGCAGGTCAGTGGTGGCCATGTCACTGTGAGGTCATGTCACAGTGGGCAGCAGGTCAGTGGTGGCCATGTCACTATGGGGGCCATGTCACAGTGGGCAGCAGGTCAGTAGTGGCCACGTCACTGTGGGGCCATGTCACAGTGTGCAGCAGGTCAGTGATGGCCATGTCACAGTGAGCAACAGGCCACTGGTTGCCATGTCACTGTAGGGGCTATGTCAGAGTGGGCAGCAGGTCAGTGGTGGCCATGTCACTATGGGGGCTATGTCACATTGGGCAGCAGGTCAGTGGTGCCCAAGTCACTGTGGGGCTATGTCACAGTGGTCAGCAGGTCAGTAGTGGCCATGTCACTGTTGGGACCATGTCACAGTGGGCAGCAGGTCAGTGGTGGCCATGTCACTATGGGGGCCATGTCACATTGGGCAGCAGGTCAGTGGTGGCCATGTCACTGTGAGGTCATTTCACAGTGTGCAGCAGGTCAGTAGTGGCCACGTCACTGTGGGGCCATGTCACAGTGTGCAGCAGGTCAGTGGTGGCCATGTCACAGTGAGCAACAGGCCACTGGTTGCCATGTCACTGTGGGGGCTATGTCACAGTGGGCAGCAGGTCAGTTTTGGCCATGTCACTATGGGGGCCATGTCACAGTGGGCAGCAGGTCAGTGGTAGCCACGTCACTATGGGGGCCATGTCACAGTGAGCAGCAGGTCAGCAGTGGCCACGTCACTGTGGGGCCATTTCACAGTGTGCAGCAGGTCAGTGATGGCCATGTCACAGTGAGTAACAGGCCACTGGTTGCCATGTCACTGTCGGGGCTATGTCACAGTGGGCAGCAGGTCAGTGGTGGCCATGTCACTATGGGGGCCATGTCAGAGTGGGCAGCAAGTCAGTGGTGGCCATGTCAGTATGGGGGCTATGTCACATTGGGCAGCAGGTCAGTGGTGGCCATGTCACTGTGAGGTCATGTCACAGTGTGCAGCAGGTCAGTGGTGGCCATGTCACAGTGAGCAACAGGCCACTGGTTGCCATGTCACTTTGGGGGCTATGTCACAGTGGGCAGCAGGTCAGTGGTGGCCATGTCACTATGGGGGCCATGTCACAGTGGGCAGCAGGTCAGTGGTGGCCATGTCACTATGGCGGCCATTTCACAGTGGGCAGCAGGTCAGTAGTGGCCATGTCACTGTTGGGGCCATGTCACAGTGGTCAGAGGGTCAGTAGTGGCCACGTCACTGTGGGGCCATGTCACAGTGTGCAGCGGGTCAGTGATGGCCATGTCACAGTGAGCAACAGGCCACTGGTTGCCATGTCACTGTGGGGGCTATGTCACAGTGGGCAGCAGGTCAGTTTTGGCCATGTCACTATGGGGGCCATGTCACAGTGGGCAGCAGGTCAGTGGTGGCCATGTCTCTATATGGGCAATGTCACAGTGGGCAGCAGGTCGGTGGTGGCCATGTCAATATGGGGGCCATGTCACAGTGGGCAAAAGGTCAGCTGTGGCCATGTCACTGTGAGCAACAGGCCACTGGTTACCATGTCAATGTGGGGCTATGTCACAGTGGGCAGCAGGTCAGTTGTGGCCATGTCACTATGGGGGCCATGTCACAGTGGGCAGCAGGTCAGTGGTGGCCATGTCACTATGGGGGTCATATCACAGTGGGCAGCAGGTCAGTGGTGCCCAAGTCACTGTGGGGCTATGTCACAGTGGGCAGCAGGTCAGTGGTGGCCATGTCACTATGGGGGCCATGTCACAATGGGCAGCAGGTCAGTGGTGGCCATGTCACTATGGGGGCCATGTCACAGTGGACAGCAGGTCAGTAGTGGCCACGTCACTATGGGGCCATGTCACAGTGTGCAGCAGGTCAGTGATGGCCATGTCACAGTGAGCAACAGGCCACTGGTTGCCATGTCACTGTGGGGGCTATGTCACAGTGGGCAGCAGGTCAGTGGTGGCCATGTCACTATGGGGGCCATGTCACAGTGGGCAGCAGGTCAGTGATGGGCATGTAACAGTTAGCAACAGGCCACTGGTTGCCACGTCACTGTGGGGGCTATTTCACAGTGGGCAGCAGGTCAGTGGTGGCCATGTCACTATGGGGGCCATGTCACAGTGGGCAGCAGGTCAATGATGGCCATGTCACTATGGGGGCTATGTCACATTGGGCAGCAGTTCAGTGGTGGCCATGTCACTGTGAGGTCATGTCACAGTGTGCAGCAGGTCAGTGGTTGCCATGTCACAGTGAGCAACAGGCCACTTTTTGCCATGTCACTGTGGGGGCTATGTCACAGTGGGCAGCAGGTCAGTGGTGGCCATGTCACTGTGAGGTCATGTCACAGTGAGCAACAGGCCACTGGTTGCCATGTCACTGTGGGGGCTATGTCACAGTGGGCAGCAGGTCAGTGGTGGCCATGTCACTATGGGGGCCATGTCACAGTGGGCAGCAGGTCAGTAGTGGTCACGTCACTGTGGGGCCATGTCACAGTGTGCAGCAGGTCAGTGATGGCCATGTCACAGTGAGTAACAGGCTACTGGTTGCCATGTCACTGTGGGGCCATGTCACAGTGGGCAGCAGGTCAGTGGTGGCCATGTCACTGTGAGGTCATGTCACAGTGTGCAGCAGGTCAGTGGTGGCCATGTCACAGTGAGCAACAGGCCACTGGTTGCCATGTCACTGTGGGGGCTATGTCACAGTGGGCAGCAGGTCAGTGGTGGCCATTTCACTATGGGGGCCATGTCACAGTGGGCAGGAGGTCAGTAGTGGCCACGTCACTGTGGGGCCATGTCACAATGTGCAGCAGGTCAGTGATGGCAATGTCACAGTGAGCAACAGGCCACTGGTTGCCATGTCACTGTGGGGGCTATGTCACAGTGGGCAGCAGGTCAGTGGTGGCCATGTCACTATGGGGGCCATGTCACATTGGGCAGCAGGTCAGTGGTGGCCATCTCACTGTGAGGTCATGTCACAGTGTGCAGCAGGTCAGTAGTGGCCACGTCCCTGTGGGGCCATGTGACAGTGTGCAGCAGGTCAGTGGTGGCCATGTCACAGTGAGCAACAGGCCACTGGTTGCCATGTCACTGTGGGGGCTATGTCACAGTGGGCAGCAGGTCAGTGGTGGCCATGTCACTATGGGGGCCATGTCACAGTGGGCAGCAGGTCAGTGGTAGCCACGTCACTATGGGGGCCATGTCACAGTGAGCAGCAGGTCAGCAGTGGCCACGTCACTGTGGGGCCATTTCACAGTGTGCAGCAGGTCAGTGATGGCCATGTCACAGTGAGTAACAGTTCACTGGTTGCCATGTCACTGTCGGGGCCATGTCACAGTGGGCAGCAGGTCAGTGGTGGCCATGTCACTATGGCGGCCATTTCACAGTGGGCAGCAGGTCAGTAGTGGCCATGTCACTGTTGGGGCCATGTCACAGTGGGCAGCAGGTCAGTGGTGGCCATGTCACTATGGGGGCCATGTCACAGTGGGCAGCAGGTGAGTGATGGCCATGTCACAGTGAGCAACAGGCCACTGGTTGCCATGTCACTGTGGGGGCTATGTCACATTGGGCAGCAGGTCAGTGGTGGCCATGTTACTATGGGGGCCATGTCACATTGGGCAGCAGGTCAATGGTGGCCATGTCACTATGGGGGCTGTGTCACTTTGGGCAGCAGGTCAGTGGTGGCCATGTCACTGTGAGGTCATGTCACAGAGTGCAGCAGGTCAGTGGTGGCCATGTCACAGTGAGCAACAGGCCACTGGTTGCCATGTCACTGTGGGGGCTATGTCATAGTGGGCAGCAGGTCAGTGGTGGCCATGTCACTATGGGGGCCATGTCACAGTGGGCAGCACGTCAGTGGTGGCCATGTCACTATGGGGGCCATGTCACAGTGGGCAGCAGGTCAGTAGTGGCCACGTCACTGTGGGGCCATGTCACAGTGTGCAGCAGGTCAGTGATGGCCATATCACTATGGGGGCCATGTCACAGTGGGCAGCAGGTCAGTTGTAGCCATGTCTCTATAGGGGCAATGTCACAGTGGGCAGCAGGTCAGTGGTGGCGATGTCACTATGGGGGCTATGTCACATTGGGCAGCAGGTCAGTGGTGGCCATGTCACTGTGAGGTCATGTCACAGTGTGCAGCAGGTCAGTGGTGGCCATGTCACAGTGAGTAACAGGCCACTGGTTGCCATGTCACTGTGGGGGCTATGTCACAGTGGGCAGCAGGTCAGTGGTGGCCATGTCACTATGGGGGCCATGTCACATTGGGCAGGAGGTCGGTGGTGGCCATGTCACTATGGGGGCCATGTCACAGTGGGCAGCAGGTCAGTAGTGGCCACGTCACTGTGGGGCCATGTCACAGTGTGCGGCAGGTCAGTGATGGCCGTGTCACAATGAGCAACAGGCCACTGGTTGCCATGTCACTGTGGGGGCTATGTCACAGTGGGCAGCTGGTCAGTGGTGGCCATGTCACTGTGGGGCTATGTCACAGTGGTCAGCGGGTCAGTAGTTGCCATGTCACTGTTGGGGCCATGTCACAGTGGGCAGCAGGTCAGTGATGGCCATGTCACAGTGAGTAACAGGCTACTGTTTGCCATGTCACTGTGGGGGCTATGTCACAGTGGGCAGCAGGTCAGTGGTGGCCATGTCACTATGGGGGCCATGTCACAGTGGGCAGCAGGTCAGTAGTGGCCACGTCACTGTGGGGCCATGTCACAGTGTGCAGCAGGTCAGTGATGGCCATGTCACAGTGAGCAACAGGCCACTGGTTGCCATGTCACTGTAGGGGCTATGTCACAGTGGGCAGCAGGTCAGTGGTGGCCATGTCACTATGGGGGCTATGTCACATTGGACAGCAGGTCAGTGGTGGCCATGTCACTGTGAGGTCATGTCACAGTGTGCAGCAGGTCAGTGGTGGACATGTCAAAGTGAGCAACAGGCCACTGGTTGCCATGTCACTGTGGGTGCTATGTCACAGTGTGCAGCAGGTCAGTGGTGGCCATGTCACAGTGAGCAACAGGCCACTGGTTGCCATGTCACTATGGGGGCCATGTCACAATGGGCAGCAGGTCAGTGGTGGCCATGTCACTATGGGGGCCATGTCACAGTGGACAGCAGGTCAGTAGTGGCCACGTCACTATGGGGCCATGTCACAGTGTGCAGCAGGTCAGTGATGGCCATGTCACAGTGAGCAACAGGCCACTGGTTGCCATGTCACTGTGGGGGCTATGTCACAGTGGGCAGCAGGTCAGTGGTGGCCATGTCACTATGGGGGCCATGTCACAGTGAGCAGCAGGTCAGTGATGGGCATGTAACAGTTAGCAACAGGCCACTGGTTGCCACGTCACTGTGGGGGCTATTTCACAGTGGGCAGCAGGTCAGTGGTGGCCATGTCACTATGGGGGCCATGTCACAGTGGGCAGCAGGTCAATGATGGCCATGTCACTATGGGGGCTATGTCACATTGGGCAGCAGGTCAGTGGTGGCCATGTCACTGTGAGGTCATGTCACAGTGTGCAGCAGGTCAGTGGTTGCCATGTCACAGTGAGCAACAGGCCACTTTTTGCCATGTCACTGTGGGGGCTATGTCACAGTGGGCAGCAGGTCAGTGGTGGCCATGTCACTGTGAGGTCATGTCACAGTGAGCAACAGGCCACTGGTTGCCATGTCACTGTGGGGGCTATGTCACAGTGGGCAGCAGGTCAGTGGTGGCCATGTCACTATGGGGGCCATGTCACAGTGGGCAGCAGGTCAGTGGTGGGCATGTCACTATGGGGGCCATGTCACAGTGGGCAGCAGGTCAGTAGTGGTCACGTCACTGTGGGGCCATGTCACAGTGTGCAGCAGGTCAGTGATGGCCATGTCACAGTGAGTAACAGGCTACTGGTTGCCATGTCACTGTGGGGCCATGTCACAGTGGGCAGCAGGTCAGTGGTGGCCATGTCACTGTGAGGTCATGTCACAGTGTGCAGCAGGTCAGTGGTGGCCATGTCACAGTGAGCAACAGGCCACTGGTTGCCATGTCACTGTGGGGGCTATGTCACAGTGGGCAGCAGGTCAGTGGTGGCCATTTCACTATGGGGGCCATGTCACAGTGGGCAGGAGGTCAGTAGTGGCCACGTCACTGTGGGGCCATGTCACAATGTGCAGCAGGTCAGTGATGGCAATGTCACAGTGAGCAACAGGCCACTGGTTGCCATGTCACTGTGGGGGCTATGTCACAGTGGGCAGCAGGTCAGTGGTGGCCATGTCACTATGGGGGCCATGTCACATTGGGCAGCAGGTCAGTGGTGGCCATCTCACTGTGAGGTCATGTCACAGTGTGCAGCAGGTCAGTAGTGGCCACGTCCCTGTGGGGCCATGTCACAGTGTGCAGCAGGTCAGTGGTGGCCATGTCACAGTGAGCAACAGGCCACTGGTTGCCATGTCACTGTGGGGGCTATGTCACAGTGGGCAGCAGGTCAGTGGTGGCCATGTCACTATGGGGGCCATGTCACAGTGGGCAGCAGGTCAGTGGTAGCCACGTCACTATGGGGGCCATGTCACAGTGAGCAGCAGGTCAGCAGTGGCCACGTCACTGTTGGGCCATTTCACAGTGTGCAGCAGGTCAGTGATGGCCATGTCACAGTGAGCAACAGGCCACTGGTTGCCATGTCACTGTCGGGGCTATGTCACAGTGAGCAACAGGCCACTGGTTGCCATGTCACTGTGGGGGCTATGTCACAGTGGGCAGCAGGTCAGTGGTGGCCATTTCACTATGGCGGCCATTTCACAGTGGGCAGCAGGTCAGTAGTGGCCATGTCACTGTTGGGGCCATGTCACAGTGGGCAGCAGGTCAGTGGTGGCCATGTCACTATGGGGGCCATGTCACAGTGGGCAGCAGGTCAGTGATGGCCATGTCACAGTGAGCAACAGGCCACTGGTTGCCATGTCACTGTGGGGGCTATGTCACATTGGGCAGCAGGTCAGTGGTGGCCATGTCACTATGGGGGCCATGTCACATTGGGCAGCAGGTCAATGGTGGCCATGTCACTATGGGGGCTGTGTCACTTTGGGCAGCAGGTCAGTGGTGGCCATGTCACTGTGAGGTCATGTCACAGAGTGCAGCAGGTCAGTGGTGGCCATGTCACAGTGAGCAACAGGCCACTGGTTGCCATGTCACTGTGGGGGCTATGTCATAGTGGGCAGCAGGTCAGTGGTGGCCATGTCACTATGGGGGCCATGTCACAGTGGGCAGCACGTCAGTGGTGGCCATGTCACTATGGGGGCCATGTCACAGTGGGCAGCAGGTCAGTAGTGGCCACGTCACTGTGCGGCCATGTCACAGTGTGCAGCAGGTCAGTGATGGCCATGTCACTATGGGGGCCATGTCACAGTGGGCAGTGTTATAGACTATCTTGCCAAAATGATGCAAGTTAGGACAAATTAGATTTCAATTATTTATTTTAGCAAGCGGCAATAAGCAAAACAGCGCTGGGCGGCCGGGGAGTCCCTGCTCCACCAACGGCGCGCACTCACTTCCCGAGGGTCCGTCTTTTTTATATCCTCCGCCTTCCGTTATCGGGTCTCTCTGAGAGGTGTATCCTGCGTCTGCGCACTTTGCAGCTAGGGGGTCGCTCCATCCGGGTCTTCCTCACGTCACCAGCTTCTCGTATTTCCTACTTTCCTGAGAGTGGCTCACAAAGTCTTTGTTTATATCTTACAGAATATAGACACTACCCCCTTTTTTTTTTCTTCTTCTCCCCTTTGTCTTTCTCCCCTTTGTCCTTCTTCCCTTTCTCCCTCTTTTCAGTCTTTTGTCTAGTAGAAGTCCTTGCTTCAGCATTTCAACTTAGATAAGCACTTACAGTCAGTTAGTCGTTACACAGTGTAATAGTTAAGATTAAGCTTAGGCCAACATAGTTTATGGAATAACATGTCACGAGCTCCCAGTATCTTCAGTGGAATTTGATGAACAAACCGTTTACTGTCTATCACAATCCCCCCTTTTTCTTTTTATCATTTTGTTCATCAAATTGTTGTAATTCTTGTTGACTTAACAGGAGAGTTTTTTTTAATTTAAAGTCATCATCTAATTGATTGTTTTTGGCTTTAATGAGTATTGGACGGGTGACAGATATTAGATATGTTACCCGTTGCATCATTCTCCAAGTTATGACATATAATATTATTGACAAAGTCAAACTGATTAAGATTAATATCAAGAGAACCACAATGGGGTGACACAACTTGTTCAAGATGCCTGTAGCAGTAGGTGACCATCCAAAAAGGGTGTCCCACCAGTTATGTTCTGCATTCTTTTTTGCTCTTTCCAAGACTCGGTGTATTTCTTCCACATTGTGATGAACAGTTATTAGAGTTTTCTGTCCGTTTTCTCTAACTTTCTCTAAAATTCTAACTAAGTCTTTGTGTTGAAGTAACTGCTTAACCAAAGTGAGATTCATTCCAATGGGTGTAGGTTGTAGATTATGTATTAATGTATAATTGGATTGCAGGAGTTGGTAAGACGTGACCGGGGTTAAATAGGAAAAGTCACATCCGATTACCTTTGTGAAGTTGCAAACACAGAGATTTGAATAATTTTTTGTCTCTATTATGATCTTGTCTACGGTTAAGAATTCACAAACTGTCCTCAAACATACACAACCTTCGCCAATATATATAAGTACTGTTTTAGGATTTTCATTGGGATGGACCTCAAAGTGACAAATATTTTGTTCGGTATCTAAACAAATATTTTGTGTCTCAATTGCATTGCCTTCACAAATGAATCCTTGTTGTTCCCGTACAATGCAGGACTCTAGATTGACAGTTTGCCATTTTTCGTTTATCTTTCGGGCCCATACTCTATGCTCAGAAGGATAGAGTATGGTTCCGTTGTGATTTAGCCTTAATGCAATGATAGGATAAATTTGGTATATGGTGGTATTGTAAATAGTGAGTATAAAGGTAGTAGCTGTGTTTGTGATGGGGTCATAGGTAAAGTTTACCAGGTTCCACCAGGATTGGAGTTTCTTTTCAAAATTAGTAGCACTGTCCCAAATTATTCTCCGAATTTCAGTAGGAAGAATACCTTCTTCACCTTCTTTTATAATTGAGGTAGCTATCGACTGCATCCATATTTGAGTCTGGATGCAGCTGAGAGCTAAAGAGAGGTTATTTTGGAGCACACTGAGTGCATCTGTAATCAATTCATGATTCTTTATATTTACCTTTTCCCCTTTTGGTAATATATTCGACAACAGCCACTGGTTAGCCCCCAAAGCTAATAAGGAAGATCGTAAAGGCCTTTGTATATTAGTTAAATCACTAATTGAGGTAGTCAATTTGTTCATTATCACCTCCGAATCAATACTATTTAAAACTTCCAATCCTGTTCCCAAAGCACCGGTTAAGTCTCTCTGCGTTTTTTTTGTGTGAGGAGTTTGTTTTTGTAGCCAGGTTGTCCATCCCTCGTAAGAAGTCTTTAGGAAAGGTGAACATGCTGGTTGAATATTTGAAACATTATTTTGTATTAACAATTCAACTTGTTTGAGAGATCACGCCGGGTTAAACAGCATTTGTTGTTTACCTGTATTTCTAATTGCATATGGTCCAATTTTAAAAATTCTTGGGCTAAGCACGACTGTTGGTTGTGTTGGAGTAGTATGAGTAGTTTGAGTAGTCTCTTTGGGAGCGTGGGTTGTGGTTGTTGTAGTTTCCTCCTGTATATTCAATGGAAATCGGAAAGATATAGCTTGATCTCCTGACTTGGTCCCTCCCAAACAAACTATGGACACCGGTTGGGTTGCAGTAAATGCATACCAACAGGCTTCCGACTCACAACGGGTTTGAGCTATTTTAGATTCCGTTTTGTCTCTGATAACGATTTGAGTAAAAGGGGGTTGACGGACGGTTTGAATTAAAGGGTGCCGACTTATTATCACATTTACATTGAATACTCTGCAGCCTATCTGTATCTCATTTCCTTTTTTAGCTGTCCAGGTATGGGATGAATTCTCCCATTTATATGTTTGGAGTGTTAGGTTATTGTTTAGTATGGTAGTTGCTAACTTTGTCCCATACAAATCTGCATCCATACTTCCTGTATGTCCATAATAAGTATCTGTCCAAGGTTATATAATTTGATTAGTTAGGGTATGTTCAAAAGGTTGGTGGGATTGGTTAGTCATTTTAGTCCATCCTGGTAGTGTATTCATTGTAGCTAATACACCTAGTTAGACTATCCAATAGCTCCAATAGAAGGCTGACGGGATTCTATAGATTTGCACATTTTTTCTTAATCTCTTTTGTATCGGGGTGTCTGACACTCTCGTCTGGTCCTTCTCCCTCAGAGGTCCTTTTTTCTTCAGAGTAGGGTAGTAAGGTTTTCCCCACTTTGATACGTCTCTGCCTCCTCTGCCTACTCTGTTGCTTAGAGCAGCAGGGTGTTCCATCTTCTCGGCAGCAGCCGTATTCTTCAGGGGTACGTTTGCCTCTACTCCGGGACACATAGGTTTCCCAGTTTTATCTTTGACCTCGGGTTCACGACAGGGGACCCAGGGGATGTGCTTTCTACAGATCACCCTTAGGATCTGAGAGTGTTATTGAGTAGGCCAATTAGAGTGAGTGCACTCTCTTTCAGGATTTATCCCTTTAGTAAATATTTTCTACCAAGTTTTAGAATCTCCAGTTTTAGGGCCTGATTAGTTAATATCTGTTCTTGTTAATAACACTGATTACAACTAGATCGAAGATTTATTTCATGTGTATTATGAATCCCCCAGCCTTCTTTACATACATTACACTTTACACTTTATGTATATAAAAGGAAAACAAATATAAGTTTCAATTGGACAAAAATATCAGGGTCTCACTCATCGAGTCCTTCGTAGGTTTTTATCTCACAATGTGTAGAGAGTTCTTTCAGGTTCTCCGAAGGGTGACTCGTAGATCCCCAGGAGGGTTGGTCACTTTCCAGGCTGGATCCTGTATAGGTCCCTTTATTCGGCTTGCGTGTGTCCACCCCTTCTCAGCAGTCCGAACAGCAGTTTCTGTAGTGATAAGAGCAACATAGGGTCCTTCCCAACGGGGGGTCAAAGAAGATTCTTTCCATGATTTGATTAGTACTTTATCTCCTGGTTGGATTTGATGCATGGCCACATCCAATGGAGGCCTTTGTACTACCATCCCCCGAGCCTGTAGTTGTTTTCTCCTTGCCATTAGCTGTATCAGGTAGGACTTTATCTTTAATTCTTCAAGTTGGGGGTGATCCGGTGGTATTTCTAAATCATAAGGCATCCCATATAGCATTTCAAAGGGAGAAATGCCTACATCAGTTCGGGGCTGAGTTCTGATATTTAACAAGGCTAAAGGGAGACACTTTATCCATGACATTTTAGTTTCTAACATTAGTTTGGTAAGTTGTTTTTTTATTTCTCCGTTCATACGTTCAACTTTCCCTGAGCTCTGCGGGTGCCACGGAGTATGGTATTGCCACTGTGTACCCAGGGCAGCCAAAGTCTTTTTGGCTACTCTGGATACAAAGTGTGGTCCTCTATCTGAGTCTATTGTTTCTATTGTTCCATACCGAGGTATAATTTCTTCAAGTAATATCCTTGTTACTGTGTGAGCTGTGGCTCGGGCTGTGGGAAAGGCTTCTACGAATTGAGTTAAATGATCTATAATTACTAATAGGTATTTATACCTCCCCACCTTTGGTAATTCAGTAAAGTCTATTTGTATTCTTGCAAAAGGTCTATGAGTCAATTCTCGCCCCCCATATACTCGTTTTCTTATTTGATGTTTATTTACTTTTTGACAAACGAGACATTCTCCTATCACTCGTTTGGCTATATCATATATCCCAATGTACATGTATTTAGTTGCAAATTGATCCACTAATGCCTGAGTTTCCCAATGAGTGTTTTTATGGAATTGCTGCATTATCTTGGTAGCTATGGGTTTTGGGAGAACTTCTCGGCCGTCCGGGAGTTCCCATTTTCCATTAGCTTTCTGTTTAATCTCCATTTGATTTAATTTTGCTTGTTCTTGAACAGTAAAACTTAAAAGTTCATAGGATTTTCCATGGAAAAAGCATCACTTAAACCCTGGTTTTTCACATACACATTCTATACCGTCTACTCCGTATTCTTTTCAGCAACCATAACAGGGGAGGTAATTATCTCCACAATTAACACACCGCTTTCTGTCCTCTATCGGATCATCTAAGTTCAGTGTTGATAGCGCTGCTCTCTTTGCCTCTTGATCAGCAAGGTTATTCCCCCGTACTAAAGGATTTAGCCCCCTCTGGTGTCCTTTTACGTGTACTACCGTAATTTCGCTGGGCCCTCGTATAGCTTGTAAAATTTGTGATATTAACTCCTGATGTACTAGGTCCTTCCCCCGAGAATTGATTAAACCTCTTTCTTCCCATATTTTCCCAAAGGTATGTACTACTCCGAAGGCATATCTAGAATCGGTGTATATAGTTCCCACTTTTCCATTTAGTAATTGTAAAGCCTTTAATACTGCATATAATTCACATGCCTGTGCTGATCAGCTGGGACTCAAGGGTCCTGATTCTATCACCTTAAAAGTTTTTCCATCAATTATGGTATACCCTGATTTTCTTTTCCCTTCTACCACTCGAGAGGATCCATCTACAAATAATTTTTCTCCTTTCCCTAATTCCTCCTCTTCCAAATCTGGTCTTATCTTAGTCTGCTCCTCGATGTTACGGAGGCAATCATGAAAAAGATCTTGACTAGGTTCTCCATACAAAAATTGGGCTGGATTTTGTAACGATGTTGTTTCAAGGGTCAGGTGGGGGGACGTAATGAGGATTGCCTCATATTTTATTAGTCTAGCATCGGTTATCCATTTTTCTGCTTTTTGCTGTAACACACCTCTAATATTATGGGGTGATAGTACCCTTAATTCACTACCAAAAGTTATTTTATGCGCTTCCTCAACTAACAAAGCAGCTGCCACCACAACTTGTAAGCACGTAGGCCATCCCCGACTTACGGGGTCCAGTAATTTTGAGATATATGCTACTGGTTTCTTTTTTCCTGCCCATTCCTGGGCTAATACTCCAAATGCAGTTCCTTCCTCTGTGTTGACAAATAAGAAAAATGGTCTTTTTAGGTCGGGCAAGCTCAGAACAGGAGCATTTACTAATTCAGTTTTTAGTTCTTTTAACCGTTGATCATCTTCCTGAGTCCATTTTAATAATCCATTTTTAGTTATTTTGGTGTATAAAAACTTTATCTTTTCACTATACCCTTCGATCTACTGCTTACAATATCCAAATAGTCCTAATAGTTGCCGGACTTGTTTTTTAGTTTTTGGACTTGGTAGGGAAAGTATCCCTTTCACCCTTTCTGGATCCAATTTCTTAGTTCCTTGACTTAATCGATGCCCTAGGTATTTAACTTCCTTTTCAACAAATTGCAATTTGGATTTTGACACTTTCAGTCCCTTTAAGTTCAGGAAATTTAATAACTTGATGCTTTCTTCCCGAACCCTTTCCTCATCCTCCCCTGCTATTAAAAGATCATCTACATACTGGACTAGGGTAAGGGTATCTCCTATCTGGTAATCCTGCAAAATTTGTTCTAAAGCTTGCCCAAACAGGTTTGGGGATTCAGTGAAACCTTGGGGTAGGACTGTCCACCGGAGTTGAGTTTTCCTGTGGGTGTCTGGGTCCTCCCACTCAAAAGCAAAATAGTTTCTACACTCCTCTTTTAAGGGACATGCCCAGAAAGCGTCCTTCAAGTCTATTACACTGTACCACCGGTCGTTCGGGTCTAATTGACTTAAGAGAGTGTGTGGGTTAGCTACTACAGGGAATCTAGTTACAGTCCTTTTGTTAATTTCCCTTAGGTCATGGACTAATCTATACCCACCATCTGCTTTCTTGACAGGTAAAATGGGAGTATTAAAAGGGGACATGCAGGGTTCCAATAATCCCTGCTTTATTAATCTCTGAATTTCTGGTTTTAATCCTTGTCTTCCCTCCAGAGGTATGGGATATTGCTTAATCCTCACTGGTACTTCAGGATCCCGGATGGTTACCATAAAAGGTTCAACATTCAATTTTCCCACCGTATCCGGAGTGTACCACACTTCAGGGTTGATTTTAGTCTCATCTTCAACCCGTAGGGGGCATAGTTTGATTTCAAGTTTGTGTTCTGTTACTTCCAAACTAATTCCTAATTCAATCATTAGATCTCTCCCCAGTAGGTTATAATCTGCCTCAGGTACTAACAATAAGGATCCCACCCCCACTTTAGAATCTGTTTCAAGGAGTACATCTTTAATTACCGGTACTCCGAATGGTTCTCCTTTTGTCCCAACTACTTGTACTTTTTCTGATGAAATCTTACATCCTTGGGGCAATGATTGAACAGTAGATCTCTCCGCTCTTGAATCTACTAAAAATTCTACCTCCTGTTGCTGAGGACCTACTTTTAACTTTATCAAGGGCTCAGTTCGTTCTCGGGTCCCCAGCAAATAGAGCCCCTGACACCCCTAATCTTCTTTAAACATTCTCTCATCCATCATTCTCCTTCTGCAGCTCTTCTTTGTGTGACCTTTTCTTCCGCAATAAAAGCAGACAATACTCCCTTTTTCTCTCTCTCTCTCCGGTTCCTTTGATCTATAGCCTGTTCTTTGACCTTCTTGTTTTCTCCCAGCACTGTTCACTCTCTGTCCTTCCCTTATCGCAGCTACCATCATTTTGGTATGTTTCTTTTGAGTCTCGTCCTCCCTTCGGACATAGACTTTCTGTGCTTCTCTCAGTAATTCATCCAACCCCCGATCCTGCCAATCTTCTATTTTTTTTAGCTTCTTTCTAATATCTATCCATGCTTTTGCCACAAATTGTGTCTTTAACAATGCCTGTCCCACTGGGGTATTAGGGTCTAGTCCTGAGTAAAGCTGAAGATTTTTCCTCAGTCTCTCTAACCACTCAGTAGGAGTTTCATCCTTTTTCTGATGTTCACTAAAGGCTTTATTTATATTTTGTCCTCTAGGGACTGATTCTCTTATACTCTGGATTACAATCGTCCTCAGGTCTTGCATATGACCTTTATCGATTTCATTTTGATTATTCCAATTAGGTCGATTTAGAGGCCATTTTACATCTGCTGCCGGACCTTGCTGATGCTGTTGATCCCAAATTCTCATTCCTGCTCTCCTGATCATATCCCTTTCTTCAACAGTGAATAGTATAGCCATTATGGCTTGTATTTCATCCCAGGTATAGATGTTTGGTCCTAAAAACTGATCCACCCGCTCCGCCACACCTAAGGGATCCTCCAATAGATTCCCCATCTCTTTTTTAAATTCTCGGACGTCCCCTGAATTAAGAGGGACAGTCACATATCCCATGCCAGGCTGGGGTCCTCCCATCGCAACCTCCCTTAGGGGGTACAAGTCACTATCACCCCACCCCATTCTAGTTTGACTACGGGTTATTCGTCTCGGTTCTTTCGGGGATTCAGGTGGGGAGTCTGAATTCTCTGGGTCCTCCGGCGCAGTCGGAGGAGGTGAAGGCGCCGGAGGTGGGGGTGGAGGTATGTAAGGAGGAGGAGAGGTGGGAGGTTCGTCCTCATCACGTACCTTCTTTTTCTTAACTTTTTCTTTTAGAGGATATAGATTTATTCGGGTATCTGATGCTATCCATACCTGTGCATATTCACTCTCCTCTAAATTAAAGGGTTCCCTTGAGTTGACATAAATGTTTAGGGCTTGGCAGACCCATTCTTCAAAGGACCCAAAAACAGGCCAATAGAGATGATCGCCTCTGATTTGTTTCCCTCCCCAAACTTCCATACAATAATAAATCATTTTTGCTTTGTCCTTACCCCGCCTAGAGGGGTAATCTTCCCAATGGTTTAACATCAAGCCTAAAGGGCTATCTGGTGGTATTTGGGGGTACCTCACCTCGGGTCCCAAATCACCCATGGGATCAGAAGGCTTGCTTTTCTTCTGTCCCATCTTCCGGAGCGCCTTCACACACTCACACAATTCGCTTCCCCCTTTTCGTGACCCAGTCCCTCGCGGGATATGGGAACTGCACTACCGAGGGGTCCGCACTCGCTTCGCCCTGCTGGGCGTCTCACACACCACGCTCCGGGAAACCCAACCCCAACCGAACGGTAACCGGCCTATACTCACGCAACCCTGCGTCTTCGTCCGGGGCTTCGTGCACAAAGATTACGGGGTTACCGGTATTTTTTTTGCTTGTTGCCGAGTTTTGGAGTTCGTCGGTAGAGGGCGTGATGTGATAGCACTCAGCCGGGGCCGCTGAACTCAGCGGGGCGCGCCTCCCCGTATGGGGCTTCCCACCAGATTGCCTCTATCCGAGTCACGGCACCAATTTTGTTATAGACTATCTTGCCAAAATGATGCAAGTTAGGACAAATTAGATTTCAATTATTTATTTTAGCAAGCGGCAATAAGCAAAACAGCGCTGGGCGGCCGGGGAGTCCCTGCTCCACCAACGGCGCGCACTCACTTCCCGAGGGTCCGTCTTTTTTATATCCTCCGCCTTCCGTTATCGGGTCTCTCTGAGAGGTGTATCCTGCGTCTGCGCACTTTGCAGCTAGGGGGTCGCTCCATCCGGGTCTTCCTCACGTCACCAGCTTCTCGTATTTCCTACTTTCCTGAGAGTGGCTCACAAAGTCTTTGTTTATATCTTACAGAATATAGACACTACCCCCTTTTTTTTTTCTTCTTCTCCCCTTTGTCTTTCTCCCCTTTGTCCTTCTTCCCTTTCTCCCTCTTTTCAGTCTTTTGTCTAGTAGAAGTCCTTACTTCAGCATTTCAACTTAGATAAGCACTTACAGTCAGTTAGTCGTTACACAGTGTAATAGTTAAGATTAAACTTAGGCCAACATAGTTTATGGAATAACATGTCACGAGCTCCCAGTATCTTCAGTGGAATTTGATGAACAAACCGTTTACTGTCTATCACAGGCAGCAGGTCAGTTGTAGCCATGTCTCTATAGGGGCAATGTCACAGTGGGCAGCAGGTCAGTGGTGGCGATGTCACTATGGGGGCTATGTCACATTGGGCAGCAGGTCAGTGGTGGCCATGTCACTGTGAGGTCATGTCACAGTGTGCAGCAGGTCAGTGGTGGCCATGTCACAGTGAGTAACAGGCCACTGGTTGCCATGTCACTGTGGGGGCTATGTCACAGTGGGCAGCAGGTCAGTGGTGGCCATGTCACTATGGGGGCCATGTCACAGTGGGCAGGAGGTCGGTGGTGGCCATGTCACTATGGGGGCCATGTCACAGTGGGCAGCAGGTCAGTAGTGGCCACGTCACTGTGGGGCCATGTCACAGTGTGCAGCAGGTCAGTGATGGCCGTGTCACAATGAGCAACAGGCCACTGGTTGCCATGTCACTGTGGGGGCTATGTCACAGTGGGCAGCTGGTCAGTGGTGGCCATGTCACTGTGGGGGCCATGTCACAGTGGTCAGCGGGTCAGTAGTTGCCATGTCACTGTTGGGGCCATGTCACAGTGGGCAGCAGGTCAGTGATGGCCATGTCACAGTGAGTAACAGGCTACTGTTTGCCATGTCACTGTGGGGGCCATTTCACAGTGGGCAGCAGGTCAGTGGTGGCCATGTCACTATGGGGGCCATGTCACAGTGGGCAGCAGGTCAGTAGTGGCCACGTCACTGTGGGGCCATGTCACAGTGTGCAGCAGGTCAGTGATGGCCATGTCACAGTGAGCAACAGGCCACTGGTTGCCATGTCACTGTAGGGGCTATGTCACAGTGGGCAGCAGGTCAGTGGTGGCCATGTCACTATGGGGGCTATGTCACATTGGACAGCAGGTCAGTGGTGGCCATGTCACTGTGAGGTCATGTCACAGTGTGCATCAGGTCAGTGGTGGACATGTCAAAGTGAGCAACAGGCCACTGGTTGCCATGTCACTGTGGGTGCTATGTCACAGTGTGCAGCAGCTCAGTGGTGGCCATGTCACAGTGAGCAACAGGCCACTGGTTGCCATGTCACTATGGGGGCCATGTCACAGTGGGCAGCAGGTCAGTGGTGCCCAAGTCACTGTGTGGCTATGTCACAGTGGTCAGCGGGTCAGTAGTGGCCACGTCACTGTGGGGCCATGTCACAGTGTGCAGCAGGTCAGTGATGGGCATGTCACAGTGAGCAACAGGCCACTGGTTGCCATGTCACTGTGGGGGCTATGTCACAGTGTGCAGCAGGTCAGTGCTGGCCATGTCACAGTGAGCAGCAGGCAACTGGTTGCCAAGTCACTGTAGGGGCTATGTCACAGTGGGCAGCAGGTCAGTGGTGGCCATGTCACTATGGCGCCATGTCACAGTGGGCAGCAGGTCAGTGGTGGCCATGTCACTATGGGGGCCATGTCACAGTGGGCAGCAGGTCAGTAGTGGCCACGTCACTGTGGGGCCATGTCACAGTGTGCAGCACGTCAGTGATGGCCATGTCACAGTGAGTAACAGGCCACTGGTTGCCATGTCACTGTGGGGGCTATGTCACAGTGGGCAGCAGGTCAGTTGTGGCCATGTCTCTATATGGGCAATGTCACAGTGGGCAGCAGGTCGGTGGTGGCCATGTCAATATGGGGGCCATGTCACAGTGCGCAAAAGGTCAGCTGTGGCCATGTCACTGTGAGCAACAAGCCACTGGTTACCATGTCAATGTGGGGCTATGACACAGTGGGCAGCAGGTCAGTTGTGGCCATGTCACTATGGGGGCCATGTCATAGTGGGCAGCAGGTCAGTGGTGGCCATGTCACTATGGGGGTCATATCACAGTGGGCAGCAGGTCAGTGGTGCCCAAGTCACTGTGGGGCTATGTCACAGTGGACAGCAGGTCAGTGGTGGCCATGTCACTATGGGGGCCATGTCACAGTGGACAGCAGGTCAGTAGTGGCCACGTCACTGTGGGGCCATGTCACAGTGTGCAGCAGGTCAGTGATGGCCATGTCACAGTGAGCAACAGGCCACTGGTTGCTATGTCACTGTGGGGGCTATGTAACAGTGGGCAGCAGGTCAGTGGTGGCCATGTCACTATGGGGGCCATGTCACAGTGGGCAGCAGGTCAGTGGTGCCCAAGTCACTGTGGGACTATGTCACAGTGGTCAGCGGGTCAGTGGTGGCCATGTCACTGTTGGGGCCATGTCACAGTGGGCAGCAGGTCAGTGGTGGCCATGTCACTGTGGGGGCTATGTCACAGTGGGCAGCAGGTCAGTTGTGGCCATGTCTCTATATGGGCAATGTCACAGTGGGCAGCAGGTCGGTGGTGGCCATGTCAATATGGGGGCCATGTCACAGTGCGCAAAAGGTCAGCTGTGGCCATGTCACTGTGAGCAACAGGCCACTGGTTACCATGTCAATGTGGGGCTATGACACAGTGGGCAGCAGGTCAGTAGTGGCCATGTCACTATGGGGGCCATGTCACAGTGGGCAGCAGGTCAGTGGTGGCCATGTCACTATGGGGGTCATATCACAGTGGGCAGCAGGTCAGTGGTGCCCAAGTCACTGTGGGGCTATGTCACAGTGGGCAGCAGGTCAGTGGTGGCCATGTCACTATGGGGGCCATGTCACAATGGGCAGCAGGTCAGTGGTGGCCATGTCACTATGGGGGCTATGTCACATTGGACAGCAGGTCAGTAGTGGCCACGTCACTGTGGGGCCATGTCACAGTGTGCAGCAGGTCAGTGATGGCCATGTCACAATGAGCAACAGGCCACTGGTTGCCATGTCACTGTGGGGGCTATGTCACAGTGGGCAGCTGGTCAGTGGTGGCCATGTCACTGTGGGGCTATGTCACAGTGGTCAGCGGGTCAGTAGTTGCCATGTCACTGTTGGGGCCATGTCACAGTGGGCAGCAGGTCAGTGATGGCCATGTCACAGTGAGTAACAGGCTACTGTTTGCCATGTCACTGTGGGGGCTATGTCACAGTGGGCAGCACGTCAGTGGTGGCCATGTCACTGTGGGGGCCATGTCACAGTGGGCAGCAGGTCAGTAGTGGCCACGTCACTGTGGGGCCATGTCACAGTGTGCAGCAGGTCAGTGATGGCCATGTCACAGTGAGCAACAGACCACTGGTTGCCATGTCACTGTAGGGGCTATGTCACAGTGGGCAGCAGGTCAGTGGTGGCCATGTCACTATGGGGGTATGTCACATTGGACAGCAGGTCAGTGGTGGCCATGTCACTGTGAGGTCATGTCACAGTGTGCAGCAGGTCAGTGGTGGCCATGTCACAGTGAGCAACAGGCCACTGGTTGCCATGTCACTGTGGGTGCTATGTCACAGTGTGCAGCAGGTCAGTGGTGGCCATGTCACAGTGAGCAACAGGCCACTGGTTGCCATGTCACTATGGGGGCCATGTCACAGTGGGCAGCAGGTCAGTGGTGCCCAAGTCACTGTGGGGCTATGTCACAGTGGTCAGCTGGTCAGTAGTGGCCATGTCACTGTTGGGACCATGTCACAGTGGGCAGCAGGTCAGTGGTTGCCATGTCACTATGGGGGCCATGTCACAGTGGACAGCAGGTCAGTAGTGGCCACGTCACTGTGGGGCCATGTCACAGTGTGCAGCACGTCAGTGATGGCCATGTCACAGTGAGTAACAGGCCACTGGTTGCCATGTCACTGTGGGGGCTATGTCACAGTGGGCAGCAGGTCAGTTGTGGCCATGTCTCTATATGGGCAATGTCACAGTGGGCAGCAGGTCGGTGGTGGCCATGTCAATATGGGGGCCATGTCACAGTGCGCAAAAGGTCAGCTGTGGCCATGTCACTGTGAGCAACAAGCCACTGGTTACCATGTCAATGTGGGGCTATGACACAGTGGGCAGCAGGTCAGTTGTGGCCATGTCACTATGGGGGCCATGTCATAGTGGGCAGCAGGTCAGTGGTGGCCATGTCACTATGGGGGTCATATCACAGTGGGCAGCAGGTCAGTGGTGCCCAAGTCACTGTGGGGCTATGTCACAGTGGACAGCAGGTCAGTGGTGGCCATGTCACTATGGGGGCCATGTCACAGTGGACAGCAGGTCAGTAGTGGCCACGTCACTGTGGGGCCATGTCACAGTGTGCAGCAGGTCAGTGATGGCCATGTCACAGTGAGCAACAGGCCACTGGTTGCTATGTCACTGTGGGGGCTATGTAACAGTGGGCAGCAGGTCAGTGGTGGCCATGTCACTATGGGGGCCATGTCACAGTGGGCAGCAGGTCAGTGGTGCCCAAGTCACTGTGGGACTATGTCACAGTGGTCAGCGGGTCAGTGGTGGCCATGTCACTGTTGGGGCCATGTCACAGTGGGCAGCAGGTCAGTGGTGGCCATGTCACTGTGGGGGCTATGTCACAGTGGGCAGCAGGTCAGTTGTGGCCATGTCTCTATATGGGCAATGTCACAGTGGGCAGCAGGTCGGTGGTGGCCATGTCAATATGGGGGCCATGTCACAGTGCGCAAAAGGTCAGCTGTGGCCATGTCACTGTGAGCAACAGGCCACTGGTTACCATGTCAATGTGGGGCTATGACACAGTGGGCAGCAGGTCAGTAGTGGCCATGTCACTATGGGGGCCATGTCACAGTGGGCAGCAGGTCAGTGGTGGCCATGTCACTATGGGGGTCATATCACAGTGGGCAGCAGGTCAGTGGTGCCCAAGTCACTGTGGGGCTATGTCACAGTGGGCAGCAGGTCAGTGGTGGCCATGTCACTATGGGGGCCATGTCACAATGGGCAGCAGGTCAGTGGTGGCCATGTCACTATGGGGGCTATGTCACATTGGACAGCAGGTCAGTAGTGGCCACGTCACTGTGGGGCCATGTCACAGTGTGCAGCAGGTCAGTGATGGCCATGTCACAATGAGCAACAGGCCACTGGTTGCCATGTCACTGTGGGGGCTATGTCACAGTGGGCAGCTGGTCAGTGGTGGCCATGTCACTGTGGGGCTATGTCACAGTGGTCAGCGGGTCAGTAGTTGCCATGTCACTGTTGGGGCCATGTCACAGTGGGCAGCAGGTCAGTGATGGCCATGTCACAGTGAGTAACAGGCTACTGTTTGCCATGTCACTGTGGGGGCTATGTCACAGTGGGCAGCACGTCAGTGGTGGCCATGTCACTGTGGGGGCCATGTCACAGTGGGCAGCAGGTCAGTAGTGGCCACGTCACTGTGGGGCCATGTCACAGTGTGCAGCAGGTCAGTGATGGCCATGTCACAGTGAGCAACAGACCACTGGTTGCCATGTCACTGTAGGGGCTATGTCACAGTGGGCAGCAGGTCAGTGGTGGCCATGTCACTATGGGGGTATGTCACATTGGACAGCAGGTCAGTGGTGGCCATGTCACTGTGAGGTCATGTCACAGTGTGCAGCAGGTCAGTGGTGGCCATGTCACAGTGAGCAACAGGCCACTGGTTGCCATGTCACTGTGGGTGCTATGTCACAGTGTGCAGCAGGTCAGTGGTGGCCATGTCACAGTGAGCAACAGGCCACTGGTTGCCATGTCACTATGGGGGCCATGTCACAGTGGGCAGCAGGTCAGTGGTGCCCAAGTCACTGTGGGGCTATGTCACAGTGGTCAGCTGGTCAGTAGTGGCCATGTCACTGTTGGGACCATGTCACAGTGGGCAGCAGGTCAGTGGTTGCCATGTCACTATGGGGGCCATGTCACAGTGGACAGCAGGTCAGTAGTGGCCACGTCACTGTGGGGCCATGTCACAGTGTGCAGCAGGTCAGTGATGGCCATGTCACAGTGAGCAACAGGCCACTGGTTGCCATGTCACTGTGGGGGCTATGTCACAGTGGGCAGCAGGTCAGTTTTGGCCATGTCACTATGGGGGCCATGTCACAGTGGGCAGCAGGTCAATGGTGGCCATGTCACTATGCGGGCTATGTCACATTGGGCAGCAGGTCAGTGGTGGCCATGTCACTGTGAGGTCATGTCACAGTGTGCAGCAGGTCAGTGCTGGCCATGTCACAGTGAGCAGCAGGCAACTGGTTGCCAAGTCACTGTAGGGGCTATGTCACAGTGGGCAGCAGGTCAGTGGTGGCCATGTCACTATGGTGCCATGTCACAGTGGGCAGCAGGTCAGTGGTGGCCATGTCACTATGGGGGCCATGTCACAGTGGACAGCAGGTCAGTAGTGGCCACGTCACTGTGGGGCCATGTCACAGTGTGCAGCAGGTCAGTGATGGCCATGTCACAGTGAGCAACAGGCCACTGGTTGCTATGTCACTGTGGGGGCTATGTAACAGTGGGCAGCAGGTCAGTGGTGGCCATGTCACTATGGGGGCCATGTCACAGTGGGCAGCAGGTCAGTGGTGCCCAAGTCACTGTGGGACTATGTCACAGTGGTCAGCGGGTCAGTGGTGGCCATGTCACTGTTGGGGCCATGTCACAGTGGGCAGCAGGTCAGTGGTGGCCATGTCACTGTGGGGGCTATGTCACAGTGGGCAGCAGGTCAGTTGTGGCCATGTCTCTATATGGGCAATGTCACAGTGGGCAGCAGGTCGGTGGTGGCATGTCAATATGGGGGCCATGTCACAGTGCGCAAAAGGTCAGCTGTGGCCATGTCACTGTGAGCAACAGGCCACTGGTTACCATGTCAATGTGGGGCTATGACACAGTGGGCAGCAGGTCAGTAGTGGCCATGTCACTATGGGGGCCATGTCACAGTGGGCAGCAGGTCAGTGGTGGCCATGTCACTATGGGGGTCATATCACAGTGGGCAGCAGGTCAGTGGTGCCCAAGTCACTGTGGGGCTATGTCACAGTGGGCAGCAGGTCAGTGGTGGCCATGTCACTATGGGGGCCATGTCACAATGGGCAGCAGGTCAGTGGTGGCCATGTCACTATGGGGGCTATGTCACATTGGACAGCAGGTCAGTAGTGGCCACGTCACTGTGGGGCCATGTCACAGTGTGCAGCAGGTCAGTGATGGCCATGTCACAATGAGCAACAGGCCACTGGTTGCCATGTCACTGTGGGGGCTATGTCACAGTGGGCAGCTGGTCAGTGGTGGCCATGTCACTGTGGGGCTATGTCACAGTGGTCAGCGGGTCAGTAGTTGCCATGTCACTGTTGGGGCCATGTCACAGTGGGCAGCAGGTCAGTGATGGCCATGTCACAGTGAGTAACAGGCTACTGTTTGCCATGTCACTGTGGGGGCTATGTCACAGTGGGCAGCAGGTCAGTGGTGGCCATGTCACTGTGGGGGCCATGTCACAGTGGGCAGCAGGTCAGTAGTGGCCACGTCACTGTGGGGCCATGTCACAGTGTGCAGCAGGTCAGTGATGGCCATGTCACAGTGAGCAACAGACCACTGGTTGCCATGTCACTGTAGGGGCTATGTCACAGTGGGCAGCAGGTCAGTGGTGGCCATGTCACTATGGGGGTATGACACATTGGACAGCAGGTCAGTGGTGGCCATGTCACTGTGAGGTCATGTCACAGTGTGCAGCAGGTCAGTGGTGGCCATGTCACAGTGAGCAACAGGCCACTGGTTGCCATGTCACTGTGGGTGCTATGTCACAGTGTGCAGCAGGTCAGTGGTGGCCATGTCACAGTGAGCAACAGGCCACTGGTTGCCATGTCACTATGGGGGCCATGTCACAGTGGGCAGCAGGTCAGTGGTGCCCAAGTCACTGTGGGGCTATGTCACAGTGGTCAGCGGGTCAGTAGTGGCCATGTCACTGTTGGGACCATGTCACAGTGGGCAGCAGGTCAGTGGTTGCCATGTCACTATGGGGGCCATGTCACAGTGGACAGCAGGTCAGTGGTGGCCATGTTACTATGGGGGCCATGTCACATTGGGCAGCAGGTCAATGGTGGCCATGTCACTATGGGGGCTGTGTCACTTTGGGCAGCAGGTCAGTGGTGGCCATGTCACTGTGAGGTCATGTCACAGAGTGCAGCAGGTCAGTGGTGGCCATGTCACAGTGAGCAACAGGCCACTGGTTGCCATGTCACTGTGGGGGCTATGTCATAGTGGGCAGCAGGTCAGTGGTGGCCATGTCACTATGGGGGCCATGTCACAGTGGGCAGCACGTCAGTGGTGGCCATGTCACTATGGGGGCCATGTCACAGTGGGCAGCAGGTCAGTTGTAGCCATGTCTCTATAGGGGCAATGTCACAGTGGGCAGCAGGTCAGTGGTGGCGATGTCACTATGGGGGCTATGTCACATTGGGCAGCAGGTCAGTGGTGGCCATGTCACTGTGAGGTCATGTCACAGTGTGCAGCAGGTCAGTGGTGGCCATGTCACAGTGAGTAACAGGCCACTGGTTGCCATGTCACTGTGGGGGCTATGTCACAGTGGGCAGCAGGTCAGTGGTGGCCATGTCACTATGGGGGCCATGTCACATTGGGCAGGAGGTCGGTGGTGGCCATGTCACTATGGGGGCCATGTCACAGTGGGCAGCAGGTCAGTAGTGGCCACGTCACTGTGGGGCCATGTCACAGTGTGCGGCAGGTCAGTGATGGCCGTGTCACAATGAGCAACAGGCCACTGGTTGCCATGTCACTGTGGGGGCTATGTCACAGTGGGCAGCTGGTCAGTGGTGGCCATGTCACTGTGGGGCTATGTCACAGTGGTCAGCGGGTCAGTAGTTGCCATGTCACTGTTGGGGCCATGTCACAGTGGGCAGCAGGTCAGTGATGGCCATGTCACAGTGAGTAACAGGCTACTGTTTGCCATGTCACTGTGGGGGCTATGTCACAGTGGGCAGCAGGTCAGTGGTGGCCATGTCACTATGGGGGCCATGTCACAGTGGGCAGCAGGTCAGTAGTGGCCACGTCACTGTGGGGCCATGTCACAGTGTGCAGCAGGTCAGTGATGGCCATGTCACAGTGAGCAACAGGCCACTGGTTGCCATGTCACTGTAGGGGCTATGTCACAGTGGGCAGCAGGTCAGTGGTGGCCATGTCACTGTGAGGTCATGTCACAGTGTGCAGCAGGTCAGTGGTGGACATGTCAAAGTGAGCAACAGGCCACTGGTTGCCATGTCACTGTGGGTGCTATGTCACAGTGTGCAGCAGGTCAGTGGTGGCCATGTCACAGTGAGCAACAGGCCACTGGTTGCCATGTCACTATGGGGGCCATGTCACAATGGGCAGCAGGTCAGTGGTGGCCATGTCACTATGGGGGCCATGTCACAGTGGACAGCAGGTCAGTAGTGGCCACGTCACTATGGGGCCATGTCACAGTGTGCAGCAGGTCAGTGATGGCCATGTCACAGTGAGCAACAGGCCACTGGTTGCCATGTCACTGTGGGGGCTATGTCACAGTGGGCAGCAGGTCAGTGGTGGCCATGTCACTATGGGGGCCATGTCACAGTGAGCAGCAGGTCAGTGATGGGCATGTAACAGTTAGCAACAGGCCACTGGTTGCCACGTCACTGTGGGGGCTATTTCACAGTGGGCAGCAGGTCAGTGGTGGCCATGTCACTATGGGGGCCATGTCACAGTGGGCAGCAGGTCAATGATGGCCATGTCACTATGGGGGCTATGTCACATTGGGCAGCAGGTCAGTGGTGGCCATGTCACTGTGAGGTCATGTCACAGTGTGCAGCAGGTCAGTGGTTGCCATGTCACAGTGAGCAACAGGCCACTTTTTGCCATGTCACTGTGGGGGCTATGTCACAGTGGGCAGCAGGTCAGTGGTGGCCATGTCACTGTGAGGTCATGTCACAGTGAGCAACAGGCCACTGGTTGCCATGTCACTGTGGGGGCTATGTCACAGTGGGCAGCAGGTCAGTGGTGGCCATGTCACTATGGGGGCCATGTCACAGTGGGCAGCAGGTCAGTGGTGGGCATGTCACTATGGGGGCCATGTCACAGTGGGCAGCAGGTCAGTAGTGGTCACGTCACTGTGGGGCCATGTCACAGTGTGCAGCAGGTCAGTGATGGCCATGTCACAGTGAGTAACAGGCTACTGGTTGCCATGTCACTGTGGGGCCATGTCACAGTGGGCAGCAGGTCAGTGGTGGCCATGTCACTGTGAGGTCATGTCACAGTGTGCAGCAGGTCAGTGGTGGCCATGTCACAGTGAGCAACAGGCCACTGGTTGCCATGTCACTGTGGGGGCTATGTCACAGTGGGCAGCAGGTCAGTGGTGGCCATTTCACTATGGGGGCCATGTCACAGTGGGCAGGAGGTCAGTAGTGGCCACGTCACTGTGGGGCCATGTCACAATGTGCAGCAGGTCAGTGATGGCAATGTCACAGTGAGCAACAGGCCACTGGTTGCCATGTCACTGTGGGGGCTATGTCACAGTGGGCAGCAGGTCAGTGGTGGCCATGTCACTATGGGGGCCATGTCACATTGGGCAGCAGGTCAGTGGTGGCCATCTCACTGTGAGGTCATGTCACAGTGTGCAGCAGGTCAGTAGTGGCCACGTCCCTGTGGGGCCATGTCACAGTGTGCAGCAGGTCAGTGGTGGCCATGTCACAGTGAGCAACAGGCCACTGGTTGCCATGTCACTGTGGGGGCTATGTCACAGTGGGCAGCAGGTCAGTGGTGGCCATGTCACTATGGGGGCCATGTCACAGTGGGCAGCAGGTCAGTGGTAGCCACGTCACTATGGGGGCCATGTCACAGTGAGCAGCAGGTCAGCAGTGGCCACGTCACTGTTGGGCCATTTCACAGTGTGCAGCAGGTCAGTGATGGCCATGTCACAGTGAGCAACAGGCCACTGGTTGCCATGTCACTGTCGGGGCTATGTCACAGTGAGCAACAGGCCACTGGTTGCCATGTCACTGTGGGGGCTATGTCACAGTGGGCAGCAGGTCAGTGGTGGCCATTTCACTATGGCGGCCATTTCACAGTGGGCAGCAGGTCAGTAGTGGCCATGTCACTGTTGGGGCCATGTCACAGTGGGCAGCAGGTCAGTGGTGGCCATGTCACTATGGGGGCCATGTCACAGTGGGCAGCAGGTCAGTGATGGCCATGTCACAGTGAGCAACAGGCCACTGGTTGCCATGTCACTGTGGGGGCTATGTCACATTGGGCAGCAGGTCAGTGGTGGCCATGTCACTATGGGGGCCATGTCACATTGGGCAGCAGGTCAATGGTGGCCATGTCACTATGGGGGCTGTGTCACTTTGGGCAGCAGGTCAGTGGTGGCCATGTCACTGTGAGGTCATGTCACAGAGTGCAGCAGGTCAGTGGTGGCCATGTCACAGTGAGCAACAGGCCACTGGTTGCCATGTCACTGTGGGGGCTATGTCATAGTGGGCAGCAGGTCAGTGGTGGCCATGTCACTATGGGGGCCATGTCACAGTGGGCAGCACGTCAGTGGTGGCCATGTCACTATGGGGGCCATGTCACAGTGGGCAGCAGGTCAGTAGTGGCCACGTCACTGTGGGGCCATGTCACAGTGTGCAGCAGGTCAGTGATGGCCATGTCACTATGGGGGCCATGTCACAGTGGGCAGCAGGTCTGTTGTAGCCATGTCTCTATAGGGGCAATGTCACAGTGGGCAGCAGGTCAGTGGTGGCGATGTCACTATGGGGGCTATGTCACATTGGGCAGCAGGTCAGTGGTGGCCATGTCACTGTGAGGTCATGTCACAGTGTGCAGCAGGTCAGTGGTGGCCATGTCACAGTGAGTAACAGGCCACTGGTTGCCATGTCACTGTGGGGGCTATGTCACAGTGGGCAGCAGGTCAGTGGTGGCCATGTCACTATGGGGGCCATGTCACAGTGGGCAGGAGGTCGGTGGTGGCCATGTCACTATGGGGGCCATGTCACAGTGGGCAGCAGGTCAGTAGTGGCCACGTCACTGTGGGGCCATGTCACAGTGTGCAGCAGGTCAGTGATGGCCGTGTCACAATGAGCAACAGGCCACTGGTTGCCATGTCACTGTGGGGGCTATGTCACAGTGGGCAGCTGGTCAGTGGTGGCCATGTCACTGTGGGGGCCATGTCACAGTGGTCAGCGGGTCAGTACTTGCCATGTCACTGTTGGGGCCATGTCACAGTGGGCAGCAGGTCAGTGATGGCCATGTCACAGTGAGTAACAGGCTACTGTTTGCCATGTCACTGTGGGGGCCATTTCACAGTGGGCAGCAGGTCAGTGGTGGCCATGTCACTATGGGGGCCATGTCACAGTGGGCAGCAGGTCAGTAGTGGCCACGTCACTGTGGGGCCATGTCACAGTGTGCAGCAGGTCAGTGATGGCCATGTCACAGTGAGCAACAGGCCACTGGTTGCCATGTCACTGTAGGGGCTATGTCACAGTGGGCAGCAGGTCAGTGGTGGCCATGTCACTATGGGGGCTATGTCACATTGGACAGCAGGTCAGTGGTGGCCATGTCACTGTGAGGTCATGTCACAGTGTGCATCAGGTCAGTGGTGGACATGTCAAAGTGAGCAACAGGCCACTGGTTGCCATGTCACTGTGGGTGCTATGTCACAGTGTGCAGCAGCTCAGTGGTGGCCATGTCACAGTGAGCAACAGGCCACTGGTTGCCATGTCACTATGGGGGCCATGTCACAGTGGGCAGCAGGTCAGTGGTGCCCAAGTCACTGTGTGGCTATGTCACAGTGGTCAGCGGGTCAGTAGTGGCCACGTCACTGTGGGGCCATGTCACAGTGTGCAGCAGGTCAGTGATGGGCATGTCACAGTGAGCAACAGGCCACTGGTTGCCATGTCACTGTGGGGGCTATGTCACAGTGGGCAGCAGGTCAGTTTTGGCCATGTCACTATGGGGGCCATGTCACAGTGGGCAGCAGGTCAATGGTGGCCATGTCACTATGGGGGCTATGTCACATTGGGCAGCAGGTCAGTGGTGGCCATGTCACTGTGAGGTCATGTCACAGTGTGCAGCAGGTCAGTGCTGGCCATGTCACAGTGAGCAGCAGGCAACTGGTTGCCAAGTCACTGTAGGGGCTATGTCACAGTGGGCAGCAGGTCAGTGGTGGCCATGTCACTATGGCGCCATGTCACAGTGGGCAGCAGGTCAGTGGTGGCCATGTCACTATGGGGGCCATGTCACAGTGGGCAGCAGGTCAGTAGTGGCCACGTCACTGTGGGGCCATGTCACAGTGTGCAGCACGTCAGTGATGGCCATGTCACAGTGAGTAACAGGCCACTGGTTGCCATGTCACTGTGGGGGCTATGTCACAGTGGGCAGCAGGTCAGTTGTGGCCATGTCTCTATATGGGCAATGTCACAGTGGGCAGCAGGTCGGTGGTGGCCATGTCAATATGGGGGCCATGTCACAGTGCGCAAAAGGTCAGCTGTGGCCATGTCACTGTGAGCAACAAGCCACTGGTTACCATGTCAATGTGGGGCTATGACACAGTGGGCAGCAGGTCAGTTGTGGCCATGTCACTATGGGGGCCATGTCATAGTGGGCAGCAGGTCAGTGGTGGCCATGTCACTATGGGGGTCATATCACAGTGGGCAGCAGGTCAGTGGTGCCCAAGTCACTGTGGGGCTATGTCACAGTGGACAGCAGGTCAGTGGTGGCCATGTCACTATGGGGGCCATGTCACAGTGGACAGCAGGTCAGTAGTGGCCACGTCACTGTGGGGCCATGTCACAGTGTGCAGCAGGTCAGTGATGGCCATGTCACAGTGAGCAACAGGCCACTGGTTGCTATGTCACTGTGGGGGCTATGTAACAGTGGGCAGCAGGTCAGTGGTGGCCATGTCACTATGGGGGCCATGTCACAGTGGGCAGCAGGTCAGTGGTGCCCAAGTCACTGTGGGACTATGTCACAGTGGTCAGCGGGTCAGTGGTGGCCATGTCACTGTTGGGGCCATGTCACAGTGGGCAGCAGGTCAGTGGTGGCCATGTCACTGTGGGGGCTATGTCACAGTGGGCAGCAGGTCAGTTGTGGCCATGTCTCTATATGGGCAATGTCACAGTGGGCAGCAGGTCGGTGGTGGCCATGTCAATATGGGGGCCATGTCACAGTGCGCAAAAGGTCAGCTGTGGCCATGTCACTGTGAGCAACAGGCCACTGGTTACCATGTCAATGTGGGGCTATGACACAGTGGGCAGCAGGTCAGTAGTGGCCATGTCACTATGGGGGCCATGTCACAGTGGGCAGCAGGTCAGTGGTGGCCATGTCACTATGGGGGTCATATCACAGTGGGCAGCAGGTCAGTGGTGCCCAAGTCACTGTGGGGCTATGTCACAGTGGGCAGCAGGTCAGTGGTGGCCATGTCACTATGGGGGCCATGTCACAATGGGCAGCAGGTCAGTGGTGGCCATGTCACTATGGGGGCTATGTCACATTGGACAGCAGGTCAGTAGTGGCCACGTCACTGTGGGGCCATGTCACAGTGTGCAGCAGGTCAGTGATGGCCATGTCACAATGAGCAACAGGCCACTGGTTGCCATGTCACTGTGGGGGCTATGTCACAGTGGGCAGCTGGTCAGTGGTGGCCATGTCACTGTGGGGCTATGTCACAGTGGTCAGCGGGTCAGTAGTTGCCATGTCACTGTTGGGGCCATGTCACAGTGGGCAGCAGGTCAGTGATGGCCATGTCACAGTGAGTAACAGGCTACTGTTTGCCATGTCACTGTGGGGGCTATGTCACAGTGGGCAGCACGTCAGTGGTGGCCATGTCACTGTGGGGGCCATGTCACAGTGGGCAGCAGGTCAGTAGTGGCCACGTCACTGTGGGGCCATGTCACAGTGTGCAGCAGGTCAGTGATGGCCATGTCACAGTGAGCAACAGACCACTGGTTGCCATGTCACTGTAGGGGCTATGTCACAGTGGGCAGCAGGTCAGTGGTGGCCATGTCACTATGGGGGTATGTCACATTGGACAGCAGGTCAGTGGTGGCCATGTCACTGTGAGGTCATGTCACAGTGTGCAGCAGGTCAGTGGTGGCCATGTCACAGTGAGCAACAGGCCACTGGTTGCCATGTCACTGTGGGTGCTATGTCACAGTGTGCAGCAGGTCAGTGGTGGCCATGTCACAGTGAGCAACAGGCCACTGGTTGCCATGTCACTATGGGGGCCATGTCACAGTGGGCAGCAGGTCAGTGGTGCCCAAGTCACTGTGGGGCTATGTCACAGTGGTCAGCTGGTCAGTAGTGGCCATGTCACTGTTGGGACCATGTCACAGTGGGCAGCAGGTCAGTGGTTGCCATGTCACTATGGGGGCCATGTCACAGTGGACAGCAGGTCAGTAGTGGCCACGTCACTGTGGGGCCATGTCACAGTGTGCAGCACGTCAGTGATGGCCATGTCACAGTGAGTAACAGGCCACTGGTTGCCATGTCACTGTGGGGGCTATGTCACAGTGGGCAGCAGGTCAGTTGTGGCCATGTCTCTATATGGGCAATGTCACAGTGGGCAGCAGGTCGGTGGTGGCCATGTCAATATGGGGGCCATGTCACAGTGCGCAAAAGGTCAGCTGTGGCCATGTCACTGTGAGCAACAAGCCACTGGTTACCATGTCAATGTGGGGCTATTACACAGTGGGCAGCAGGTCAGTTGTGGCCATGTCACTATGGGGGCCATGTCATAGTGGGCAGCAGGTCAGTGGTGGCCATGTCACTATGGGGGTCATATCACAGTGGGCAGCAGGTCAGTGGTGCCCAAGTCACTGTGGGGCTATGTCACAGTGGACAGCAGGTCAGTGGTGGCCATGTCACTATGGGGGCCATGTCACAGTGGACAGCAGGTCAGTAGTGGCCACGTCACTGTGGGGCCATGTCACAGTGTGCAGCAGGTCAGTGATGGCCATGTCACAGTGAGCAACAGGCCACTGGTTGCTATGTCACTGTGGGGGCTATGTAACAGTGGGCAGCAGGTCAGTGGTGGCCATGTCACTATGGGGGCCATGTCACAGTGGGCAGCAGGTCAGTGGTGCCCAAGTCACTGTGGGACTATGTCACAGTGGTCAGCGGGTCAGTGGTGGCCATGTCACTGTTGGGGCCATGTCACAGTGGGCAGCAGGTCAGTGGTGGCCATGTCACTGTGGGGGCTATGTCACAGTGGGCAGCAGGTCAGTTGTGGCCATGTCTCTATATGGGCAATGTCACAGTGGGCAGCAGGTCGGTGGTGGCCATGTCAATATGGGGGCCATGTCACAGTGCGCAAAAGGTCAGCTGTGGCCATGTCACTGTGAGCAACAGGCCACTGGTTACCATGTCAATGTGGGGCTATGACACAGTGGGCAGCAGGTCAGTAGTGGCCATGTCACTATGGGGGCCATGTCACAGTGGGCAGCAGGTCAGTGGTGGCCATGTCACTATGGGGGTCATATCACAGTGGGCAGCAGGTCAGTGGTGCCCAAGTCACTGTGGGGCTATGTCACAGTGGGCAGCAGGTCAGTGGTGGCCATGTCACTATGGGGGCCATGTCACAATGGGCAGCAGGTCAGTGGTGGCCATGTCACTATGGGGGCTATGTCACATTGGACAGCAGGTCAGTAGTGGCCACGTCACTGTGGGGCCATGTCACAGTGTGCAGCAGGTCAGTGATGGCCATGTCACAATGAGCAACAGGCCACTGGTTGCCATGTCACTGTGGGGGCTATGTCACAGTGGGCAGCTGGTCAGTGGTGGCCATGTCACTGTGGGGCTATGTCACAGTGGTCAGCGGGTCAGTAGTTGCCATGTCACTGTTGGGGCCATGTCACAGTGGGCAGCAGGTCAGTGATGGCCATGTCACAGTGAGTAACAGGCTACTGTTTGCCATGTCACTGTGGGGGCTATGTCACAGTGGGCAGCACGTCAGTGGTGGCCATGTCACTGTGGGGGCCATGTCACAGTGGGCAGCAGGTCAGTAGTGGCCACGTCACTGTGGGGCCATGTCACAGTGTGCAGCAGGTCAGTGATGGCCATGTCACAGTGAGCAACAGACCACTGGTTGCCATGTCACTGTAGGGGCTATGTCACAGTGGGCAGCAGGTCAGTGGTGGCCATGTCACTATGGGGGTATGTCACATTGGACAGCAGGTCAGTGGTGGCCATGTCACTGTGAGGTCATGTCACAGTGTGCAGCAGGTCAGTGGTGGCCATGTCACAGTGAGCAACAGGCCACTGGTTGCCATGTCACTGTGGGTGCTATGTCACAGTGTGCAGCAGGTCAGTGGTGGCCATGTCACAGTGAGCAACAGGCCACTGGTTGCCATGTCACTATGGGGGCCATGTCACAGTGGGCAGCAGGTCAGTGGTGCCCAAGTCACTGTGGGGCTATGTCACAGTGGTCAGCTGGTCAGTAGTGGCCATGTCACTGTTGGGACCATGTCACAGTGGGCAGCAGGTCAGTGGTTGCCATGTCACTATGGGGGCCATGTCACAGTGGACAGCAGGTCAGTAGTGGCCACGTCACTGTGGGGCCATGTCACAGTGTGCAGCAGGTCAGTGATGGCCATGTCACAGTGAGCAACAGGCCACTGGTTGCCATGTCACTGTGGGGGCTATGTCACAGTGGGCAGCAGGTCAGTTTTGGCCATGTCACTATGGGGGCCATGTCACAGTGGGCAGCAGGTCAATGGTGGCCATGTCACTATGCGGGCTATGTCACATTGGGCAGCAGGTCAGTGGTGGCCATGTCACTGTGAGGTCATGTCACAGTGTGCAGCAGGTCAGTGCTGGCCATGTCACAGTGAGCAGCAGGCAACTGGTTGCCAAGTCACTGTAGGGGCTATGTCACAGTGGGCAGCAGGTCAGTGGTGGCCATGTCACTATGGTGCCATGTCACAGTGGGCAGCAGGTCAGTGGTGGCCATGTCACTATGGGGGCCATGTCACAGTGGACAGCAGGTCAGTAGTGGCCACGTCACTGTGGGGCCATGTCACAGTGTGCAGCAGGTCAGTGATGGCCATGTCACAGTGAGCAACAGGCCACTGGTTGCTATGTCACTGTGGGGGCTATGTAACAGTGGGCAGCAGGTCAGTGGTGGCCATGTCACTATGGGGGCCATGTCACAGTGGGCAGCAGGTCAGTGGTGCCCAAGTCACTGTGGGACTATGTCACAGTGGTCAGCGGGTCAGTGGTGGCCATGTCACTGTTGGGGCCATGTCACAGTGGGCAGCAGGTCAGTGGTGGCCATGTCACTGTGGGGGCTATGTCACAGTGGGCAGCAGGTCAGTTGTGGCCATGTCTCTATATGGGCAATGTCACAGTGGGCAGCAGGTCGGTGGTGGCATGTCAATATGGGGGCCATGTCACAGTGCGCAAAAGGTCAGCTGTGGCCATGTCACTGTGAGCAACAGGCCACTGGTTACCATGTCAATGTGGGGCTATGACACAGTGGGCAGCAGGTCAGTAGTGGCCATGTCACTATGGGGGCCATGTCACAGTGGGCAGCAGGTCAGTGGTGGCCATGTCACTATGGGGGTCATATCACAGTGGGCAGCAGGTCAGTGGTGCCCAAGTCACTGTGGGGCTATGTCACAGTGGGCAGCAGGTCAGTGGTGGCCATGTCACTATGGGGGCCATGTCACAATGGGCAGCAGGTCAGTGGTGGCCATGTCACTATGGGGGCTATGTCACATTGGACAGCAGGTCAGTAGTGGCCACGTCACTGTGGGGCCATGTCACAGTGTGCAGCAGGTCAGTGATGGCCATGTCACAATGAGCAACAGGCCACTGGTTGCCATGTCACTGTGGGGGCTATGTCACAGTGGGCAGCTGGTCAGTGGTGGCCATGTCACTGTGGGGCTATGTCACAGTGGTCAGCGGGTCAGTAGTTGCCATGTCACTGTTGGGGCCATGTCACAGTGGGCAGCAGGTCAGTGATGGCCATGTCACAGTGAGTAACAGGCTACTGTTTGCCATGTCACTGTGGGGGCTATGTCACAGTGGGCAGCAGGTCAGTGGTGGCCATGTCACTGTGGGGGCCATGTCACAGTGGGCAGCAGGTCAGTAGTGGCCACGTCACTGTGGGGCCATGTCACAGTGTGCAGCAGGTCAGTGATGGCCATGTCACAGTGAGCAACAGACCACTGGTTGCCATGTCACTGTAGGGGCTATGTCACAGTGGGCAGCAGGTCAGTGGTGGCCATGTCACTATGGGGGTATGACACATTGGACAGCAGGTCAGTGGTGGCCATGTCACTGTGAGGTCATGTCACAGTGTGCAGCAGGTCAGTGGTGGCCATGTCACAGTGAGCAACAGGCCACTGGTTGCCATGTCACTGTGGGTGCTATGTCACAGTGTGCAGCAGGTCAGTGGTGGCCATGTCACAGTGAGCAACAGGCCACTGGTTGCCATGTCACTATGGGGGCCATGTCACAGTGGGCAGCAGGTCAGTGGTGCCCAAGTCACTGTGGGGCTATGTCACAGTGGTCAGCGGGTCAGTAGTGGCCATGTCACTGTTGGGACCATGTCACAGTGGGCAGCAGGTCAGTGGTTGCCATGTCACTATGGGGGCCATGTCACAGTGGACAGCAGGTCAGTAGTGGCCACGTCACTGTGGGGCCATGTCACAGTGTGCAGCAGGTCAGTGATGGCCATGTCACAGTGAGCAACAGGCCACTGGTTGCCATGTCACTGTGGGGGCTATGTCACAGTGGGCAGAAGGTCAGTTTTGGCCATGTCACTATGGGGGCCATGTCACAGTGGGCAGCAGGTCAATGGTGGCCATGTCACTATGCGGGCTATGTCACATTGGGCAGCAGGTCAGTGGTGGCCATGTCACTGTGAGGTCATGTCACAGTGTGCAGCAGGTCAGTGCTGGCCATGTCACAGTGAGCAGCAGGCAACTGGTTGCCAAGTCACTGTAGGGGCTATGTCACAGTGGGCAGCAGGTCAGTGGTGGCCATGTCACTATGGTGCCATGTCACAGTGGGCAGCAGGTCAGTGGTGGCCATGTCACTATGGGGGCCATGTCACAGTGGGCAGCAGGTCAGTAGTGGCCACGTCACTGTGGGGCCATGTCACAGTGTGCAGCACGTCAGTGATGGCCATGTCACAGTGAGCAACAGGCCACTGGTTGCTATGTCACTGTGGGGGCTATGTCACAGTGGGCAGCAGGTCAGTGGTGGCCATGTCACTATGGGGGCCATGTCACAGTGGGCAGCAGGACAGTGGTGCCCAAGTCACTGTGGGGCTATGTCACAGTGGTCAGCGGGTCAGTGGTGGCCATGTCACTGTTGGGGCCATGTCACAGTGGGCAGCAGGTCAGTAGTGACCACGTTACTGTGCGGCCATGTCACAGTGTGCAGCAGGTCAGTGATGGGCATGTAACAGTTAGCAACAGGCCACTGGTTGCCACGTCACTGTGGGGGCTATTTCACAGTGGGCAGCAGGTCAGTGGTGGCCATGTCACTATGGGGGCTATGTCACATTGGGCAGCAGGTCAGTGGTGGCCATGTCACTGTGAGGTCATGTCACAGTGTGCAGCAGGTCAGTGGTGGCCATGTCACAGTGAGCAACAGGCCACTGGTTGCCATGTCACTGTGGGGGCTATGTCACAGTGGGCAGCAGGTCAGTGGTGGCCATGTCACTATGGGGGCCATGTCACAGAGGGCAGCAGGTCAGTGGTGGCCATGTCACTATAGGGGCCATGTCACAGTGGGCAGCAGGTCAGTAGTGGTCACGTCACTGTGGGGCCATGTCACAGTGTGCAGAAGGTCAGTGATGGCCATGTCACAGTGAGTAACAGGCTCCTGGTTGTCATGTCACTGTGGGGCCATGTCACAGTGGGCAGCAGGTCAGTGGTGGCCATGTCACTGTGAGGTCATGTCACAGTGTGCAGCAGGTCAGTGGTGGCCATGTCACAGTGAGCAACAGGCCACTGGTTGCCATGTCACTGTGGGGCCTATGTCACAGTGGGCAGCAGGTCAGTGGTGGCCACGTCACTGTGGGGGCTATGTCACAGTGGGCAGCAGGTCAGTGGTGGCCATGTCACTATGGGGGCCATGTCACAGTGGGCAGCAGGTCAGTGGTGGCCATGTCACTATGGGGGTCATATCACAGTGGGCAGCAGGTCAGTGGTGCCCAAGTCACTGTGGGGCTATGTCACAGTGGGCAGCAGGTCAGTGGTGGCCATGTCACAGTGAGCAACAGGCCACTGGTTGCCATGTCACTGTGGGGCCTATGTCACAGTGGGCAGCAGGTCAGTGGTGGCCATGTCACTATGGGGGCCATGTCACAGTGGGCAGCAGGTCAGTGGTGGCCATGTCACTATGGGGGTCATATCACAGTGGGCAGCAGGTCAGTGGTGCCCAAGTCACTGTGGGGCTATGTCACAGTTGTCAGCGGGTCACTAGTGGCCATGTCACTATGGGGGCCATGTCACAATGGGCAGCAGGTCAGTGGTGGCCATGTCACTATGGGGGCCATGTCACAGTGGACAGCAGGTCAGTAGTGGCCACGTCACTGTGGGGGCATGTCACAGTGTGCAGCAGGTCAGTGATGGCCATGTCACAGTGAGCAACAGGCCACTGGTTGCCATGTCACTGTGGGGGCTATGTCACAGTGGGCAGCAGGTCAGTGGTGGCCATGTCACTATGGGGGCCATGTCACAGTGGGCAGCAGGTCAGTGGTGCCCAAGTCACTGTGGGGCTATGCCACAGTGGTCAGCGGGTCAGTGGTGGCCATGTCACTGTTGGGGCCATGTCACAGTGGGCAGCAGGTCAGTAGTGACCACGTTACTGTGCGGCCATGTCACAGTGTGCAGCAGGTCAGTGATGGGCATGTAACAGTTAGCAACAGGCCACTGGTTGCCACGTCACTGTGGGGGCTATTTCACGGTGGGCAGCAGGTCAGTGGTGGCCATGTCACTATGGGGGCCATGTCACAGTGGGCAGCAGGTCAATGATGGCCATGTCACTATGGGGGCTATGTCACATTGGGCAGCAGGTCAGTGGTGGCCATGTCACTGTGAGGTCATGTCACAGTGTGCAGCAGGTCAGTGGTGGCCATGTCACAGTGAGCAACAGGCCACTGGTTGCCATGTCACTGTGGGGGCTATGTCACAGTGGGCAGCAGGTCAGTGGTGGCCATGTCACTGTGAGGTCATGTCACAGTGAGCAACAGGCCACTGGTTGCCATGTCACTGTGGGTGCTATGTCACAGTGGGCAGCAGGTCAGTGGTGGCCATGTCACTATGGGGGCCATGTCACAGTGGGCAGCAGGTCAGTAGTGGTCACGTCACTGTGGGGCCATGTCACAGTGTGCAGAAGGTCAGTGATGGCCATGTCACAGTGAGTAACAGGCTACTGGTTGCCATGTCACTGTGGGGCCATGTCACAGTGGGCAGCAGGTCAGTGGTGGCCATGTCACTGTGAGGTCATGTCACAGTGTGCAGCAGGTCAGTGGTGGCCATGTCACAGTGAGCAACAGGCCACTGGTTGCCATGTCACTGTGGGGGCTATGTCACAGTGGGCAGCAGGTCAGTGGTGGCCATGTCACTATGGGGGCCATGTCACAGTGGGCAGGAGGTCAGTAGTGGCCATGTCACTGTGGGGCCATGTCACAATGTGCAGCAGGTCAGTGATGGCCATGTCACAGTGAGCAACAGGCCACTGGTTGCCATGTCACTGTGCGGGCTATGTCACAGTGGGCAGCAGGTCAGTGGTGGCCATGTCACTATGGGGGCCATGTCACAGTGGGCAGCAGGTCAGTGGTGCCCAAGTCACTGTGGGGCTATGTCACAGTGGTCAGCGGGTCAGTGGTGGCCATGTCACTATGGGGGCCATGTCACAGTGGGCAGCAGTTCAGTGGCGGCCATGTCACTATGGGGGCCATGTCACAGTGGGCAGCAGGTCAGTAGTGACCACGTCACTGTGCGGCCATGTCACAGTGTGCAGCAGTTCAGTGATGGCCATGTCAAAGTTAGCAACAGGCCACTGGTTGCCACGTCACTGTGGGGGCTATTTCACAGTGGGCAGCAAGTCAGTTTTGGCCATGTCACTATGGGGGCTATGTCACATTGGGCAGCAGGTCAGTGGTGGCCATGTCACTGTGAGCAACTGGCCACTGGTTGCCATGTCACTGTGGGGGCTATGTCACAGTGGGCAGCAGGTCAGTGGTGGCCATGTCACTATGAGGGCCATGTCACAGTGGGCAGCAGGTCAGTGGTGCCCAAGTCACTGTGCGGCTATGTCACAGTGGTCAGCGGGTCAGTGGTGGCCATGTCACTGTTGGGGCCATGTCACAGTGAGCAACAGGCCACTGGTTGCCATGTCACTGTGGGGGCTATGCCACAGTGGGCAGCAGGTCAGTGGTGGCCATGTCACTATGGGGGCCATGTCACAGTGGGCAGCAGGTCAGTGGTGGCCATGTCACAATGAGGAACAGGCCACTGGTTGCCATGTCACTGTGGGGGCTATGTCACAGTGGGCAGCAGGTCAGTGGTGGCCATGTCACTATGGGGGCCATGTCACAGTGGGCAGCAGGTCTGTTGTGCCCAAGTCACTGTGGTGCCATGTCACAGTGGTCAGCGGGTCAGTAGTGGCCATGTCACTGTGGGGGCCATGTCACAGTGTGCAGCAGGTCAGTGGTGGCCATGTCACTATGGGGGCAGCAGGTCAGAGTGGGCGGCAGGTCAGTAGTGGCCACGTCACTCTGGGGCCATGTCACAGTGTGCAGCAGGTCAGTGATGGCGATGTCACAGTGAGCAACAGGTCACTGGTTGCCATGTCACTCTTGGGTCTATGTCACAGTGGGCAGCAGGTCAGTGCTGGCATTGTCACTATGGGGCCATGTCACAGTGGGCAGCAGGTCAGTGGTGCCCAAGTCACTGTGCGGCTATGTCACAGTGGGCAGCAGGTCAGTGGTGGCCATGTCACTGTGGGGGCCATGTCACAGTGGGCGGCAGGTCAGTAGTGGCCACGTCATTGTGGGGCCATGTCACAGTGTGCAGCAGGTCAGTGATGGCCATGTCACAGTGAGCAACAGGCCACTGGTTGCCATGTCACTGTGGGGGCTATGTCACAGTGGGCAGCAGGTCAGTGGTGGCCATGTCACTATGAGGGCCATGTCAGAGTGGGCAGCAGGTCAGTGGTGCCCAAGTCACTGTGGGGCTATGTCACAGTGGTCAGCGGGTCAGTGGTGGCCATGTCACAGTGAGTAATAGGCTACTGGTTGCCATGTCACTGTGGGGGCTATGTCACAGTGGGCAGCTCGTCAGTGCTGGCCATGTCACTACGGGGGCCATGTCACAGTGGGCAGCAGGTCAGTGGTGGCCATGTCACTATGTGGGCTATGTCAGAGTGGGCAGCAGGTCAGTGGTGGCCATGTCACTGTGAGGTCATGTCACAGTGTGCAGCAGGTCAGTGGTGGCGATGTCACAGTGAGCTACAGGCCACTGGTTGCCATGTCACTGTGGGTGCGATGTCACAGTGGGCAGCAGGTCAGTGGTGCCCAAGTCACTGTGGGGCTATGTCACAGTGGTCAGCGGGTCAGTGGTGGCCATGTCACTGTTGGGGTCATGTCATAGTGGGCAGCAGGTAGTGGTGGCCATGTCACTATGGGGGCCATGTCACAGTGGGCAGCAGGTCAGTGGTGCCCAAGTCACTGTGGGGCTATTTCACAGTGGTCAGCGGGTCAGTGGTGGCCATGTCACTGTTGGGGTCATGTCACAGTGGGCAGCAGGTCAGTTTTGGCCATGTCACTATGGGGGCCATGTCACAGTGGGCAGCAGGTCTGTGGTGGCCAAATCACTGTGGGGCTATGTCACAGTGGGCAGCAGTTCAGTGGTGGCCATGTCACTATGGGGGCCATGTCACAGTGGGCAGCAGGTCAATGGTGGCCATGTCACTATGGGGGCCATGTCACAGTGGGCAGCAGATCTGTTGTGCCCAAGTCACTGTGGTGCCATGTCACAGTGGTCAGCGGGTCAGTAGTGGCCATGTCACTGTTGGGGCCATGTCACAGTGGGCAGCAGGTCAGTGGTGGCCATGTCACTATGGGGGCCATGTCACAGTGGGCAGCAGGTCAGTAGTGGCCACGTCACTGTGGGGCCATGTCACAGTGTGCAGCAGGTCAGTGATGGCCATGTCACAGTGAGCAACAGGCCACTGGTTGCCATGTCACTGTTGGGTCTATGTCACAGTGGGCAGCAGGTCAGTGCTGGCATTGTCACTATGGGGGCCATGTCACAGTGGGCAGCAGGTCAGTGGTGCCCAAGTCACTGTGGGGCTATATCACAGTGGGCAGCAGGTCAGTGGTGGCCATGTCACTGTGGGGGCCATGTCACAGTGGGCAGCAGGTCAGTAGTGGCCACGTCATTGTGGGGCCATGTCACAGTGTGCAGCAGGTCAGTGATGGCCATGTCACAGTGAGCAACAGGCCACTGGTTGCCATGTCACTGTGGGGGCTATGTCACAGTGGGCAGCAGGTCAGTGGTGGCCATGTCACTATGAGGGCCATGTCAGTTTGGGCAGCAGGTCAGTGGTGCCCAAGTCAATGTGGGGCTATGTCACAGTGGTCAGCGGGTCAGTGGTGGCCATGTCACTGTTGGGGCCATGTCACAACGGGCAGCAGGTCAGTGGTGGCCATGTCACTATGGGGGCTATGTCACATTGGGCAGCAGGTCAGTGGTGGCCATGTCATTGTGAGGTCATGTCACAGTGAGCAACAGGCCACTGGTTGCCATGTCACTGTGGGGGCTATGTTACAGTGGGCAGCAGGTCAGTGGTGGCCATGTCACTATGGGGGCCATGTCACAGTGGGCAGCAGGTCAGTGGTGGCCATGTCACTATGGGGGCCATGTCACAGTGGGCAGAAGGTCAGTAGTGGCCACGTCAATGTGGGGCCATGTCACAGTGTGCAGCAGGTCAGTGATGGCCATGTCACAGTAAGTAACAGGCTACTGGTTGCCATGTCACTGTGGGGGCTATGTCACAGTGGGCAGCAGGTCAGTGCTGGCCATGTCACTATGGGGGCCATGTCACAGTGGGCAGCAGGTCAGTGGTGGCCATGTCACTATGGGGGCTATGTCACATTGGGCAGCAGGTCAGTGGTGGCCATGTCACTGTGAGGTCATGTCACAGTGTGCAGCAGGTCAGTGGTGGCCATGTCACAGTGAGCAACAGGCCACTGGTTGCCATGTCACTGTGGGGGCTATGTCACAGTGGGCAGCAGGTCAGTGGTGGCCATGTCACTATGGGGGCCATGTCACAGTGGGCAGCAGGTCAGTGGTGCCCAAGTCACTGTGGGGCTATGTCACAGTGGTCAGCGGGTCAGTGGTGGCCATGTCACAGTTGGGGCCATGTCACAGTGGGCAGCATTTCAGTGGTGGCCATGTCACTATGGGGGCCATGTCACAGTGGGCAGCAGGTCAGTGGTGGCCATGTCACTATGGGGGCCATGTCACAGTGGGCAGCAGGTCAGTGGTGCCCAAGTCACTGTGGGGCTATGTCACAGTGGTCAGCGGGTCAGTGGTGGCCATGTCACAGTGAGTAACAGGCTACTGGTTGCCATGTCACTGTGGGGGCTATGTCACAGTGGGCAGCTCGTCAGTGCTGGCCATGTCACTACGGGGTCCATGTCACAGTGGGCAGCATGTCAGTGGTGGCCATGTCACTATGGGGGCTATGTCACATTGGGCAGCAGGTCAGTGGTGGCCATGTCACTGTGAGGTCATGTCACAGTGTGCAGCAGGTCAGTGGTGGCGATGTCACAGTGAGCTACAGGCCACTGGTTGCCATGTCACTGTGGGGGCTATGTCACAGTGGGCAGCAGGTCAGTGGTGGCCATGTCACTATGGGGGCCATGTCACAGTGGGCAGCAGGTCAGTGGTGCCCAAGTCACTGTGGGGCTATGTCACAGTGCTCAGAGGGTCAGTGGTGGCCATGTCACTGTTGGGGTCATGTCACAGTGGGCAGCAGGTAGTGCTGGCCATGTCACTATGGGGGCCATGTCACAGTGGGCAGCAGGTCAGTGGTGCCCAAGTCACTGTGGGGCTATGTCACAGTGGTCAGCGGGTCAGTGGTGGCCATGTCACTGTTGGGGTCATGTCACAGTGGGCAGCAGGTCAGTTTTGGCCATGTCACTATGGGGGCCATGTCACAGTGGGCAGCAGGTCAGTGGTGCCCAAGTCACTGTGGGGCTATGTCACAGTGGGCAGCAGTTCAGTGGTGGCCATGTCACTATGGGGGCCATGTCACAGTGGGCAGCAGGTCAATGGTAGCCATGTCACTATGGGGACTATGTCACATTGGGCAGCAGGTCAGTGGTGGCCATGTCACTGTGAGGTCATGTCACATTGTGCAGCAGGTCAGTGATGACCATGTCACAGTGAGCAACAGGCCACTGGTTGCCATGTCACTGTGGGGGCTATGTCACAGTGGGCAGCAGGTAAGTGATGTCCATGTCACAGTGAGCAACAGGCCACTGGTCGCCATGTCACTGTGGGGGATATATCACAGTGGGCAGCAGGTCAGTGGTGGCCATGTCACTATGGGGCCATGTCACAGTGGGCAAGAGGTCAGTGGTGCCCAAGTCACTGTGGGGCTATGTCACAGTGGTCAGCGGGTCAGTGGTGGCCATGTCACTGTTGGGGCCATGTCACAGTGGGCAGCAGATCAGTAGAGGCCATGACACTATGGGGGCCATGTCACAGTGAGCAGCAGGTCCGAGGTGGCCACGTCACTGTTGGGCCATGTCACAGTGTGCAGCAGGTCAGTGATGGCCATGTCACAGTGAGCAACAGGCCACTGGTTGCCATGTCACTGTGGGGGCTATGTCACAGTGGGCAGCAGGTCAGTGGTGGCCATGTCACTATGGGGGCCATGTTACAGTGGGCAGCATGTCAATGGTGGCCATGTCACTATGGGGACTATGTCACAGTGGGCAGCAGGTCAGTGGTGGCCATGTCACTGTGAGGTCATGTCACAGTGTGCAGCAGGTCAGTGGTGGCCATGTCACAGTGAGCAACAGGCCACTGGTTGCCATGTCACTGTGGGGGCTATGTCACAGTGGGCAGCAGGTCAGTGCTGGCCATGTCACTATGGGGACCATGTCACAGTGGGCAGCAGGTCAGTAGTGGCCACGTCACTGTGGGGTCATGTCACAGTGGGCAGCAGGTCAGTGATGGCCATGTCACAGTGAGCAACAGGCCACTGGTTGCCATGTCACTGTGGGGGCTATGTCACAGTGGGCAGCAGGTCAGTGGTGGCCATGTCACTATGGGGGCCATGTCACAGTGGGCAGCAGGTCAGTGGTGGCCACGTCACTGTGGGGCCATGTCACAGTGTGCAGCAGGTCAGTGATGGCCATGTCACAGTGAGCAACAGGCCACTGGTTGCCATGTCACTGTTGGGGCTATGTCACAGTGGGCAGCAGGTCAGTGGTGGCCATGTCACTATGGGGGCCATGTCACAGTGGGCAGCAGGTCAGTGGTGCCCAAGTCACTATGGGGCTATGTCACAGTGGTCAGCGGGTCAGTAGTAGCCATGTCACTGTTGGGGTCATGTCACAGTGGGCAGCAGGTCAGTGGTGGCCATGTCACTATGGGGGCCATGTCACAGTGGGCAGCAGGTCAGTGGTGAACATGTCACTGTGAGGTCATGTCACAGTGGGCAGCAGGTCAGTGGTGGCCATGTCACAGTGAGCAACAGGCCACTGGTTGCATGTCACTGTGGGGGCTATGTCACAGTGGGCAGCAGGTCAGTGGTGGCCATGTCACTATGGGGGCCATGTCACAGTGGGCAGCAGGTCAGTAGTGGCCACGTCACTGTGGGGCCATGTCACAGTGTGCAGCAGGTCAGTGATGGCCATGTCACAGTGAGCAACAGGCCACTGGTTGCCATGTCACTGTTGGGTCTATGTCACAGTGGGCAGCAGGTCAGTGCTGGCCATGTCACTATGGGGGCTATGTCACATTGGGCAGCAGGTCAGTGGAGGCCATGTCACTGTGAGGTCATGTCACAGTGTGCAGCAGGTCAGTAGTGGCCACGTCACTGTGGGGCCATGTCACAGTGTGCAGCAGGTCAGTGGTTGCCATGTCACAGTGAGCAACAGGCCACTGGTTGCCATGTCACTGTGGGGCTATGTCACAGTCGTCAGCGGGTCAGTAGTGGCCATGTCACTGTTGGGGCCATGTCACAGTGGGCAGCAGGTCAGTGGTGGCCATGTCACTATGGTGGCCATGTCATAGTGGGCAGCAGGTCAGTAGTGGCCACGTCAATGTGGGGCCATGTCACAGTGTGCAGCAGGTCAGTGATAGCCATGTCAGAGTGAGCAACAAACCACTGGTTGCCATGTCACTGTGGGGGCTATGTCACAGTGGGCAGCAGGTCAGTGGTGGCCATGTCACTATGGGGGCCATGTCACAGTGGGCAGCAGGTCAGTGGTGGCCATGTCACTATTGGGGGCTATGTCACATTGGGCAGCAGGTCAGTGGTGGCCATGTCACAGTGAGCAACAGGCCACTGATTGCCATGTCACTGTGGGGGCTATGTCACAGTGGGCAACAGGTCAGTGGTGGCCATGTCACTGTGGGGGCCATGTCACAGTGTGCAGCAGCTCAGTGGTGGCCATGTCACTATGGCGGCCATGTCACAGTGGGCAGCAGGTCAGTAGTGGCCACGTCACTGTGGGGCCATGTCACAGTGTGCAGCAGGTCAGTGATGGCCATGTCACAGTGAGCAACAGGCCACTGGTTGCCATGTCACTGTGGGGGCTATGTCACAGTGGGCAGCAGGTCAGTGGTGGCCATGTCACTATGGGGCCCTTGTCACTGTGGGCAGCAGATCAGTGGTGCCCAAGTCACTGTGGGGCTATGTCACAGTTGTCAGCGGGTCACTAGTGGCCATGTCACTGTTGGGGCCATGTCACAGTGGGCAGCAGGTCAGTGCTGGCCATGTCACTATGGGGGCCATGTCACAGTGGGCAGCAGGTCAGTAGTGGCAACGTCACTGTGGGGCCATGTCACAGTGTGCAGCAGGTCAGTGATGGCCATGTCACAGTGAGCAACAGGCCACTGGTTGCCATGTCACTGTGGGGGCTATGTCACAGTGGGCAGCAGGTCAGTGGTGGCCATGTCACTATGGGGGCCATGTCACAGTGGGCAGCAGGTCAGTGGTGGCCATGTCACTATGGGGGCCATGTCATAGTTGGCAGCAGGTCAGTAGTGGCCACGTCACTGTGGGGCCATGTCACAGTGTGCAGCAGGTCAGTGATAGCCATGTCAGAGTGAGCAACAAACCACTGGTTGCCATGTCACTGTGGGGGCTATGTCACAGTGGGCAGCAGGTCAATGGTGGCCATGTCACTATGGGGACTATGTCACAGTGGGCAGCAGTTCAGTGGTGGCCATGTCACTGTGGGGGCTATGTCACAGTGGGCAGCAGGTCAGTGGTGGCCATGTCACTGTGAGGTCATGTCACATTGTGCAGCAGGTCAGTGGTGGCCATGTCACAGTGAGCAACAGGCCACTGGTTGCCATGTCACTGTGGGGGCTATGTCACAGTGGGCAGCAGGTCAGTGGTGGCCATGTCACTATGGGGGCCATGTCACAGTGGGCAGCAGGTCAGTGGTGGCCATGTCACTATGGGGGCCATGTCACAGTGGGCAGCAGGTCTGTGGTGCCCAAGTCACTGAGGGGCTATGTCACAGTGGTCAGCGGGTCAGTAGTAACCATGTCACTGTTGGGGTCATGTCACAGTGGGCAGCAGGTCAGTGGTGGCCATGTCACTATGGGGGCCATGTCACAGTGGGCAGCAGGTCAGTAGTGACCATGTCACTGTGAGGTCATGTCACAGTGTGCAGCAGGTCAGTGGTGGCCATGTCACAGTGAGCAACAGGCCACTGGTTGCCATGTCACTGTGGGGGCTATGTCACAGTGGGCAGCAGGTCAGTGGTGGCCATGTCACTATGGGGGCCATGTCACAGTGGGCAGCAGATCAGTGGTGCCCAAGTCACTGTGGGGCTATGTCACAGTGTGCAGCAGGTCAGTGATAGCCATGTCAGAGTGAGCAACAGGCCACTGGTTGCCATGTCACTGTGGGGGCTATGTCACAGTGGGCAGCAGGTCAGTGGTGGCCATGTCACTATGGGGGCCATGTCACAGTGGGCAGAAGGTCAGTGGTGCCCAAGTCACTGTGGGGCTATGTCACAGTGGGCAGCGGGTCAGTAGTAGCCATGTCACTGTGGGGGCTATGTCACAGTGGGCAGCAGGTCAGTGGTGGCCATGTCACTATGGGGGCCATGTCACAGTGGGCAGCAGGTCAGTGGTGGCCATGTCACTATGGGGGCTATGTCACATTGGGCAGCAGGTCAGTGGTGGCCATGTCACTGTGAGGTCATGTCACAGTGGGCAGAAGGTCACTGGTGGCCATGTCACAGTGAGCAACAGGCCACTGGTTGCCCTGTCACTGTGGGGGCTATGTCACAGTGGGCAGCAGGTCAGTGGTGGCCATGTCACTATGGGGGCCATGTCACAGTGGGCAGCAGGTCAGTGGTGACCATGTCACTGTGAGGTCATGTCACAGTGTGCAGCAGGTCAGTGGTGGCCATGTCACAGTGAGCAACAGGCCACTGGTTGCCATGTCACTGTGGGGGCTATGTCACAGTGGGCAGCAGGTCAGTGGTGGCCATGTCACTATGGGGGCCATGTCACAGTGGGCAGCAGGTCAGTAGTGGCCACGTCACTGTGGGGCCATGTCACAGTGTGCAGCAGGTCAGTGATGGCCATGTCACAGTGAGCAACAGGCCACTGGTTGCCATGTCACTGTTGGGTCTATGTCACAGTGGGCAGCAGGTCAGTGCTGGCCATGTCACTATGGGGGCTATGTCACATTGGGCAGCAGGTCAGTGGTGGCCATGTCACTGTGAGGTCATGTCACAGTGTGCAGCAGGTCAGTGGTTGCCATGTCACAGTGAGCAACAGGCCACTGGTTGCCATGTCACTGTGGGGGCTATGTCACAGTGGGCAGCAGGTCAGTGGTGGCCATGTCACTATGGGGGCCATGTCACAGTGGGCAGCAGATCAGTGGTGCCCAAGTCACTGTGGGGCTATCTCACAGTCGTCAGCGGGTCAGTAATGGCCATGTCACTGTTGGGGCCATGTCACAGTGGGCAGCAGGTCAGTGGTGGCCATGTCACTATGGGGGCCATGTCACAGTGGGCAGCAGGTCAGTAGTGGACACCTCACTGTGGGGCCATGTCACAGTGTGCAGCAGGTCAGTGATAGCCATGTCAGAGTGAGCAACAAGCCCCTGGTTGCCATGTCACTGTGGGGGCTATGTCACAGTGGGCAGCAGGTCAGTGGTGGCCATGTCACTATGGGGGCCATGTCACAGTGGGCAGCAGGTCAATGGTGGCCATGTCACTATGGGGGCTATGTAACAGTGGGCAGCAGGTCAGTGGTGGCCATGTCACTGTGGGGTCATGTCACAGTGTGCAGCAGGTCAGTGATGGCCATGTCACAGTGAGCAACAGGCCACTGCTTGCCATGTCACTGTGGGGGCTATGTCACAGTGGGCAGCAGGTCAGTGGTTGCCATGTCACTATGGGGGCCATGTCACAGTGGGCAGCAGGTCAGTGGTGGCCATGTCACTATGGGGGCTATGTCACATTGGGCAGCAGGTCAGTGGTGGCCATGTCACTGTGAGGTCATGTCACAGTGTGCAGCAGGTCAGTGGTGGCCATGTCACAGTGAGCAACAGGCCACTGGTTGCCATGTCACTGTGGGGGCTATGTCACAGTGGGCAGCAGGTCAGTGGTGGCCATGTCACTATGGGGGCCATGTCACAGTGGGCAGCAGGTCAGTGGTGGCCATGTCACTATGGCGGCCATGTCACAGTGGGCAGCAGGTCAGTAGTGGCCACGTCACTGTGGGGCCATGTCACATTGTGCAGCAGGTCAGTGATGGCCATGTCACAGTGAGCAACAGGCCACTGGTTGCCATGTCACTGTGGGGGCTATGTCACAGTGGGCAGCAGGTCAGTGTTGGCCATGTCACTATGGGGGCCATGTCACAGTGGGCAGCAGGTCAGTGGTGGCCATGTCACTATGGGGACCATGTCACAGTGGGCAGCAGGTCAGTAGTGGCCACGTCACTGTGGGGCCATGTCACAGTGTGCAGCAGGTCAGTGATGGCCATGTCACAGTGAGTAACAGGCCACTGGTTGCCATGTCACTGTGGGGGCTATGTCACAGTGGGCAGCAGGTCAGTGGTGGTGTGGTGGTTTGACCTTGGCTAAATGCCAGGTACCCACCAAGTCGCTCTATCACTTCCCCCCCTTTCCCCTTTTTTTCTCAATAAGGCAAAGAAGGGAAAGAAAATAAGATAGGAAAACAAAACAACCCTTGTGGGTAAAACAACAGCAGTTTTAATATAAGCTAAGCGAAGCAAAGGTCCGCGCGCGGAAGCAAAAAAAGAAAACAGATTTATTCTCTACTTCCCATTAACAGGCGATGTCGGGCCTTCTCAGGAAGCAGGGCTCTGATACGCGTAGCGGTTGCCTCGGAGGACCAAGGGTGACCCCACCCCCTTCCTCCTTTCTCCCAGCTTTATACTGAGCAGACGTCATATGGTATGGAATATCCCTTTGGTCAGTTCGGGTCAGCTGTCCTGGTTGTGTCCCCTCCCAAGATCTTGCCCACCCCGTCCCACTGTGGGGGGGGGGAAATGTCAGAAAGAGCCTTGGTGCTGTGTAAGCACTACTCAGCAGTAGCCACAACACCAGTGTGCTATCAACACCCTGCCAGCTCCCAGCATAAAACACAGCACCATGAGGGCTGCTACAGGGGAAAACCAATTCTGGCTCAGCCAGACCCGATACAATCTCCACCCCTTATTCCATACCATTTACGTCATGCCCAGGTCCCACATAACACTCATTTATTCATTCCGTAAGCTTTCTTCACTCCTCTAGATGTTCAGTGACTTGGCTGCCATCTGTCAAGGTGGATGTTCAGGACAGGAGCAGTATGTTTGACTGTTGGACTCCAGCACCGGCTAGGTTTGGGTCATCATCGCATGTATCTGGTTCACTCTTCGTCGTTCCTACTTCCTCCATCACTTCCTGCAACATACAACTCAGCTCACAGATTATTTCCCCCCCAAGGTTAAATCTCCTTGAGGCACACACTGAGTAGCCCCATTCTCCCGCATTACCCACCAAGTACATCCAGGTCCCTGAGCAAAAACAATCCCACGAGTGGGCTTGCCTTTTCCCAAGGGAGGAGCAATCCATACTGCCTTCCCCAGCCATTTCCCTGTGTGTACTACAGGGACCTTATCTCCTCCCACAGTATGAAGGGGTTTTGTTTGGGCAGGACCAGGACGGTTAACAGATCCTCTGGTATTAATTAGCCAAGTGGCTTCTGCTAAATTTATATCCCAGTGTTTCCATCCCCCATTGTCCAATGCTCTCAACATAGTCTTCAACAGTCCATTGTATCTTTCAATCTTTCCAGACGCTTGTGGGTAATAAGGGATGTGATACACCCACTCAATGCCATGTTTCTTTGCCCAGGAGTTTATGAGATTATTTCGAAAATGGGTTCCATTGTCTGATTCGATTCTTTCAGGAGTACCATGTCGCCATAAAATTTGCCTTTCAAGACCTAAGATGGTATTTCGGGCAGTGGCATGATTTACAGGGTACATCTCAAGCCAACCAGTAGTTGCTTCCACCATAGTGAGTATGTAGCGCTTGCCTTGGCGTGTTCGTGGCAATGGTCCAATATAGTCAATTTGCCAGGCCTCACCATATCGAAAACTCAGCCATCGCCCTCTGTTCCAGGGAGACTTTACTCGTGTGGCTCGCTTGATTGCAGCACATGTTTCGCATTCATGAGTGACCTGTGAGATGGCCTCCATGGTCAGGTCCACCCCTCGATCACGAGCCCATCTGTACGTTGCATCTCTCCCGAGATGCCCGGATGTTTCATGGGCCCATCGAGCTACAAATAGCTCACCCTTGCTCTCCCAGTCCAGGTCCAGCTGAGCTACTTCAATTTTAGCAGCCTTGTCTACTTGCTCATTGTTTTGATGTTCTTCGGTGGCACGGCTTTTGGGCACGTGGGCATCTACATGACGTACCTTTAGAGCCACGTTTTCCACTCGGGCAGCGATGTCCTGCCACAGTGCAGCAGCCCAGATGGCTTTACCTCTGCGCTGCCAATTGGTCTTCTTCCACTCCTGTAGCCACCCCCACAGGGCATTAGCCACCATCCAGGAGTCAGTGTAGAGATACAGTACTGGCCACTTTTCTCGTTCAGCAATCTTTAGGGCTAGTTGGATCGCTTTTACTTCTGCAAACTGACTTGACTCGCCCTCTCCTTCAGTGGCCTCAACGACTTGTCTTGTGGGGCTCCACACAGCAGCTTTCCACTTTCGATGGTTTCCTACCACACGACAGGATCCATCAGTAAACAGAGCATACCGCCTTTCATCTTCTGGTAATTCGTTATATGGTGGTGCTTCTTGGGCACGAGCCACCTCCTCAGGCAGTGCTCCAAAATCTCTACCTTCTGGCCAGTCCATGATCTCTTCCAGGATTCCTGGACGGTTGGGTTTTCCCAGTCGAGCTCGTTGCGTGATTAACGCTACCCATTTACTCCAGGTAGCACTGGTTGCATGGTGTGTAGAAGGGATGTTTCCTTTGAACATCCAATGTAGTACAGGCAATCGCGGTGCCAAGAGGAGCTGTGCTTCTGTACCAACAACTTCGGAAGCGGCTCGAATCCCCTCATATGCTGCCAGAATCTCCTTTTCAGTTGGAGTGTAGTGGGCTTCTGATCCTCGATATCCCCGGCTCCAAAATCCTAATGGTCGACCCCGAGTTTCACCTGCTACCTTCTGCCAGAGGCTCCATGTGAGGCCATGCTCCCCAGTTGATGTGTAAAGTACATTTTGCACATCTGGTCCTGTCCGAACAGGCCCAAGAGCTACCGCCCGAGCTATCTCCTGTTTGATGTGCTCAAAGGCTTGTTGTTGCTCAAGACCCCACTCAAAATTGTTCTTCTTTCGGGTTACTTGATAGAGAGGGCTCACCAGCTGACTGTAACCTGGAATGTGCATCCTCCAAAATCCCACAAGTCCTAAGAAAGCTTGTGTTTCCTTCTTGTTGGTCGGTGGAGACATAGCTGCTATCTTGTTGACAACCTCCATAGGCACATGGCGGCGTCCATCTTGCCATTTTATTCCCAAGAACTGAATCTCCTGTGCTGGTCCCTTGACCTTGCTTTTCTTTATGGCAAACCCAGCTCTCAGAAGAATCTCAATTACTTTTTGTCCTTTCTTGAACACTTCTTCTGCCTTGTTGCCTCACACAATGATGTCATCGATGTACTGTAGATGTTCAGGGGCATCACCCTTTTCCAGTGCAGTTTGAATTAGTCCATGACAAATAGTGGGGCTGTGCTTCCACCCCTGGGGCAGTCGATTCCAGGTATATTGGACACCCCTCCACGTGAAAGCAAACTGTGGCCTGCACTCTTCTGCCAAAGGAATTGAAAAGAATGCATTGGCGATGTCGATTGTGGCGTACCACTTGGCTGCCTTTGACTCTAGTTCATACTGGAGCTCTAACATATCTGGTACAGCAGCACTCAGTGGTGGCGTCACTTCGTTCAGGCCACGATAGTCTGCTGTCAACCTCCACCCTCCGTCAGACTTTCGCACTGGCCATATTGGGCTATTAAAAGGCGAATGTGTCTTACTGATGACACCTTGGGTCTCCAGTTGACGGATCAGTTCTTGGATGGGAGCCAGAGAGTCTCGGTTCGTGCGATACTGCCGTCGGTGCACGGTCCTCATGGCAATTGGCACCTGTTGTTCTTTAACTCGCAACAGTCCTACAACAAAAGGATCTCCTGAGAGGCCAGGCAGATTAGACAACTGTTTGACCTTCTCTGTGTTCACACTGGCCACACCAAAAGCCCATCGGTATCCTTTTGGGTCTTTGAAATACCCCCTCTTGAGGTAGTCAATGCCCAAGATACAAGGGGCTTCTGGGCCAGTTACAATGGGATGTTTTTCCCACTTATCCCCGGTCAAGCTAACCTCGGCCTCCAGTACTGACAGTTCTTGACATCCGCCTGTCACTCCTGAGATCCAGATAGGTTCTGCCCCTCTATAACTTGATGGCATTAATGTACACTGTGCCCCGGTATCGATTAAAGCCTGGTACTTCTGTGGATTTGATGTGCCAGGCCATCGAATCCACACTGTCCAATACACCCGATCATCCCTTTCCTCCTCCTGGCTGGAGGCAGGGGCCCTCTATTCCTGTTCTTGGTCAGAGTATTCACTGTCTGACCCTTGCTGTGCCAGGCCGGAAACTCCTTCATCAGGGCCAAGGGAGGTGATCTCAGTCTTCCTGTATCTGGGAGATCGCTGATTACTTTCTTGCGGTTTCACGCCAGCTACATTAACAACCTTCTTGGATGTTGTCTTCTTGGCAGGGGTCTTTCCTCGCAATTCACGTACACGAGCTTCCAATTTGAAGGTGGGTTGACCATCCCACTTCCTCATGTCCTCCCCCTGGTCACGCAGGAAGAACCAAAGTTCTCCACGTGTCATGTGCCTAGGTTTCCCTTTCCCTCTGACTGGGGTGGAAGAGAACCGATTTCTTGGGGTGCTCCTGACATCTAAGGCACTCGCCCGTACAGATGAGGAGGTTCCAAGACTCTCTTCAAAGTTCTGAAGCCAGGAAGAGACTGCCTCCACAGTTGGCGTACATCTTAGTCCTTCTCCCATATCCATTTCTGGATAGTACATCGCAGCCAAGCCCGCAGAATACGAGGATGGTGCACCTTTAATCACCTTCCTCCACATGGCCCGTGTGCACAGGACATCCTCTGGATTTTTAGGGGCTTCATCATTATCTGGACCACTATAGATGACTTCCAGCACTGCTAATTCTCTCAGGTACTGGACACCTTCATCCGCAGTAGCCCACTTCCCTGGGGAGTTGTCCGTAAGATCTTCCTTGAAAGGATATCTTGCTTTAACACTTGAAAGGAGCCGTCTCCACAGACTGCAAATTCCTGTTTCTTTTCCAATTCCCCTTTCAATTCCTCGATCTCTAGCAAGGGAACCCAGCTGTTGGGCTTCCTTACCTTCCAGCTGCTGAGCATCAGCCCCATTATCCCAGCATCGAAGCAGCCAGGCAGCAATCCGCTCACCCGGCTGGCGGCTATAGTCTTTCCGCAGATCTCGCAGTTCTGATGATGTCAGGGACCGGGTAGTTTCTGCCTCCTGTTTAAGTTCTGTTATTCCCTCTTCTGACCCCTTTGCTGAAGGACCTGCTTCTTCCTCTTCTTTCTCCTCCCTTATTAATCGAGGGTATGGACCTGTTGTTCTCCTTGTCCACTGTTTCTTTTTTACTACTGGGGCAATCTCTGCTGTTATTGTTTTTGTTTGAGTTCCCGTTTCCACCACAGTCCTTTGAGAGCACTGAACTGCAGCTCGATAAGCACAGGCCAGGCCCCAGTACAGCGCTAGGAGTTGCTGATTTTCATCGGGATAGACAAGGCACCCTTCTATCAGGTGTTGTGTCAGTTTTGCGGGGTTGCTTGCCTGTTCAGGGGTAAGATCCCAGGCTACAGGAGGTGATAACCGTCCTAGGAATCTGCCCAAATCCTTCCACTCCCCCTGCCACCCAGGGACAGGCCGCCTCAGGGCACATTTTGGTATTGTCTCACCCAAAATTTGCTTTCTCTTACACCAAAAACCTAACGAGCTCCACACAGCCCACAATAGGCGAATAGCATTAATGAACAGTATCAAAGAGCTAACATAAGGATTAATAAGTACTTCGGGAGCTTGCAGAATAAAACCACTCATGATGTTCCCAATTTCTTCCAGCATGTTCCCGAGCTTAGCAAAATAAAGATAAGCAGAGCAATAAACAAACCCGTGACCAGCACAAGAGCTTGTCGCTTACTAACTGCTATAGCTATAGCACAATTAATATAAAACTGCCGTTGTCCCGCCCCACGCTGGGCGCCAAAATAGACTGTGGTGGTTTGACCTTGGCTAAATGCCAGGTACCCACCAAGTCGCTCTATCACTTCCCCCCCTTTCCCCTTTTTTTCTCAATAGGGCAAAGAAGGGAAAGAAAATAAGATAGGAAAACAAAACAACCCTTGTGGGTAAAACAACAGCAGTTTTAATATAAGCAAAGCGAAGCAAAGGTCCGCGCGCGGAAGCAAAAAAAGAAAACAGGCGATGTCGGGCCTTCTCAGGAAGCAGGGCTCTGATACGCGTAGCGGTTGCCTCGGAGGACCAAGGGTGACCCCACCCCCTTCCTCCTTTCTCCCAGCTTTATACTGAGCAGACGTCATATGGTATGGAATATCCCTTTGGTCAGTTCGGGTCAGCTGTCCTGGTTGTGTCCCCTCCCAAGATCTTGCCCACCCCGTCCCACTGTGGGGGGGGGGAAATGTCAGAAAGAGCCTTGGTGCTGTGTAAGCACTACTCAGCAGTAGCCACAACACCAGTGTGCTATCAACACCCTGCCAGCTCCCAGCATAAAACACAGCACCATGAGGGCTGCTACAGGGGAAAACCAATTCTGGCTCAGCCAGACCCGATACAGGTGGCCATGTCACTATGGGGGCCATGTCACAGTGGGCAGCAGGTCAGTGGTGCCCAAGTCACTGAGGGGCTATGTCACAGTGGTCAGCGGGTCAGTAGAAACCATGTCACTGTGAGGTCATGTCACAGTGTGCATCAGGTCAGTGGTGACCATGTCACAGTGAGCATCAGGCCACTGGTTGCCATGTCACTGTGGGGGCTATGTCACAGTGGGCAGCAGGTCAGTGGTGGCCATGTCACTATGGGGGCCATGTCACAGTGGGCAGCAGGTCAGTGGTGGCCATGTCACTATGGGGACCATGTCACAGTGGGCAGCAGGTCAGTAGTGGCCACGTCACTATGGGGCCATGTCACAGTGTGCAGCAGGTCAGTGATGGCCATGTCACAGTGAGTAACAGGCCACTGGTAGCCATGTCACTGTGGGGGCTATGTCACAGTGGGCAGCAGGTCAGTGCTGGCCATGTCACTATGGGGAGCATGTCACAGTAGGCAGCAGGTCAGTAGTGGCCACGTCACTATGGGGCCATGTCACAGTGTGCAGCAGGTCAGTGGTGGCCATGTCACTATGGGGGCTATGTCACATTGGACAGCAGGTCAGTGGTGGTCATGTCACTGTGAGGTCATGTCACAGTGGGCATCAGGTCAGTGGTGGCCATGTCACAGTGAGCAACAGGCCACTGGTTGCCATGTCACTGTGGGGGCTATGTCACAGTGGGCAGCAGGTCAGTGCTGGCCATGTCACTACGGGGGCCATGTCACAGCGGGCAGCAGGTCAGTGCTGGCCATGTCACTACGGGGGCCATGTCACAGTGGGCAGCAGGTCAGTGGTGGCCATGTCACTATGGGGGCTAGGTCACAGTGTGCAGCAGGTCAGTGGTGGCCATGTCACTATGGGGGCTATGTCACATTGGACAGCAGGTCAGTGGTGGTCATGTCACTGTGAGGTCATGTCACAGTGGGCATCAGGTCAGTGGTGGCCATGTCACAGTGAGCAACAGGCCACTGGTTGCCATGTCACTGTGGGGGCTATGTCACAGTGGGCAGCAGGTCAGTGCTGGCCATGTCACTACGGGGGCCATGTCACAGCGGGCAGCAGGTCAGTGCTGGCCATGTCACTACGGGGGCCATGTCACAGTGGGCAGCAGGTCAGTGGTGGCCATGTCACTATGGGGGCTAGGTCACAGTGGGCAGCAGGTCAGTAGTGGCCACGTCACTATGGGGGCCATGTCACAGTGGGCAGCAGGTCAGTGCTGGCCATGTCACTATGGGGGCCATGTCACAGTGGGCAGCAGGTCAGTGGTGGCCATGTCACTATTGCGGGCTATGTCACATTGGGCAGCAGGTCAGTGGTGGCCATGTCACTGTGAGGTCATGTCACAGTGGGCAGCAGGTCAGTGGTGGCCATGTCATTATGGCAGCCATGTCACAGTGGGCAGCAGGTCAGTGTGGCCACGTCACTGTGGGGCCATGTCACAGTGTGCAGCAGGTCAGTGATGGCCATGTCAAAGTGAGCAACAGGCCACTGGTTGCCATGTCACTGTGGGGGCTATGTCACAGTGGGCAGCACGTCAGTGGTTGCCATGTCACTATGGGGGCCATGTCACAGTGGGCAGCAGATCAGTGGTGCCCAAGTCACTGTGGGGCTATGTCACAGTCGTCAGCGGGTCAGTAGTGGCCATGTCACTGTTGGGGCCATTTCACAGTGGGCAGCAGGTCAGTGGTGGCCATGTCACTAAGGGGGCCATGTCATAGTGGGCAGCAGGTCAGTAGTGGCCACGTCACTGTGGGGCCATGTCACAGTGTGCAGCAGGTCAGTGATAGCCATGTCAGAGTGAGCAACAGGCCACTGGTTGCCATGTCATGTGGGGGCTATGTCACAGTGGGCAGCAGGTCAGTGGTGGCCATGTCACTATGGGGGCCATGTCACAGTGGGCAGCAGGTCAGTGGTGACCATGTCACTGTGAGGTCATGTCACAGTGTGCAGCAGGTCAGTGGTGGCCATGTCACAGTGAGCAACAGGCCACTGGTTGCCATGTCACTGTGGGGGCTATGTCACAGTGGGCAGCAGGTCAGTGGTGGCCATGTCACTATGGGGGCCATGTCACAGTGGGCAGCAGGTCAGTAGTGGCCACGTCACTGTGGGGCCATGTCACAGTGTGCAGCAGGTCAGTGATGGACATGTCACAGTGAGCAACAGGCCACTGGTTGCCATGTCACTGTTGGGTCTATGTCACAGTGGGCAGCAGGTCAGTGCTGGCCATGTCACTATGGGGGCTATGTCACATTGGGCAGCAGGTCAGTGGTGGCCATGTCACTGTGAGGTCATGTCACAGTGGGCAGAAGGTCAGTGGTTGCCATGTCACAGTGAGCAACAGGCCACTGGTTGCCATGTCACTGTGGGGCTATGTCACAGTCGTCAGCGGGTCAGTAGTGGCCATGTCACTGTTGGGGACATGTCACAGTGTGCAGCACTTCAGTGATAGCCATGTCAGAGTGAGCAACAAGCCACTGGTTGCCATGTCACTGTGGGGACTATGTCACAGTGGGCAGCAGGTCAGTGGTGGCCATGTCACTATGGGGGCCATGTCATTGTGGGCAGCAGGTCAGTAGTGGCCACGTCACTATGGGGGCTATGTCACATTGTGCAGCACGTCAGTGATAGCCATGTCAGAGTGAGCAACAAGCCACTGGTTGCCATGTCACTGTGGGGACTATGTCACATTGGGCAGCAGGTCAGTGGTGGCCATGTCACTGTGGGGGCTATGTCACAGTGGGCAGCAGGTCAGTGGTGGCCATGTCACTATGGGGACTATGTCACAGTGGGCAGCAGGTCAGTGGTGGCCATGTCACTGTGAGGTCATGTCACAGTGTGCAGCAGGTCAGTGGTTGCCATGTCACAGTGAGCAACAGGCCACTGGTTGCCATGTCACTGTGGGGCTATGTCACAGTCGTCAGCGGGTCAGTAGTGGCCATGTCACTGTTGGGGACATGTCACAGTGGGCAGCAGGTCAGTGGTGGCCATGTCACTATGGGGGCCATGTCATAGTGGGCAGCAGGTCAGTAGTGGCCACGTCACTGTGGGGCCATGTCACAGTGTGCAGCAGGTCAGTGATAGCCATGTCAGAGTGAGCAACAAGCCACTGGTTGCCATGTCACTGTGGGGGCCATGTCACAGTGGGCAGCAGGTCAATGGTGGCCATGTCACTATGGGGGCTATGTCACATTGGGCAGCAGATCAGTGGTGGCCATGTCACTGTGAGGTCATGTCACAGTGTGCAGCAGGTCAGTGATGGCCGTGTCACAGTGAGCAACAGGCCACTGGTTGCCATGTCACTGTGGGGGCTATGTCACAGTGGGCAGCAGGTCAGTGGTTGCCATGTCACTATGGGGGCCATGTCACAGTGGGCAGCAGGTCAGTGGTGGCCATGTCACTATGGGGGCTATGTCACATTGGGCAGCAGGTCAGTGGTGCCCAAGTCACTGAGGGGCTATGTCACAGTCGTCAGCGGGTCAGTAGTAGCCATGTCACTGTTGGGGTCATGTCACACTGTGCAGCAGGTCAGTGGTGGCCATCTCACTATGGGGGCCATGTCACAGTGGGCAGCAGGTCAGTGGTGACCATGTCACTGTGAGGTCTTGTCACAGTGTGCAGCAGGTCAGTGGTGGCCATGTCACAGTGAGCAACAGGCCACTGGTTGACATGTCACTGTGGGGGCTATGTCACAGTGGGCAGCAGGTCAGTGGTGGCCATGTCACTATGGGGGCCATGTCACAGTGGGCAGCAGGTCAGTAGTGGCCACGTCACTGTGGGGCCATGTCACAGTGTGCAGCTGGTCAGTGATGGCCATGTCACAGTGAGCAACAGGCCACTGGTTGCCATGTCACTGTTGGGTCTATGTCACAGTGGGCAGCAGGTCAGTGCTGGCCATGTCACTATGGGGGCTATGTCACATTGGGCAGCAGGTCAGTGGTGGCCATGTCACTGTGAGGTCATGTCACAGTGTGCAGCAGGTCAGTGGTTGCCATGTCACAGTGAGCAACAGGCCACTGGTTGCCATGTCACTGTGGGGGCTATGTCACAGTGGGCAGCAGGTCAGTGGTGTCCATGTCACTATGGGGGCCATGTCACAGTGGGCAGCAGGTCAGTGGTGCCCAAGTCACTGTGGGGCTATGTCACAGTCGTCAGCGGGTCAGTAGTGGCCATGTCACTGTTGGGGCCATGTCACAGTGGGCAGCAGGTCAGTGGTGGCCATGTCACTATGGGGGCCATGTCATAGTGGGCAGCAGGTCAGTAGTGGCCACGTCACTGTGGGGCCATGTCACAGTGTGCAGCAGGTCAGTGATAGCCATGTCAGAGTGAGCAACAAGGCCCTGGTTGCCATGTCACTGTGGGGGCTATGTCACAGTGGGCAGCAGGTCAGTGGTGGCCATGTCACTATGGGGGCCATGTCACAGTGGGCAGCAGGTCAATGGTGGCCATGTCACTATGGGGGCTATGTCACACTGGGCAGCAGGTCAGTGGTGGCCATGTCACTGTGAGGTCATGTCACAGTGTGCAGCAGGTCAGTGATGGCCATGTCACAGTGAGCAACAGGCCACTGGTTGCCATGTCACTGTGGGGGCTATGTCACAGTGGGCAGCAGGTCAGTGCTGGCCATGTCACTATGGGGGCCATGTCACAGTGGGCAGCAGGTCAGTGGTGCCCAAGTCACTGTAGGGCTATGTCACAGTGGTCAGCGGGTCAGTAGTAGCCAAGTCACAGTTGGGGTCATGTCACAGTGGGCAGCAGGTCAGTGGTGGCCATGTCACTATGGGGGCCATGTCACAGTGGGCAGCAGGTCAGTGGTGGCCATGTCACAGTGAGCAACAGGCCACTGGTTGCCATGTCACTGTGGGGGCTATGTCACAGTGGGCAGCAGGTCAGTGGTGGCCATGTCACTATGGGGGACATGTCACAGTGGGCAACAGGTCAGTAGTGGCCACGTCACTGTGGGGCCATGTCACAGTGTGCAGCAGGTCAGTGGGGGCAATGTCACAGTGAGCAACAGGCCACTGGTTGCCATGTCACTGTTGGGTCTATGTCACAGTGGGCAGCAGGTCAGTGGTGGCCATGTCACTATGGGGGCCATGTCACAGTGGGCAGCAGGTCAATGGTGGCCATGTCACTATGGGGGCTATGTCACATTGGGCAGCAGGTCAGTGGTGGCCATGTCACTGTGAGGTCATGTCACAGTGTGCAGCAGCTCAGTGGTTGCCATGTCACAGTGAGCAACAGGCCACTGGTTGCCATGTCACTGTGGGGGCTATGTCACAGTGGGCAGCAGGTCAGTGGTGGCCATGTCACTATGGGGGCCATGTCACAGTGGGCAGCAGATCAGTGGTGCCCAAGTCACTGTGGGGCTATGTCACAGTCGTCAGCGGGTCAGTAGTGGCCATGTCACTGTTGGGGCCATGTCACAGTGGGCAGCAGGTCAGTGGTGGCCATGTCACTATGGGAGCCATGTCATAGTGGGCAGGAGGTCAGTAGTGGCCACGTCACTGTGGGGCCATGTCACAGTGTGCAGCAGGTCAGTGATAGCCATGTCACAGTGAGCAACAAGCCCCTGGTTGCCATGTCACTGTGGGGGCTATGTCACAGTGGGCAGCAGGTCAGTGGTGGCCATGTCACTATGGGGGCCATGTCACAGTGGGCAGCAGGTCAATGGTGGCCATGTCACTATGGGGGCTATGTCACATTGGGCAGCAGGTCAGTGGTGGCCATGTCACTGTGAGGTCATGTCACAGTGTGCAGCAGGTCAGTGATGGCCATGTCACAGTGAGCAACAGGCCACTGGTTGCCATGTCACTGTGGGGGCTATGTCACAGTAGGCAGCAGGTCAGTGCTGGCCATGTCACTATGGGGGCCATGTCACAGTGGGCAGCAGGTCAGTGGTGGCCATGTCACTATGGGGGCTATGTCACATTGGGCAGCAGGTCAGTGGTGGCCATGTCACTGTGAGGTCATGTCACAGTGGGCAGAAGGTCACTGGTGGCCATGTCACAGTGAGCAACAGGCCACTGGTTGCCCTGTCACTGTGGGGGCTATGTCACAGTGGGCAGCAGGTCAGTGGTGGCCATGTCACTATGGGGGCCATGTCACAGTGGGCAGCAGGTCAGTGGTGGCCATGTCACTATGGCGGCCATGTCACTGTGGGCAGCAGGTCAGTAGTGGCCACGTCACTGTGGGGCCATGTCACATTGTGCAGCAGGTCAGTGATGGCCATGTCACAGTGAGCAACAGGCCACTGGTTGCCATGTCACTGTGGGGGCTATGTCACAGTGGGCAGCAGGTCAATGGTGGCCATGTCACTATGGGGGCCATGTCACAGTGGGCAGCAGGTCAGTGGTGCCCAAGTCACTGTAGTGCTATGTCACAGTGGGCAGCAGGTCAGTGGTGGCCATGTCACTATGCGGGCTATGTCACATTGGGCAGCAGGTCAGTGGTGGCCATGTCACTGTGAGGTCATGTCACAGTGTGCAGCATGTCAGTGGTTGCCATGTCACAGTGAGCAACAGGCCACTGGTTGCCATGTCACTGTGGGGGCTATGTCACAGTGGGCAGCAGGTCAGTGGTGGCCATGTCACTATGGGGGCCATGTCACAGTGGGCAGCAGGTCAGTGGTGCCCAAGTCACTGTGGGGCTATGTCACAGTCGTCAGCGGGTCAGTAGTGGCCATGTCACTGTTGGGGCCATGTCACAGTGGGCAGCAGGTCAGTGGTGGCCATGTCACTATGGGGGCCATGTCATAGTGGGCAGCAGGTCAGTAGTGGCCACGTCACTGTGGGGCCATGTCACAGTGTGCAGCAGGTCAGTGATAGCCATGTCAGAGTGAGCAACAAGGCCCTGGTTGCCATGTCACTGTGGGGGCTATGTCACAGTGGGCAGCAGGTCAGTGGTGGCCATGTCACTATGGGGGCCATGTCACAGTGGGCAGCAGGTCAATGGTGGCCATGTCACTATGGGGGCTATGTCACACTGGGCAGCAGGTCAGTGGTGGCCATGTCACTGTGAGGTCATGTCACAGTGTGCAGTAGGTCAGTGATGGCCATGTCACAGTGAGCAACAGGCCACTGGTTGCCATGTCACTGTGGGGGCTATGTCACAGTAGGCAGCAGGTCAGTGCTGGCCATGTCACTATGGGGGCCATGTCACAGTGGGCAGCAGGTCAGTGGTGCCCAAGTCACTGTAGGGCTATGTCACAGTGGTCAGCGGGTCAGTAGTAGCCAAGTCACAGTTGGGGTCATGTCACAGTGGGCAGCAGGTCAGTGGTGGCCATGTCACTATGGGGGCCATGTCACAGTGGGCAGCAGTTCAGTGGTGGCCATGTCACAGTGAGCAACAGGCCACTGGTTGCCATGTCACTGTGGGGGCTATGTCACAGTGGGCAGCAGGTCAGTGGTGGCCATGTCACTATGGGGGACATGTCACAGTGGGCAACAGGTCAGTAGTGGCCACGTCACTGTGGGGCCATGTCACAGTGTGCAGCAGGTCAGTGGTGGCCATGTCACAGTGAGCAACAGGCCACTGGTTGCCATGTCACTGCGGGGGCTATGTCACAGTGGGCAGCAGGTCAGTGGTGGCCATGTCACTATGGGTGACATGTCACAGTGGGCAACAGGTCAGTAGTGGCCACGTCACTGTGGGGCCATGTCACAGTGTGCAGCAGGTCAGTGGGGGCAATGTCACAGTGAGCAACAGGCCACTGGTTGCCATGTCACTGTTGGGTCTATGTCACAGTGGGCAGCAGGTCAGTGGTGGCCATGTCACTATGGGGGCCATGTCACAGTGGGCAGCAGGTCAATGGTGGCCATGTCACTATGGGGGCTATGTCACATTGGGCAGCAGGTCAGTGGTGGCCATGTCACTGTGAGGTCATGTCACAGTGTGCAGCAGCTCAGTGGTTGCCATGTCACAGTGAGCAACAGGCCACTGGTTGCCATGTCACTGTGGGGGCTATGTCACAGTGGGCAGCAGGTCAGTGGTGGCCATGTCACTATGGGGGCCATGTCACAGTGGGCAGCAGATCAGTGGTGCCCAAGTCACTGTGGGGCTATGTCACAGTCGTCAGCGGGTCAGTAGTGGCCATGTCACTGTTGGGGCCATGTCACAGTGGGCAGCAGGTCAGTGGTGGCCATGTCACTATGGGAGCCATGTCATAGTGGGCAGCAGGTCAGTAGTGGCCACGTCACTGTGGGGCCATGTCACAGTGTGCAGCAGGTCAGTGATAGCCATGTCAGAGTGAGCAACAAGCCCCTGGTTGCCATGTCACTGTGGGGGCTATGTCACAGTGGGCAGCAGGTCAGTGGTGGCCATGTCACTATGGGGGCCATGTCACAGTGGGCAGTAGGTCAATGGTGGCCATGTCACTATGGGGGCTATGTCACATTGGGCAGCAGGTCAGTGGTGGCCATGTCACTGTGAGGTCATGTCACAGTGTGCAGCAGGTCAGTGATGGCCATGTCACAGTGAGCAACAGGCCACTGATTGCCATGTCACTGTGGGGGCTATGTCACAGTAGGCAGCAGGTCAGTGGTGGCCATGTCACTATGGGGACCATGTCACAGTGGGCAGCAGGTCAGTGGTGGCCATGTCACTATGGGGGCTATGTCACATTGGGCAGCAGGTCAGTGGTGGCCATGTCACTGTGAGGTCATGTCACAGTGGGCAGAAGGTCAGTGGTGGCCATGTCACAGTGAGCAACAGGCCACTGGTTGCCCTGTCACTGTGGGGGCCATGTCACAGTGGGCAGCAGGTCAGTGGTGGCCATGTCACTATGGGGGCCATGTCACAGTGGGCAGCAGGTCAGTGGTGGCCATGTCACTATGGCGGCCATGTCACAGTGGGCAGCAGGTCAGTAGTGGCCACGTCACTGTGGGGCCATGTCACATTGTGCAGCAGGTCAGTGATGGCCATGTCACAGTGAGCAACAGGCCACTGGTTGCCATGTCACTGTGGGGGCTATGTCACAGTGGGCAGCAGGTCAGTGGTGGCCATGTCACTATGGGGGCCATGTCACAGTGCGCAGCAGGTCAGTGGTGCCCAAGTCACTGTAGGGCTATGTCACAGTGGTCAGCGGGTCAGTAGTAGCCAAGTCACTGTTGGGGTCATGTCACAGTGGGCAGCAGGTCAGTGGTGGCCATGTCACTATGGGGGCCATGTCACAGTGGGCAGCAGGTCAGTGGTGGCCATGTCACAGTAAGCAACAGGCCACTGGTTGCCATGTCACTGTGGGGGCTATGTCACAGTGGGCAGCAGGTCAGTGGTGGCCATGTCACTATGGGGGACATGTCACAGTGGGCAACAGGTCAGTAGTGGCCACGTCACTGTGGGGCCATGTCACAGTGTGCAGCAGGTCAGTGGTGGCCATGTCACAGTGAGCAACAGGCCACTGGTTGCCATGTCACTGTTGGGTCTATGTCACAGTGGGCAGCAGGTCAGTGGTGGCCATGTCACTGTGAGGTCATGTCACAGTGTGCAGCAGGTCAGTGGTTGCCATGTCACAGTGAGCAACAGGCCACTGGTTGCCATGTCACTGTGGGGGCTATGTCACAGTGGGCAGCAGGTCAGTGGTGGCCATGTCACTATGGGGGCCATGTCACAGTGGGCAGCAGGTCAGTGGTGGCCATGTCACTATGGGGGCCATGTCACAGTGGGCAGCAGGTCAGTAGTGGCCACGTCACTGTGGGGCCATGTCACAGTGTGCAGCAGGTCAGTGATGGCCATGTCAAAGTGAGCAACAGGCCACTGGTTGCCATGTCACTGTGGGGGCTATGTCACAGTGGGCAGCAGGTCAGTGGTGGCCATGTCACTATGGGGGCCATGTCACAGTGGGCAGCAGGTCAGTGGTGCCCAAGTCACTGTGGGGCTATGTCACAGTCGTTAGCGGGTCAGTAGTGGCCATGTCACTGTTGGGGCCATGTCACAGTGGGCAGCATGTCAGTGGTGGCCATGTCACTATGGGGGCCATGTCACAGTGGGCAGCAGGTCAGTAGTGGCCACGTCACTGTGGGGCCATGTCACTGTGTACAGCAGGTCAGTGATGGCCATGTCACAGTGAGCAACAGGCCACTGGTTGCCATGTCACTGTGGGGGGTGTGTCACAGTGGGCAGCAGGTCAGTGGTGGCCATGTCACTATGGGGGCCATGTCACAGTGGGCAGCAGGTCAGTAGTGGCCACGTCACTGTGGGGCCATGTCACAGTGTGCAGCAGGTCAGTGATGGGCATGTCAAAGTGAGCAACAGGCCACTGGTTGACATGTCACTGTGGGGGCTATGTCACAGTGGGCAGCAGGTCAGTGGTGGCCATGTCACTATGGGGGCCATGTCACAGTGGGCAGCAGGTCAGTGGTGCCCAAGTCACTGTGGGGCTATGTCACAGTCGTTAGCGGGTCAGTAGTGGCCATGTCACTGTTGGGGCCATGTCACAGTGGGCAGCAGGTCAGTGGTGGCCATGTCACTATGGGGGCCATGTCACAGTGGGCAGCAGGTCAGTAGTGGCCATGTCACTGTGGGGCCATGTCACAGTGTGCAGCAGGTCAGTGATGGCCATGTCACAGTGAGCAACAGGCCACTGGTTGCCATGTCACTGTGGGGGCTATGTCACAGTGGGCAGCAGGTCAGTGGCGGCCATGTCACTATGGGAGCCATGTCACAGTGGGCAGCAGGTCAAAGGTGGCCATGTCACTATGGGGGTTATGTCACAGTGCGCAGCAGGTCAGTGGTGGCCATGTCACTGTGAGGTCATGTCACAGTGTGCAGCAGGTCAGTGGTGGCCATGTCACAGTAAGCAACAGGCCACTGGTTGCCATGTCACGGTGGGGGCTATGTCACAGTGGGCAGCAGGTCAGTGGTGGCCATGTCACTATGGGGGCCATGTCACAGTGGGCAGCAGGTCAGTAGTGGCCACGTCACTGTGGGGCCATGTCACAGTGTGCAACAGGTCAGTGGTGGCCATGTCACAGTGGGCAGCAGGTCAGTGGTGGCCATGTCACTATGGGGGCCATGTCACAGTGGGCAGCAGGTCAGTGGTGGCAATGTCACTATGGGGGCCATGTCACAGTGGGCAGCAGGTCAGTAGTGGTCACGTCACTGTCGGGCCATGTCACAGTGTGCAGCAGGTCAGTGATGGGCATGTCACAGTGAGCAACAGGCCACTGGTTGCCATGTCACTGTGGGGGCTATGTCACAGTGGGTAGCAGGTCAGTGCTGGCCATGTCACTATGGGGGCCATGTCACAGTGGGCAGCAGGTCAGTGGTGGCCATGTCACTATGGGGGCCATGTCACAGTGGGCAGCAGGTCAGTAGTGGCCACGTCACTGTGGGGCCATGTCACAGTGAGCAGCAGGTCAGTGGTGGCCATGTCACTATGGGGGCCATGTCACAGTGGGCAGCAGGTCAATGGTGGCCATGTCACTATGGGGGCTATGTCACCTTGGGCAGCATGTCAGTGGTGGCCATGTCACTGTGAGGTCATGTCACAGTGTGCAGCAGGACAGTGGTGGCCATGTCACAGTGAGCAACAGGCCACTGGTTGCCATGTCACTGTGAGGGCTATGTCACAGTGGGCATTAGGTAAGTGGTGGCCATGTCACTATGGGGGATATGTCACTGTGGGTAGCAGGTCAGTAGTGGCCATGTCACTGTGGGGCTATGTCACAGTGGGCAGCAGGTCAGTAGTGGCCATGTCACTGTGGGGGCCATGTCACAGTGGGCAGCAGGTCAGTGGTGCCCAAGTCACTGTGGGGCTATGTCACATTGTGCAGCAGGTCAGTGGTGGCCATGTCACTATGGGGGCCATGTCACAGTGGGCAGCAGGTCAGTAGTGGCCACGTCACTGTGGGGCCATGTCACAGTGTGCAGCAGGTCAGTGATGGCCATGTCACAGTGAGCAACAGGCCACTGGTTGCCATGTCACTGTGGGTGCTATGTCACGGTGGGCAGCAGGTCAGTGGTAGCCATGTCACTAAGGGGGCCATGTCACAGTGGGCAGCAGGTCAGTGGTGCCCAAGTCACTGTGGGGCTATGTCACAGTGGTCAGCGGGTCAGTGGTGGCCATGTCACTATGGGGGCTATGTCACATTGGGCAGTAGGTCAGTGGTGGCCATGTCACTGTGAGGTCATGTCACAGTGTGCAGCAGGTCAGTGGTAGCCATGTCACAGTGAGCAACAGGCCACTGGTTGCCATGTCACTGTGGGGGCTATGTCATAGTGGGCAGCAGGTCAGTGGTGGCCATGTCACTATGGCGGCCATGTCACAGTGGGCAGCAGGTCAGTAGTGGCCATGTAACTGTGGGGCCATGTCACAGTGTGCAGCAGGTCAGTGATGGCCATGTCCAATGAGCAACAGGCCACTGGTTGCCATGTCACTGTGGGGGCTATGTCAGAGTGGGCAGCAGGTCAGTGGTGGCCATGTCACTGTGGGGCTATGTCACAGTGGGCAGCGGGTCAGTAGTGGCCATGTCACTGTTGGGGCCATGTCACAGAGGGCAGCAGGTCAGTGGTGGCCATGTCACTATGGGGGCCATGTCACAGTGGACAGCAGGTCAGTAGTGGCCACGTCACTGTGGGGCCATGTCACAGTGTGCAGCAGGTCAGTGGTGGCCATGTCACTATGGGGGCCATGTCACAGTGGGCAGCAGGTCAGTGGTGGCCATGTCACTATGGGGGTTATGTCACAGTGCGCAGCAGGTCAGTGGTGGCCATGTCACTGTGAGGTCATGTCACAGTGTGCAGCAGGTCAGTGGTGGCCATGTCACAGTAAGCAACAGGCCACTGGTTGCCATGTCACGGTGGGGGCTATGTCACAGTGGGCAGCAGGTCAGTGGTGGCCATGTCACTATGGGGGCCATGTCACAGTGGGCAGCAGGTCAGTAGTGGCCACGTCACTGTGGGGCCATGTCACAGTGTGCAGCAGGTCAGTGGTGGCCATGTCACAGTGGGCAGCAGGTCAGTGGTGGCCATGTCACTATGGGGGCCATGTCACAGTGGGCAGCAGGTCAGTGGTGGCAATGTCACTATGGGGGCCATGTCACAGTGGGCAGCAGGTCAGTAGTGGTCACGTCACTGTCGGGCCATGTCACAGTGTGCAGCAGGTCAGTGATGGGCATGTCACAGTGAGCAACAGGCCACTGGTTGCCATGTCACTGTGGGGGCTATGTCACAGTGGGTAGCAGGTCAGTGCTGGCCATGTCACTATGGGGGCCATGTCACAGTGGGCAGCAGGTCAGTGGTGGCCATGTCACTATGGGGGCCATGTCACAGTGGGCAGCAGGTCAGTAGTGGCCACGTCACTGTGGGGCCATGTCACAGTGTGCAGCAGGTCAGTGATGGACATGTCACAGTGAGCAACAGGCCACTGGTTGCCATGTCACTGTTGGGGCTATGTCACAGTGAGCAGCAGGTCAGTGGTGGCCATGTCACTATGGGGGCCATGTCACAGTGGGCAGCAGGTCAATGGTGGCCATGTCACTATGGGGGCTATGTCACCTTGGGCAGCAGGTCAGTGGTGGCCATGTCACTGTGAGGTCATGTCACAGTGTGCAGCAGGTCAGTGGTGGCCATGTCACAGTAAGCAACAGGCCACTGGTTGCCATGTCACGGTGGGGGCTATGTCACAGTGGGCAGCAGGTCAGTGGTGGCCATGTCACTATGGGGGCCATGTCACAGTGGGCAGCAGGTCAGTAGTGGCCACGTCACTGTGGGGCCATGTCACAGTGTGCAGCAGGTCAGTGGTGGCCATGTCACAGTGGGCAGCAGGTCAGTGGTGGCCATGTCACTATGGGGGCCATGTCACAGTGGGCAGCAGGTCAGTGGTGGCAATGTCACTATGGGGGCCATGTCACAGTGGGCAGCAGGTCAGTAGTGGTCACGTCACTGTCGGGCCATGTCACAGTGTGCAGCAGGTCAGTGATGGGCATGTCACAGTGAGCAACAGGCCACTGGTTGCCATGTCACTGTGGGGGCTATGTCACAGTGGGTAGCAGGTCAGTGCTGGCCATGTCACTATGGGGGCCATGTCACAGTGGGCAGCAGGTCAGTGGTGGCCATGTCACTATGGGGGCCATGTCACAGTGGGCAGCAGGTCAGTAGTGGCCACGTCACTGTGGGGCCATGTCACAGTGTGCAGCAGGTCAGTGATGGCCATGTCACAGTGAGCAACAGGCCACTGGTTGCCATGTCACTGTTGGGGCTATGTCACAGTGAGCAGCAGGTCAGTGGTGGCCATGTCACTATGGGGGCCATGTCACAGTGGGCAGCAGGTCAATGGTGGCCATGTCACTATGGGGGCTATGTCACCTTGGGCAGCATGTCAGTGGTGGCCATGTCACTGTGAGGTCATGTCACAGTGTGCAGCAGGACAGTGGTGGCCATGTCACAGTGAGCAACAGGCCACTGGTTGCCATGTCACTGTGAGGGCTATGTCACAGTGGGCATTAGGTAAGTGGTGGCCATGTCACTATGGGGGATATGTCACTGTGGGTAGCAGGTCAGTAGTGGCCATGTCACTGTGGGGCTATGTCACAGTGGGCAGCAGGTCAGTAGTGGCCATGTCACTGTGGGGCTATGTCACAGTGGGCAGCAGGTCAGTGGTGCCCAAGTCACTGTGGGGCTATGTCACATTGTGCAGCAGGTCAGTGGTGGCCATGTCACTATGGGGGCCATGTCACAGTGGGCAGCAGGTCAGTAGTGGCCACGTCACTGTGGGGCCATGTCACAGTGTGCAGCAGGTCAGTGATGGCCATGTCACAGTGAGCAACAGGCCACTGGTTGCCATGTCACTGTGGGTGCTATGTCACGGTGGGCAGCAGGTCAGTGGTAGCCATGTCACTAAGGGGGCCATGTCACAGTGGGCAGCAGGTCAGTGGTGCCCAAGTCACTGTGGGGCTATGTCACAGTGGTCAGCGGGTCAGTGGTGGCCATGTCACTATGGGGGCTATGTCACATTGGGCAGTAGGTCAGTGGTGGCCATGTCACTGTGAGGTCATGTCACAGTGTGCAGCAGGTCAGTGGTAGCCATGTCACAGTGAGCAACAGGCCACTGGTTGCCATGTCACTGTGGGGGCTATGTCATAGTGGGCAGCAGGTCAGTGGTGGCCATGTCACTATGGCGGCCATGTCACAGTGGGCAGCAGGTCAGTAGTGGCCATGTAACTGTGGGGCCATGTCACAGTGTGCAGCAGGTCAGTGATGGCCATGTCCAATGAGCAACAGGCCACTGGTTGCCATGTCACTGTGGGGGCTATGTCAGAGTGGGCAGCAGGTCAGTGGTGGCCATGTCACTGTGGGGCTATGTCACAGTGGGCAGCGGGTCAGTAGTGGCCATGTCACTGTTGGGGCCATGTCACAGAGGGCAGCAGGTCAGTGGTGGCCATGTCACTATGGGGGCCATGTCACAGTGGACAGCAGGTCAGTAGTGGCCACGTCACTGTGGGGCCATGTCACAGTGTGCAGCAGGTCAGTGGTGGCCATGTCACTATGGGGGCCATGTCACAGTGGGCAGCAGGTCAGTGGTGGCCATGTCACTATGGGGGTTATGTCACAGTGCGCAGCAGGTCAGTGGTGGCCATGTCACTGTGAGGTCATGTCACAGTGTGCAGCAGGTCAGTGGTGGCCATGTCAGTAAGCAACAGGCCACTGGTTGCCATGTCACGGTGGGGGCTATGTCACAGTGGGCAGCAGGTCAGTGGTGGCCATGTCACTATGGGGGCCATGTCACAGTGGGCAGCAGGTCAGTAGTGGCCACGTCACTGTGGGGCCATGTCACAGTGTGCAGCAGGTCAGTGGTGGCCATGTCACAGTGGGCAGCAGGTCAGTGGTGGCCATGTCACTATGGGGGCCATGTCACAGTGGGCAGCAGGTCAGTGGTGGCAATGTCACTATGGGGGCCATGTCACAGTGGGCAGCAGGTCAGTAGTGGTCACGTCACTGTCGGGCCATGTCACAGTGTGCAGCAGGTCAGTGATGGGCATGTCACAGTGAGCAACAGGCCACTGGTTGCCATGTCACTGTGGGGGCTATGTCACAGTGGGTAGCAGGTCAGTGCTGGCCATGTCACTATGGGGGCCATGTCACAGTGGGCAGCAGGTCAGTGGTGGCCATGTCACTATGGGGGCCATGTCACAGTGGGCAGCAGGTCAGTAGTGGCCACGTCACTGTGGGGCCATGTCACAGTGTGCAGCAGGTCAGTGATGGACATGTCACAGTGAGCAACAGGCCACTGGTTGCCATGTCACTGTTGGGGCTATGTCACAGTGAGCAGCAGGTCAGTGGTGGCCATGTCACTATGGGGGCCATGTCACAGTGGGCAGCAGGTCAATGGTGGCCATGTCACTATGGGGGCTATGTCACCTTGGGCAGCAGGTCAGTGGTGGCCATGTCACTGTGAGGTCATGTCACAGTGTGCAGCAGGACAGTGGTGGCCATGTCACAGTGAGCAACAGGCCACTGGTTGCCATGTCACTGTGAGGGCTATGTCACAGTGGGCAGCAGGTCAGTGGTGGCCATGTCACTGTGGGGGCCATGTCACAGTGGGCATTAGGTAAGTGGTGGCCATGTCACTATGGGGGATATGTCACTGTGGGTAGCTGGTCAGTAGTGGCCATGTCACTGTGGGGCTATGTCACAGTGGGCAGCAGGTCAGTAGTGGCCATGTCACTGTGGGGGCCATGTCACAGTGGGCAGCAGGTCAGTGGTGCCCAAGTCACTGTGGGGCTATGTCACATTGTGCAGCAGGTCAGTGGTGGCCATGTCACTATGGGGGCCATGTCACAGTGGGCAGCAGGTCAGTAGTGGCCACGTCACTGTGGGGCCATGTCACAGTGTGCAGCAGGTCAGTGATGGCCATGTCACAGTGAGCAACAGGCCACTGGTTGCCATGTCACTGTGGGTGCTATGTCACGGTGGGCAGCAGGTCAGTGGTAGCCATGTCACTAAGGGGGCCATGTCACAGTGGGCAGCAGGTCAGTGGTGCCCAAGTCACTGTGGGGCTATGTCACAGTGGTCAGCGGGTCAGTGGTGGCCATGTCACTGTTGGGGCCATGTCACAGTGGGCAGCAGGTCAGTGGTGGCCATGTCACTATGGGGGCCATATCACAGTGAGCAGCAGGTTAGTAGTTGCCACGTCACTGTGGGGCCATGTCACAGTGTGCAGCAGGTCAGTGATGGCCATGTCACTTTGGGGGCCATGTCACAGTGGGCAGCAGGTCAATGGTGGCCATGTCACTATGGGGGCTATGTCACATTGGGCAGTAGGTCAGTGGTGGCCATGTCACTGTGAGGTCATGTCACAGTGTGCAGCAGGTCAGTGGTAGCCATGTCACAGTGAGCAACAGGCCACTGGTTGCCATGTCACTGTGGGGGCTATGTCACAGTGGGCAGCAGGTCAGTGGTGGCCATGTCACTATGGCGGCCATGTCACAGTGGGCAGCAGGTCAGTAGTGGCCATGTAACTGTGGGGCCATGTCACAGTGTGCAGCAGGTCAGTGATGGCCATGTCCAATGAGCAACAGGCCACTGGTTGCCATGTCACTGTGGGGGCTATGTCAGAGTGGGCAGCAGGTCAGTGGTGGCCATGTCACTGTGGGGCTATGTCACAGTGGGCAGCGGGTCAGTAGTGGCCATGTCACTGTTGGGGCCATGTCACAGAGGGCAGCAGGTCAGTGGTGGCCATGTCACTATGGGGGCCATGTCACAGTGGACAGCAGGTCAGTATTGGCCACGTCACTGTGGGGCCATGTCACAGTGTGCAGCAGGTCAGTGGTGGCCATGTCACTATGGGGGCCATGTCACAGTGGGCAGCAGGTCAGTGGTGGCCATGTCACTATGGGGGCTATGTCACAGTGGGCATTAGGTAAGTGGTGGCCATGTCACTATGGGGGATATGTCACTGTGGGTAGCAGGTCAGTAGTGGCCATGTCACTATGGGGGCTATGTCACAGTGGGCATTAGGTAAGTGGTGGCCATGTCACTATGGGGGATATGTCACTGTGGGTAGCAGGTCAGTAGTGGCCATGTCACTGTGGGGCTATGTCACAGTGGGCAGCAGGTCAGTAGTGGCCATGTCACTGTGGGGGCCATGTCACAGTGGGCAGCAGGTCAGTGGTGCCCAAGTCACTGTGGGGCTATGTCACATTGTGCAGCAGGTCAGTGGTGGCCATGTCACTATGGGGGCCATGTCACAGTGGGCAGCAGGTCAGTAGTGGCCACGTCACTGTGGGGCCATGTCACAGTGTGCAGCAGGTCAGTGATGGCCATGTCACAGTGAGCAACAGGCCACTGGTTGCCATGTCACTGTGGGTGCTATGTCACGGTGGGCAGCAGGTCAGTGGTAGCCATGTCACTAAGGGGGCCATGTCACAGTGGGCAGCAGGTCAGTGGTGCCCAAGTCACTGTGGGGGCTATGTCACAGTGGTCAGCGGGTCAGTGGTGGCCATGTCACTGTTGGGGCCATGTCACAGTGGGCAGCAGGTCAGTGGTGGCCATGTCACTATGGCGGCCATGTCACAGTGGGCAGCAGGTCAGTAGTGGCCATGTAACTGTGGGGCCATGTCACAGTGTTCAGCAGGTCAGTGATGGCCATGACCAATGAGCAACAGGCCACTGGTTGCCATGTCACTGTGGGGGCTATGTCACAGTGGGCAGCAGGTCAGTGGTGGCCATGTCACTGTGGGGCTATGTCACAGTGGGCAGCGGGTCAGTAGTGGCCATGTCACTGTTGGGGCCATGTCACAGAGGGCAGCAGGTCAGTGGTGGCCATGTCACTATGGGGGCCATGTCACAGTGGACAGCAGGTCAGTAGTGGCCACGTCACTGTGGGGCCATGTCACAGTGTGCAGCAGGTCAGTGGTGGCCATGTCACTATGGGGGCCATGTCACAGTGGGCAGCAGGTCAGTGGTGGCCATGTCACTGTGAGGTCATGTCACAGTGTGCAGCAGGTCAGTGGTAGCCATGTCACAGTGAGCAACAGGCCACTGGTTGCCATGTCACTGTGGGGGCTATGTCATAGTGGGCAGCAGGTCAGTGGTGGCCATGTCACTATGGCGGCCATGTCACAGTGGGCAGCAGGTCAGTAGTGGCCATGTAACTGTGGGGCCATGTCACAGTGTGCAGCAGGTCAGTGATGGCCATGTCCAATGAGCAACAGGCCACTGGTTGCCATGTCACTGTGGGGGCTATGTCAGAGTGGGCAGCAGGTCAGTGGTGGCCATGTCACTGTGGGGCTATGTCACAGTGGGCAGCGGGTCAGTAGTGGCCATGTCACTGTTGGGGCCATGTCACAGAGGGCAGCAGGTCAGTGGTGGCCATGTCACTATGGGGGCCATGTCACAGTGGACAGCAGGTCAGTAGTGGCCACGTCACTGTGGGGCCATGTCACAGTGTGCAGCAGGTCAGTGGTGGCCATGTCACTATGGGGGCCATGTCACAGTGGGCAGCAGGTCAGTGGTGGCCATGTCACTATGGGGGTTATGTCACAGTGCGCAGCAGGTCAGTGGTGGCCATGTCACTGTGAGGTCATGTCACAGTGTGCAGCAGGTCAGTGGTGGCCATGTCACAGTAAGCAACAGGCCACTGGTTGCCATGTCACGGTGGGGGCTATGTCACAGTGGGCAGCAGGTCAGTGGTGGCCATGTCACTATGGGGGCCATGTCACAGTGGGCAGCAGGTCAGTAGTGGCCACGTCACTGTGGGGCCATGTCACAGTGTGCAGCAGGTCAGTGGTGGCCATGTCACAGTGGGCAGCAGGTCAGTGGTGGCCATGTCACTATGGGGGCCATGTCACAGTGGGCAGCAGGTCAGTGGTGGCAATGTCACTATGGGGGCCATGTCACAGTGGGCAGCAGGTCAGTAGTGGTCACGTCACTGTCGGGCCATGTCACAGTGTGCAGCAGGTCAGTGATGGGCATGTCACAGTGAGCAACAGGCCACTGGTTGCCATGTCACTGTGGGGGCTATGTCACAGTGGGTAGCAGGTCAGTGCTGGCCATGTCACTATGGGGGCCATGTCACAGTGGGCAGCAGGTCAGTGGTGGCCATGTCACTATGGGGGCCATGTCACAGTGGGCAGCAGGTCAGTAGTGGCCACGTCACTGTGGGGCCATGTCACAGTGTGCAGCAGGTCAGTGATGGACATGTCACAGTGAGCAACAGGCCACTGGTTGCCATGTCACTGTTGGGGCTATGTCACAGTGAGCAGCAGGTCAGTGGTGGCCATGTCACTATGGGGGCTATGTCACAGTGGGCATTAGGTAAGTGGTGGCCATGTCACTATGGGGGATATGTCACTGTGGGTAGCAGGTCAGTAGTGGCCATGTCACTATGGGGGCTATGTCACAGTGGGCATTAGGTAAGTGGTGGCCATGTCACTATGGGGGATATGTCACTGTGGGTAGCAGGTCAGTAGTGGCCATGTCACTGTGGGGCTATGTCACAGTGGGCAGCAGGTCAGTAGTGGCCATGTCACTGTGGGGGCCATGTCACAGTGGGCAGCAGGTCAGTGGTGCCCAAGTCACTGTGGGGCTATGTCACATTGTGCAGCAGGTCAGTGGTGGCCATGTCACTATGGGGGTTATGTCACAGTGCGCAGCAGGTCAGTGGTGGCCATGTCACTGTGAGGTCATGTCACAGTGTGCAGCAGGTCAGTGGTGGCCATGTCACAGTAAGCAACAGGCCACTGGTTGCCATGTCACGGTGGGGGCTATGTCACAGTGGGCAGCAGGTCAGTGGTGGCCATGTCACTATGGGGGCCATGTCACAGTGGGCAGCAGGTCAGTAGTGGCCACGTCACTGTGGGGCCATGTCACAGTGTGCAGCAGGTCAGTGGTGGCCATGTCACAGTGGGCAGCAGGTCAGTGGTGGCCATGTCACTATGGGGGCCATGTCACAGTGGGCAGCAGGTCAGTGGTGGCAATGTCACTATGGGGGCCATGTCACAGTGGGCAGCAGGTCAGTAGTGGTCACGTCACTGTCGGGCCATGTCACAGTGTGCAGCAGGTCAGTGATGGGCATGTCACAGTGAGCAACAGGCCACTGGTTGCCATGTCACTGTGGGGGCTATGTCACAGTGGGTAGCAGGTCAGTGCTGGCCATGTCACTATGGGGGCCATGTCACAGTGGGCAGCAGGTCAGTGGTGGCCATGTCACTATGGGGGCCATGTCACAGTGGGCAGCAGGTCAGTAGTGGCCACGTCACTGTGGGGCCATGTCACAGTGTGCAGCAGGTCAGTGATGGACATGTCACAGTGAGCAACAGGCCACTGGTTGCCATGTCACTGTTGGGGCTATGTCACAGTGAGCAGCAGGTCAGTGGTGGCCATGTCACTATGGGGGCTATGTCACAGTGGGCATTAGGTAAGTGGTGGCCATGTCACTATGGGGGATATGTCACTGTGGGTAGCAGGTCAGTAGTGGCCATGTCACTATGGGGGCTATGTCACAGTGGGCATTAGGTAAGTGGTGGCCATGTCACTATGGGGGATATGTCACTGTGGGTAGCAGGTCAGTAGTGGCCATGTCACTGTGGGGCTATGTCACAGTGGGCAGCAGGTCAGTAGTGGCCATGTCACTGTGGGGGCCATGTCACAGTGGGCAGCAGGTCAGTGGTGCCCAAGTCACTGTGGGGCTATGTCACATTGTGCAGCAGGTCAGTGGTGGCCATGTCACTATGGGGGCCATGTCACAGTGGGCAGCAGGTCAGTAGTGGCCACGTCACTGTGGGGCCATGTCACAGTGTGCAGCAGGTCAGTGATGGCCATGTCACAGTGAGCAACAGGCCACTGGTTGCCATGTCACTGTGGGTGCTATGTCACGGTGGGCAGCAGGTCAGTGGTAGCCATGTCACTAAGGGGGCCATGTCACAGTGGGCAGCAGGTCAGTGGTGCCCAAGTCACTGTGGGGGCTATGTCACAGTGGTCAGCGGGTCAGTGGTGGCCATGTCACTGTTGGGGCCATGTCACAGTGGGCAGCAGGTCAGTGGTGGCCATGTCACTATGGCGGCCATGTCACAGTGGACAGCAGGTCAGTAGTGGCCACGTCACTGTGGGGCCATGTCACAGTGTGCAGCAGGTCAGTGGTGGCCATGTCACTATGGGGGCCATGTCACAGTGGGCAGCAGGTCAGTGGTGGCCATGTCACTATGGGGGCTATGTCACAGTGGGCAGCAGGTCAGTAGTGGCCACGTCACTGTGGGGCCATGTCACAGTGTGCAGCAGGTCAGTGATGGGCATGTCACAGTGAGCAACAGGCCACTGGTTGCCATGTCACTGTGGGGGCTATGTCACAGTGGGTAGCAGGTCAGTGCTGGCCATGTCACTATGGGGGCCATGTCACAGTGGGCAGCAGGTCAGTGGTGGCCATGTCACTATGGGGGCCATGTTACAGTGGGCAGCAGGTCAATGGTGGCCATGTCACTATGGGGGCTATGTCACACTGGGCAGCAGGTCAGTGGTGGCCATGTCACTGTGAGGTCATGTCACAGTGTGCAGCAGGTCAGTGATGGCCATGTCACAGTGAGCAACAGGCCACTGGTTGCCATGTCACTGTGGGGGCTATGTCACAGTAGGCAGCAGGTCAGTGCTGGCCATGTCACTATGGGGGCCATGTAACAGTGGGCAGCAGGTCAGTGGTGGCCATGTCACTATGGGGGCTATGTCACATTGGGCAGCAGGTCAGTGGTGGCCATGTCACTGTGAGGTCATGTCACAGTGGGCAGAAGGTCAGTGGTGGCCATGTCACAGTGAGCAACAGGCCACTGGTTGCCCTGTCACTGTGGGGGCTATGTCACAGTGGGCAGCAGGTCAGTGGTGGCCATGTCACTATGGGGGCCATGTCACAGTGGGCAGCAGGTCAGTGGTGGCCATGTCACTATGGCGGCCATGTCACTGTGGGCAGCAGGTCAGTAGTGGCCACGTCACTGTGGGGCCATGTCACATTGTGCAGCAGGTCAGTGATGGCCATGTCACAGTGAGCAACAGGCCACTGGTTGCCATGTCACTGTGGGGGCTATGTCACAGTGGGCAGCAGGTCAGTGGTGGCCATGTCACTATGGGGGCCATGTCACAGTGGGCAGCAGGTCAGTGGTGCCCAAGTCACTGTAGGGCTATGTCACAGTGGGCAGCAGGTCAGTGGTGGCCATGTCACTATGGGGGCTATGTCACATTGGGCAGCAGGTCAGTGGTGGCCATGTCACTGTGAGGTCATGTCACAGTGTGCAGCAGGTCAGTGGTTGCCATGTCACAGTGAGCAACAGGCCACTGGTTGCCATGTCACTGTGGGGGCTATGTCACAGTGGGCAGCAGGTCAGTGGTGGCCATGTCACTATGGGGGCCATGTCACAGTGGGCAGCAGGTCAGTGGTGCCCAAGTCACTGTGGGGCTATGTCACAGTCGTCAGCGGGTCAGTAGTGGCCATGTCACTGTTGGGGCCATGTCACAGTGGGCAGCAGGTCAGTGGTGGCCATGTCACTATGGGGGCCATGTCATAGTGGGCAGCAGGTCAGTAGTGGCCACGTCACTGTGGGGCCATGTCACAGTGTGCAGCAGGTCAGTGATAGCCATGTCAGAGTGAGCAACAAGGCCCTGGTTGCCATGTCACTGTGGGGGCTATGTCACAGTGGGCAGCAGGTCAGTGGTGGCCATGTCACTATGGGGGCCATGTCACAGTGGGCAGCAGGTCAATGGTGGCCATGTCACTATGGGGGCTATGTCACACTGGGCAGCAGGTCAGTGGTGGCCATGTCACTGTGAGGTCATGTCACAGTGTGCAGCAGGTCAGTGATGGCCATGTCACAGTGAGCAACAGGCCACTGGTTGCCATGTCACTGTGGGGGCTATGTCACAGTAGGCAGCAGGTCAGTGCTGGCCATGTCACTATGGGGGCCATGTCACAGTGGGCAGCAGGTCAGTGGTGCCCAAGTCACTGTAGGGCTATGTCACAGTGGTCAGCGGGTCAGTAGTAGCCAAGTCACAGTTGGGGTCATGTCACAGTGGGCAGCAGGTCAGTGGTGGCCATGTCACTATGGGGGCCATGTCACAGTGGGCAGCAGTTCAGTGGTGGCCATGTCACAGTGAGCAACAGGCCACTGGTTGCCATGTCACTGTGGGGGCTATGTCACAGTGGGCAGCAGGTCAGTGGTGGCCATGTCACTATGGGGGACATGTCACAGTGGGCAACAGGTCAGTAGTGGCCACGTCACTGTGGGGCCATGTCACAGTGTGCAGCAGGTCAGTGGTGGCCATGTCACAGTGAGCAACAGGCCACTGGTTGCCATGTCACTGCGGGGGCTATGTCACAGTGGGCAGCAGGTCAGTGGTGGCCATGTCACTATGGGGGACATGTCACAGTGGGCAACAGGTCAGTAGTGGCCACGTCACTGTGGGGCCATGTCACAGTGTGCAGCAGGTCAGTGGGGGCAATGTCACAGTGAGCAACAGGCCACTGGTTGCCATGTCACTGTTGGGTCTATGTCACAGTGGGCAGCAGGTCAGTGGTGGCCATGTCACTATGGGGGCCATGTCACAGTGGGCAGCAGGTCAATGGTGGCCATGTCACTATGGGGGCTATGTCACATTGGGCAGCAGGTCAGTGGTGGCCATGTCACTGTGAGGTCATGTCACAGTGTGCAGCAGCTCAGTGGTTGCCATGTCACAGTGAGCAACAGGCCACTGGTTGCCATGTCACTGTGGGGGCTATGTCACAGTGGGCAGCAGGTCAGTGGTGGCCATGTCACTATGGGGGCCATGTCACAGTGGGCAGCAGATCAGTGGTGCCCAAGTCACTGTGGGGCTATGTCACAGTCGTCAGCGGGTCAGTAGTGGCCATGTCACTGTTGGGGCCATGTCACAGTGGGCAGCAGGTCAGTGGTGGCCATGTCACTATGGGAGCCATGTCATAGTGGGCAGCAGGTCAGTAGTGGCCACGTCACTGTGGGGCCATGTCACAGTGTGCAGCAGGTCAGTGATAGCCATGTCAGAGTGAGCAACAAGCCCCTGGTTGCCATGTCACTGTGGGGGCTATGTCACAGTGGGCAGCAGGTCAGTGGTGGCCATGTCACTATGGGGGCCATGTAACAGTGGGCAGTAGGTCAATGGTGGCCATGTCACTATGGGGGCTATGTCACATTGGGCAGCAGGTCAGTGGTGGCCATGTCACTGTGAGGTCATGTCACAGTGTGCAGCAGGTCAGTGATGGCCATGTCACAGTGAGCAACAGGCCACTGATTGCCATGTCACTGTGGGGGCTATGTCACAGTAGGCAGCAGGTCAGTGGTGGCCATGTCACTATGGGGACCATGTCACAGTGGGCAGCAGGTCAGTGGTGGCCATGTCACTATGGGGGCTATGTCACATTGGGCAGCAGGTCAGTGGTGGCCATGTCACTGTGAGGTCATGTCACAGTGGGCAGAAGGTCAGTGGTGGCCATGTCACAGTGAGCAACAGGCCACTGGTTGCCCTGTGACTGTGGGGGCCATGTCACAGTGGGCAGCAGGTCAGTGGTGGCCATGTCACTATGGGGGCCATGTCACAGTGGGCAGCAGGTCAGTGGTGGCCATGTCACTATGGCGGCCATGTCATAGTGGGCAGCAGGTCAGTAGTGGCCACGTCACTGTGGGGCCATGTCACATTGTGCAGCAGGTCAGTGATGGCCATGTCACAGTGAGCAACAGGCCACTGGTTGCCATGTCACTGTGGGGGCTATGTCACAGTGGGCAGCAGGTCAGTGGTGGCCATGTCACTATGGGGGCCATGTCACAGTGGGCAGCAGGTCAGTGGTGCCCAAGTCACTGTAGGGCTATGTCACAGTGGTCAGCGGGTCAGTAGTAGCCAAGTCACTGTTGGGGTCATGTCACAGTGGGCAGCAGGTCAGTGGTGGCCATGTCACTATGGGGGCCATGTCACAGTGGGCAGCAGGTCAGTGGTGGCCATGTCACAGTGAGCAACAGGCCACTGGTTGCCATGTCACTGTGGGGGCTATGTCACAGTGGGCAGCAGGTCAGTGGTGGCCATGTCACTATGGGGGACATGTCACAGTGGGCAACAGGTCAGTAGTGGCCACGTCACTGTGGGGCCATGTCACAGTGTGCAGCAGGTCAGTGGTGGCCATGTCACAGTGAGCAACAGGCCACTGGTTGCCATGTCACTGTTGGGTCTATGTCACAGTGGGCAGCAGGTCAGTGGTGGCCATGTCACTATGGGGGCCATGTCACAGTGGGCAGCAGGTCAATGGTGGCCATGTCACTATGGGGGCCATGTCACAGTGGGCAGCAGGTCAGTGGTGGCCATGTCACTATGGCGGCCATGTCACAGTGGGCAGCAGGTCAGTAGTGGCCACGTCACTGTGGGGCCATGTCACATTGTGCAGCAGGTCAGTGATGGCCATGTCACAGTGAGCAACAGGCCACTGGTTGCCATGTCACTGTGGGGGCTATGTCACAGTGGGCAGCAGGTCAGTGGTGGCCATGTCACTATGGGGGCCATGTCACAGTGGGCAGCAGGTCAGTGGTGCCCAAGTCACTGTAGGGCTATGTCACAGTGGTCAGCGGGTCAGTAGTAGCCAAGTCACTGTTGGGGTCATGTCACAGTGGGCAGCAGGTCAGTGGTGGCCATGTCACAGTGAGCAACAGGCCACTGGTTGCCATGTCACTGTGGGGGCTATGTCACAGTGGGCAGCAGGTCAGTGGTGGCCATGTCACTATGGGGGACATGTCACAGTGGGCAACAGGTCAGTAGTGGCCACGTCACTGTGGGGCCATGTCACAGTGTGCAGCAGGTCAGTGGTGGCCATGTCACAGTGAGCAACAGGCCACTGGTTGCCATGTCACTGTTGGGTCTATGTCACAGTGGGCAGCAGGTCAGTGGTGGCCATGTCACTGTGAGGTCATGTCACAGTGTGCAGCAGGTCAGTGGTTGCCATGTCACAGTGAGCAACAGGCCACTGGTTGCCATGTCACTGTGGGGGCTATGTCACAGTGGGCAGCAGGTCAGTGGTGGCCATGTCACTATGGGGGCCATGTCACAGTGGGCAGCAGGTCAGTGGTGGCCATGTCACTATGGGGGCCATGTCACAGTGGGCAGCAGGTCAGTAGTGGCCACGTCACTGTGGGGCCATGTCACAGTGTGCAGCAGGTCAGTGATGGCCATGTCAAAGTGAGCAACAGGCCACTGGTTGCCATGTCACTGTGGGGGCTATGTCACAGTGGGCAGCAGGTCAGTGGTGGCCATGTCACTATGGGGGCCATGTCACAGTGGGCAGCAGGTCAGTGGTGCCCAAGTCACTGTGGGGCTATGTCACAGTCGTTAGCGGGTCAGTAGTGGCCATGTCACTGTTGGGGCCATGTCACAGTGGGCAGCATGTCAGTGGTGGCCATGTCACTATGGGGGCCATGTCACAGTGGGCAGCAGGTCAGTAGTGGCCACGTCACTGTGGGGCCATGTCACTGTGTACAGCAGGTCAGTGATGGCCATGTCACAGTGAGCAACAGGCCACTGGTTGCCATGTCACTGTGGGGGGTGTGTCACAGTGGGCAGCAGGTCAGTGGTGGCCATGTCACTATGGGGGCCATGTCACAGTGGGCAGCAGGTCAGTAGTGGTCACGTCACTGTCTGGCCATGTCACAGTGTGCAGCAGGTCAGTGATGGGCATGTCACAGTGAGCAACAGGCCACTGGTTGCCATGTCACTGTGGGGGCTATGTCACAGTGGGTAGCAGGTCAGTGCTGGCCATGTCACTATGGGGGCCATGTCACAGTGGGCAGCAGGTCAGTGGTGGCCATGTCACTATGGGGGCCATGTCACAGTGGGCAGCAGGTCAGTAGTGGCCACGTCACTGTGGGGCCATGTCACAGTGTGCAGCAGGTCAGTGATGGACATGTCACAGTGAGCAACAGGCCACTGGTTGCCATGTCACTGTTGGGGCTATGTCACAGTGAGCAGCAGGTCAGTGGTGGCCATGTCACTATGGGGGCCATGTCACAGTGGGCAGCAGGTCAATGGTGGCCATGTCACTATGGGGGCTATGTCACCTTGGGCAGCAGGTCAGTGGTGGCCATGTCACTGTGAGGTCATGTCACAGTGTGCAGCAGGACAGTGGTGGCCATGTCACAGTGAGCAACAGGCCACTGGTTGCCATGTCACTGTGAGGGCTATGTCACAGTGGGCAGCAGGTCAGTGGTGGCCATGTCACTGTGGGGGCCATGTCACAGTGGGCATTAGGTAAGTGGTGGCCATGTCACTATGGGGGATATGTCACTGTGGGTAGCAGGTCAGTAGTGGCCATGTCACTGTGGGGCTATGTCACAGTGGGCAGCAGGTCAGTAGTGGCCATGTCACTGTGGGGGCCATGTCACAGTGGGCAGCAGGTCAGTGGTGCCCAAGTCACTGTGGGGCTATGTCACATTGTGCAGCAGGTCAGTGGTGGCCATGTCACTATGGGGGCCATGTCACAGTGGGCAGCAGGTCAGTAGTGGCCACGTCACTGTGGGGCCATGTCACAGTGTGCAGCAGGTCAGTGATGGCCATGTCACAGTGAGCAACAGGCCACTGGTTGCCATGTCACTATGGGTGCTATGTCACGGTGGGCAGCAGGTCAGTGGTAGCCATGTCACTAAGGGGGCCATGTCACAGTGGGCAGCAGGTCAGTGGTGCCCAAGTCACTGTGGGGCTATGTCACAGTGGTCAGCGGGTCAGTGGTGGCCATGTCACTGTTGGGGCCATGTCACAGTGGGCAGCAGGTCAGTGGTGGCCATGTCACTATGGGGGCCATATCACAGTGAGCAGCAGGTTAGTAGTTGCCACGTCACTGTGGGGCCATGTCACAGTGTGCAGCAGGTCAGTGATGGCCATGTCACTTTGGGGGCCATGTCACAGTGGGCAGCAGGTCAATGGTGGCCATGTCACTATGGGGGCTATGTCACATTGGGCAGTAGGTCAGTGGTGGCCATGTCACTGTGAGGTCATGTCACAGTGTGCAGCAGGTCAGTGGTAGCCATGTCACAGTGAGCAACAGGCCACTGGTTGCCATGTCACTGTGGGGGCTATGTCACAGTGGGCAGCAGGTCAGTGGTGGCCATGTCACTATGGCGGCCATGTCACAGTGGGCAGCAGGTCAGTAGTGGCCATGTAACTGTGGGGCCATGTCACAGTGTGCAGCAGGTCAGTGATGGCCATGTCCAATGAGCAACAGGCCACTGGTTGCCATGTCACTGTGGGGGCTATGTCAGAGTGGGCAGCAGGTCAGTGGTGGCCATGTCACTGTGGGGCTATGTCACAGTGGGCAGCGGGTCAGTAGTGGCCATGTCACTGTTGGGGCCATGTCACAGAGGGCAGCAGGTCAGTGGTGGCCATGTCACTATGGGGGCCATGTCACAGTGGACAGCAGGTCAGTAGTGGCCACGTCACTGTGGGGCCATGTCACAGTGTGCAGCAGGTCAGTGGTGGCCATGTCACTATGGGGGCCATGTCACAGTGGGCAGCAGGTCAGTGGTGGCCATGTCACTATGGGGGCTATGTCACAGTGGGCATTAGGTAAGTGGTGGCCATGTCACTATGGGGGATATGTCACTGTGGGTAGCAGGTCAGTAGTGGCCATGTCACTATGGGGGCTATGTCACAGTGGGCATTAGGTAAGTGGTGGCCATGTCACTATGGGGGATATGTCACTGTGGGTAGCAGGTCAGTAGTGGCCATGTCACTGTGGGGCTATGTCACAGTGGGCAGCAGGTCAGTAGTGGCCATGTCACTGTGGGGGCCATGTCACAGTGGGCAGCAGGTCAGTGGTGCCCAAGTCACTGTGGGGCTATGTCACATTGTGCAGCAGGTCAGTGGTGGCCATGTCACTATGGGGGCCATGTCACAGTGGGCAGCAGGTCAGTAGTGGCCACGTCACTGTGGGGCCATGTCACAGTGTGCAGCAGGTCAGTGATGGCCATGTCACAGTGAGCAACAGGCCACTGGTTGCCATGTCACTGTGGGTGCTATGTCACGGTGGGCAGCAGGTCAGTGGTAGCCATGTCACTAAGGGGGCCATGTCACAGTGGGCAGCAGGTCAGTGGTGCCCAAGTCACTGTGGGGCTATGTCACAGTGGTCAGCGGGTCAGTGGTGGCCATGTCACTGTTGGGGCCATGTCACAGTGGGCAGCAGGTCAGTGGTGGCCATGTCACTATGGCGGCCATGTCACAGTGGGCAGCAGGTCAGTAGTGGCCATGTAACTGTGGGGCCATGTCACAGTGTGCAGCAGGTCAGTGATGGCCATGTCCAATGAGCAACAGGCCACTGGTTGCCATGTCACTGCGGGGGCTATGTCACAGTGGGCAGCAGGTCAGTGGTGGCCATGTCACTGTGGGGCTATGTCACAGTGGGCAGCGGGTCAGTGGTGGCCATGTCACTGTTGGGGCCATGTCACAGAGGGCAGCAGGTCAGTGGTGGCCATGTCACTATGGGGGCCATGTCACAGTGGACAGCAGGTCAGTAGTGGCCACGTCACTGTGGGGCCATGTCACAGTGTGCAGCAGGTCAGTGGTGGCCATGTCACTATGGGGGCCATGTCACAGTGGGCAGCAGGTCAGTGGTGGCCATGTCACTATGGGGGCTATGTCACAGTGGGCAGCAGGTCAGTAGTGGCCACGTCACTGTGGGGCCATGTCACAGTGTGCAGCAGTTCAGTGATGGCCATGTCACAGTGAGTAACAGGCTACTGGTTGCCATGTCACTGTGGGGGCTATGTCACAGTGGGCAGCAGGTCAGTGGTGGCCATGTCACTATGGGGGCCATGTCACAGTGGGCAGCAGGTCAGTGGTGCCCAAGTCACTGTAGGGCTATGTCACAGTGGTCAGCGGGTCAGTAGTAGCCAAGTCACTGTTGGGGTCATGTCACAGTGGGCAGCAGGTCAGTGGTGGCCATGTCACTATGGGGGACATGTCACAGTGGGCAACAGGTCAGTAGTGGCCACGTCACTGTGGGGCCATGTCACAGTGTGCAGCAGGTCAGTGGGGGCAATGTCACAGTGAGCAACAGGCCACTGGTTGCCATGTCACTGTTGGGTCTATGTCACAGTGGGCAGCAGGTCAGTGGTGGCCATGTCACTATGGGGGCCATGTCACAGTGGGCAGCAGGTCAATGGTGGTCATGTCACTATGGGGGCTATGTCACATTGGGCAGCAGGTCAGTGGTGGCCATGTCACTGTGAGGTCATGTCACAGTGTGCAGCAGCTCAGTGGTTGCCATGTCACAGTGAGCAACAAGCCACTGGTTGCCATGTCACTGTGGGGACTATGTCACAGTGGGCAGCAGGTCAGTGGTGGCCATGTCACTATGGGGGCCATGTCACAGTGGGCAGCAGATCAGTGGTGCCCAAGTCACTGTGGGGCTATGTCACAGTCGTCAGCGGGTCAGTAGTGGCCATGTCACTGTTGGGGCCATGTCACAGTGGGCAGCAGGTCAGTGGTGGCCATGTCACTATGGGAGCCATGTCATAGTGGGCAGCAGGTCAGTAGTGGCCACGTCACTGTGGGGCCATGTCACAGTGTGCAGCAGGTCAGTGATAGCCATGTCAGAGTGAGCAACAAGCCCCTGGTTGCCATGTCACTGTGGGGGCTATGTCACAGTGGGCAGCAGGTCAGTGGTGGCCATGTCACTATGGGGGCCATGTCACAGTGGGCAGCAGGTCAATGGTGGCCATGTCACTATGGGGGCTATGTCACAGTGGGCAGCAGGTCAGTGGTGGCCATGTCACTGTGAGGTCATGTCACAGTGTGCAGCAGGTCAGTGATGGGCATGTCACAGTGAGCAACAGGCCACTGGTTGCCATGTCACTGTGGGGGCTATGTCACAGTAGGCAGCAGGTCAGTGCTGGCCATGTCACTATGGGGGCCATGTCACAGTGGGCAGCAGGTCAGTGGTGGCCATGTCACTATGGGGGCTATGTCACATTGGGCAGCAGGTCAGTGGTGGCCATGTCACTGTGAGGTCATGTCACAGTGGGCAGAAGGTCAGTGGTGGCCATGTCACAGTGAGCAACAGGCCACTGGTTGCCATGTCACTGTGGGGGCTATGTCACAGTGGGCAGCAGGTCAGTGGTGGCCATGTCACTATGGGGGCCATGTCACAGTGGGCAGCAGGTCAGTGGTGGCCATGTCACTATGGCGGCCATGTCACAGTGGGCAGCAGGTCAGTAGTGGCCACGTCACTGTGGGGCCATGTCACATTGTGCAGCAGGTCAGTGATGGCCATGTCACAGTGAGCAACAGGCCACTGGTTGCCATGTCACTGTGGGGGCTATGTCACAGTGGGCAGCAGGTCAGTGGTGGCCATGTCACTATGGGGGCCATGTCACAGTGGGCAGCAGGTCAGTGGTGCCCAAGTCACTGTAGGGCTATGTCACAGTGGTCAGCGTGTCAGTAGTAGCCAAGTCACTGTTGGGGTCATGTTACAGTGGGCAGCAGGTCAGTGGTGGACATGTCACTATGGGAGCCATGTCACAGTGGGCAGCAGGTCAAAGGTGGCCATGTCACTATGGGGGTTATGTCACAGTGGGCAGCAGGTCAGTGGTGGCCATGTCACTGTGAGGTCATGTCACAGTGTGCAGCAGGTCAGTGGTGGCCATGTCACAGTAAGCAACAGGCCACTGGTTGCCATGTCACGGTGGGGGCTATGTCACAGTGGGCAGCAGGTCAGTGGTGGCCATGTCACTATGGGGGCCATGTCACAGTGGGCAGCAGGTCAGTAGTGGCCACGTCACTGTGGGGCCATGTCACAGTGTGCAGCAGGTCAGTGGTGGCCATGTCACAGTGGGCAGCAGGTCAGTGGTGGCCATGTCACTATGGGGGCCATGTCACAGTGGGCAGCAGGTCAGTGGTGGCAATGTCACTATGGGGGCCATGTCACAGTGGGCAGCAGGTCAGTAGTGGCCACGTCACTGTGAGGTCATGTCACAGTGTGCAGCAGCTCAGTGGTTGCCATGTCACAGTGAGCAACAGGCCACTGGTTGCCATGTCACTGTGGGGGCTATGTCACAGTGGGCAGCAGGTCAGTGGTGGCCATGTCACTATGGGGGCCATGTCACAGTGGGCAGCAGATCAGTGGTGCCCAAGTCACTGTGGGGCTATGTCACAGTCGTCAGCGGGTCAGTAGTGGCCATGTCACTGTTGGGGCCATGTCACAGTGGGCAGCAGGTCAGTGGTGGCCATGTCACTATGGGAGCCATGTCATAGTGGGCAGCAGGTCAGTAGTGGCCACGTCACTGTGGGGCCATGTCACATTGTGCAGCAGGTCAGTGATGGCCATGTCACAGTGAGCAACAGGCCACTGGTTGCCATGTCACTGTGGGGGTATGTCACAGTGGGCAGCAGGTCAGTGGTGGCCATGTCACTATGGGGGCCATGTCACAGTGGGCAGCAGGTCAATGGTGGCCATGTCACTATGGGGGCTATGTCACATTGGGCAGCAGGTCAGTGGTGGCCATGTCACTGTGAGGTCATGTCACAGTGTGCAGCAGGTCAGTGATGGCCATGTCACAGTGAGCAACAGGCCACTGGTTGCCATGTCTCTGTGGGGGCTATGTCACAGTAGGCAGCAGGTCAGTGCTGGCCATGTCACTATGGGGGCCATGTCACAGTGGGCAGCAGGTCAGTGGTGGCCATGTCACTATGGGGGCTATGTCACATTGGGCAGCAGGTCAGTGGTGGCCATGTCACTGTGAGGTCATGTCACAGTGGGCAGAAGGTCAGTGGTGGCCATGTCACAGTGAGCAACAGGCCACTGGTTGCCATGTCACTGTGGGGGCTATGTCACAGTGGGCAGCAGGTCAGTGGTGGCCATGTCACTATGGGGGCCATGTCACAGTGGGCAGCAGGTCAGTGGTGGCCATGTCACTATGGCGGCCATGTCACAGTGGGCAGCAGGTCAGTAGTGGCCACGTCACTGTGGGGCCATGTCACATTGTGCAGCAGGTCAGTGATGGCCATGTCACAGTGAGCAACAGGCCACTGGTTGCCATGTCACTGTGGGGGCTATGTCACAGTGGGCAGCAGGTCAGTGGTGGCCATGTCACTATGGGGGCCATGTCACAGTGGGCAGCAGGTCAGTGGTGCCCAAGTCACTGTAGGGCTATGTCACAGTGGTCAGCGTGTCAGTAGTAGCCAAGTCACTGTTGGGGTCATGTCACAGTGGGCAGCAGGTCAGTGGTGGCCATGTCACTATGGGGGCCATGTCACAGTGGGCAGCAGGTCAGTGGTGGCCATGTCACAGTGAGCAACAGGCCACTGGTTGCCATGTCACTGTGGGGGCTATGTCACAGTGGGCAGCAGGTCAGTGGTGGCCATGTCACTATGGGGGACATGTCACAGTGGGCAACAGGTCAGTACTGGCCACGTCACTGTGGGGCCATGTCACAGTGTGCAGCAGGTCAGTGGTGGCCATGTCACAGTGAGCAACAGGCCACTGGTTGCCATGTCACTTTTGGGTCTATGTCACAGTGGGCAGCAGGTCAGTGGTGGCCATGTCACTATGGGGGCCATGTCACAGTGGGCAGCAGGTCAATGGTAGCCATGTCACTATGGGGGCTATGTCACATTGGGCAGCAGGTCAGTGGTGGCCATGTCACTGTGAGGTCATGTCACAGTGTGCAGCAGGTCAGTGGTTGCCATGTCACAGTGAGCAACAGGCCACTGGTTGCCATGTCACTGTGGGGGCTATGTCACAGTGGGCAGCAGGTCAGTGGTGGCCATGTCACTATGGGGGCCATGTCACAGTGGGCAGCAGGTCAGTGGTGGCCATGTCACTATGGGGGCCATGTCACAGTGGGCAGCAGGTCAGTAGTGGCCACGTCACTGTGGGGCCATGTCACAGTGTGCAGCAGGTCAGTGATGGCCATGTCAAAGTGAGCAACAGGCCACTGGTTGCCATGTCACTGTGGGGGCTATGTCACAGTGGGCAGCAGGTCAGTGGTGGCCATGTCACTATGCGGGCCATGTCACAGTGGGCAGCAGGTCAGTGGTGCCCAAGTCACTGTGGGGCTATGTCACAGTCGTTAGCGGGTCAGTAGTGGCCATGTCACTGTTGGGGCCATGTCACAGTGGGCAGCATGTCAGTGGTGGCCATGTCACTATGGGGGCCATGTCACAGTGGGCAGCAGGTCAGTAGTGGCCACGTCACTGTGGGGCCATGTCACAGTGTACAGCAGGTCAGTGATGGCCATGTCACAGTGAGCAACAGGCCACTGGTTGCCATGTCACTGTGGGGGGTGTGTCACAGTGGGCAGCAGGTCAGTGGTGGCCATGTCACTATTTGGGCCATGTCACAGTGGGCAGCAGGTCAGTAGTGGCCACGTCACTGTGGGGCCATGTCACAGTGTGCAGCAGGTCAGTGATGGCCATGTCAAAGTGAGCAACAGACCACTGGTTGCCATGTCACTGTGGGGGCTATGTCACAGTGGGCAGCAGGTCAGTGGTGGCCATGTCACTATGGGGGCCATGTCACAGTGGGCAGCAGGTCAGTGGTGCCCAAGTCACTGTGGGGCTATGTCACAGTCGTTAGCGGGTCAGTAGTGGCCATATCACTGTTGGGGCCATGTCACAGTGGGCAGCAGGTCAGTGGTGGCCATGTCACTATGGGGGCCATGTCACAGTGGGCAGCAGGTCAGTAGTGGCCACGTCACTGTGGGGCCATGTCACAGTGTGCAGCAGGTCAGTGATGGCCATGTCACAGTGAGCAACAGGCAACTGGTTGCCATGTCACTGTGGGGGCTATGTCACAGTGGGCAGGAGGTCAGTGGTGGCCATGTCACTATGGGAGCCATGTCACAGAGGGCAGCAGGTCAAAGGTGGCCATGTCACTATGGGGGTTATCTCACAGTGGGCAGCAGGTCAGTGGTGGCCATGTCACTGTGAGGTCATGTCAAAGTGTGCAGCAGGTCAGAGGTGGCCATGTCACAGTAAGCAACAGGCCACTGGTTGCCATGTCACGGTGGGGGCTATGTCACAGTGGGCAGCAGGTCAGTGGTGGCCATGTCACTATGGGGGCCATGTCACAGTGGGCAGCAGGTCAGTAGTGGCCACGTCACTGTGGGGCCATGTCACAGTGTGCAGCAGGTCAGTGGTGGCCATGTCACAGTGGGCAGCAGGTCAGTGGTGGCCATGTCACTATGGGGGCCATGTCACAGTGGGCAGCAGGTCAGTGGTGGCCATGTCACTATGGGGGCCATGTCACAGTGGGCAGCAGGTCAGTAGTGGCCACGTCACTGTGGGGCCATGTCACAGTGTGCAGCAGGTCAGTGATGGGCATGTCACAGTGAGCAACAGGCCACTGGTTGCCATGTCACTGTGGGGGCTATGTCACAGTGGGTAGCAGGTCAGTGCTGGCCATGTCACTATGGGGGCCATGTCACAGTGGGCAGCAGGTCAGTGGTGGCCATGTCACTATGGGGGCCATGTCACAGTGGGCAGCAGGTCAGTAGTGGCCACGTCACTGTGGGGCCATGTCACAGTGTGCAGCAGGTCAGTGATGGCCATGTCACAGTGAGCAACAGGCCACTGGTTGCCATGTCACTGTGGGGGCTATGTCACAGTGGGCAGCAGGTCAGTGGTGGCCATGTCACTATGGGAGCCATGTCACAGTGGGCAGCAGGTCAAAGGTGGCCATGTCACTATGGGGGTTATGTCACAGTGGGCAGCAGGTCAGTGGTGGCCATGTCACTATGGGGGCCATGTCACAGTGGGCAGCAGGTCAATGGTGGTCATGTCACTATGGGGGCTATGTCACATTGGGCAGCAGGTCAGTGGTGGCCATGTCACTGTGAGGTCATGTCACAGTGTGCAGCAGCTCACTGGTTGCCATGTCACAGTGAGCAACAAGCCACTGGTTGCCATGTCACTGTGGGGACTATGTCACAGTGGGCAGCAGGTCAGTGGTGGCCATGTCACTATGGGGGCCATGTCACAGTGGGCAGCAGATCAGTGGTGCCCAAGTCACTGTGGGGCTATGTCACAGTCGTCAGCGGGTCAGTAGTGGCCATGTCACTGTTGGGGCCATGTCACAGTGGGCAGCAGGTCAGTGGTGGCCATGTCACTATGGGAGCCATGTCATAGTGGGCAGCAGGTCAGTAGTGGCCACGTCACTGTGGGGCCATGTCACAGTGTGCAGCAGGTCAGTGATAGCCATGTCAGAGTGAGCAACAAGCCCCTGGTTGCCATGTCACTGTGGGGGCTATGTCACAGTGGGCAGCAGGTCAGTGGTGGCCATGTCACTATGGGGGCCATGTCACAGTGGGCAGCAGGTCAATGGTGGCCATGTCACTATGGGGGCTATGTCACAGTGGGCAGCAGGTCAGTGGTGGCCATGTCACTGTGAGGTCATGTCACAGTGTGCAGCAGGTCAGTGATGGGCATGTCACAGTGAGCAACAGGCCACTGGTTGCCATGTCACTGTGGGGGCTATGTCACAGTAGGCAGCAGGTCAGTGCTGGCCATGTCACTATGGGGGCCATGTCACAGTGGGCAGCAGGTCAGTGGTGGCCATGTCACTATGGGGGCTATGTCACATTGGGCAGCAGGTCAGTGGTGGCCATGTCACTGTGAGGTCATGTCACAGTGGGCAGAAGGTCAGTGGTGGCCATGTCACAGTGAGCAACAGGCCACTGGTTGCCATGTCACTGTGGGGGCTATGTCACAGTGGGCAGCAGGTCAGTGGTGGCCATGTCACTATGGGGGCCATGTCACAGTGGGCAGCAGGTCAGTGGTGGCCATGTCACTATGGCGGCCATGTCACAGTGGGCAGCAGGTCAGTAGTGGCCACGTCACTGTGGGGCCATGTCACATTGTGCAGCAGGTCAGTGATGGCCATGTCACAGTGAGCAACAGGCCACTGGTTGCCATGTCACTGTGGGGGCTATGTCACAGTGGGCAGCAGGTCAGTGGTGGCCATGTCACTATGGGGGCCATGTCACAGTGGGCAGCAGGTCAGTGGTGCCCAAGTCACTGTAGGGCTATGTCACAGTCGTCAGCGTGTCAGTAGTAGCCAAGTCACTGTTGGGGTCATGTTACAGTGGGCAGCAGGTCAGTGGTGGACATGTCACTATGGGAGCCATGTCACAGTGGGCAGCAGGTCAAAGGTGGCCATGTCACTATGGGGGTTATGTCACAGTGGGCAGCAGGTCAGTGGTGGCCATGTCACTGTGAGGTCATGTCACAGTGTGCAGCAGGTCAGTGGTGGCCATGTCACAGTAAGCAACAGGCCACTGGTTGCCATGTCACGGTGGGGGCTATGTCACAGTGGGCAGCAGGTCAGTGGTGGCCATGTCACTATGGGGGCCATGTCACAGTGGGCAGCAGGTCAGTAGTGGCCACGTCACTGTGGGGCCATGTCACAGTGTGCAGCAGGTCAGTGGTGGCCATGTCACAGTGGGCAGCAGGTCAGTGGTGGCCATGTCACTATGGGGGCCATGTCACAGTGGGCAGCAGGTCAGTGGTGGCAATGTCACTATTGGGGCCATGTCACAGTGGGCAGCAGGTCAGTAGTGGCCACGTCACTGTGAGGTCATGTCACAGTGTGCAGCAGCTCAGTGGTTGCCATGTCACAGTGAGCAACAGGCCACTGGTTGCCATGTCACTGTGGGGGCTATGTCACAGTGGGCAGCAGGTCAGTGGTGGCCATGTCACTATGGGGGCCATGTCACAGTGGGCAGCAGATCAGTGGTGCCCAAGTCACTGTGGGGCTATGTCACAGTCGTCAGCGGGTCAGTAGTGGCCATGTCACTGTTGGGGCCATGTCACAGTGGGCAGCAGGTCAGTGGTGGCCATGTCACTATGGGAGCCATGTCACAGTGGGCAGCAGGTCAGTAGTGGCCACGTCACTGTGGGGCCATGTCACATTGTGCAGCAGGTCAGTGATGGCCATGTCACAGTGAGCAACAGGCCACTGGTTGCCATGTCACTGTGGGGGCTATGTCACAGTGGGCAGCAGGTCAGTGGTGGCCATGTCACTATGGGGGCCATGTCACAGTGGGCAGCAGGTCAATGGTGGCCATGTCACTATGGGGGCTATGTCACATTGGGCAGCAGGTCAGTGGTGGCCATGTCACTGTGAGGTCATGTCACAGTGTGCAGCAGGTCAGTGATGGCCATGTCACAGTGAGCAACAGGCCACTGGTTGCCATGTCTCTGTGGGGGCTATGTCACAGTAGGCAGCAGGTCAGTGCTGGCCATGTCACTATGGGGGCCATGTCACAGTGGGCAGCAGGTCAGTGGTGGCCATGTCACTATGGGGGCTATGTCACATTGGGCAGCAGGTCAGTGGTGGCCATGTCACTGTGAGGTCATGTCACAGTGGGCAGAAGGTCAGTGGTGGCCATGTCACAGTGAGCAACAGGCCACTGGTTGCCATGTCACTGTGGGGGCTATGTCACAGTGGGCAGCAGGTCAGTGGTGGCCATGTCACTATGGGGGCCATGTCACAGTGGGCAGCAGGTCAGTGGTGGCCATGTCACTATGGCGGCCATGTCACAGTGGGCAGCAGGTCAGTAGTGGCCACGTCACTGTGGGGCCATGTCACATTGTGCAGCAGGTCAGTGATGGCCATGTCACAGTGAGCAACAGGCCACTGGTTGCCATGTCACTGTGGGGGCTATGTCACAGTGGGCAGCAGGTCAGTGGTGGCCATGTCACTATGGGGGCCATGTCACAGTGGGCAGCAGGTCAGTGGTGCCCAAGTCACTGTAGGGCTATGTCACAGTGGTCAGCGTGTCAGTAGTAGCCAAGTCACTGTTGGGGTCATGTCACAGTGGGCAGCAGGTCAGTGGTGGCCATGTCACTATGGGGGCCATGTCACAGTGGGCAGCAGGTCAGTGGTGGCCATGTCACAGTGAGCAACAGGCCACTGGTTGCCATGTCACTGTGGGGGCTATGTCACAGTGGGCAGCAGGTCAGTGGTGGCCATGTCACTATGGGGGATATGTCACAGTGGGCAACAGGTCAGTACTGGCCACGTCACTGTGGGGCCATGTCACAGTGTGCAGCAGGTCAGTGGTGGCCATGTCACAGTGAGCAACAGGCCACTGGTTGCCATGTCACTTTTGGGTCTATGTCACAGTGGGCAGCAGGTCAGTGGTGGCCATGTCACTATGGGGGCCATGTCACAGTGGGCAGCAGGTCAATGGTAGCCATGTCACTATGGGGGCTATGTCACATTGGGCAGCAGGTCAGTGGTGGCCATGTCACTGTGAGGTCATGTCACAGTGTGCAGCAGGTCAGTGGTTGCCATGTCACAGTGAGCAACAGGCCACTGGTTGCCATGTCACTGTGGGGGCTATGTCACAGTGGGCAGCAGGTCAGTGGTGGCCATGTCACTATGGGGGCCATGTCACAGTGGGCAGCAGGTCAGTGGTGGCCATGTCACTATGGGGGCCATGTCACAGTGGGCAGCAGGTCAGTAGTGGCCACGTCACTGTGGGGCCATGTCACAGTGTGCAGCAGGTCAGTGATGGCCATGTCAAAGTGAGCAACAGGCCACTGGTTGCCATGTCACTGTGGGGGCTATGTCACAGTGGGCAGCAGGTCAGTGGTGGCCATGTCACTATGGGGGCCATGTCACAGTGGGCAGCAGGTCAGTGGTGCCCAAGTCACTGTGGGGCTATGTCACAGTCGTTAGCGGGTCAGTAGTGGCCATGTCACTGTTGGGGCCATGTCACAGTGGGCAGCAGGTCAGTGGTGGCCATGTCACTATGGGGGCCATGTCACAGTGGGCAGCAGGTCAGTAGTGGCCACGTCACTGTGGGGCCATGTCACAGTGTACAGCAGGTCAGTGATGGCCATGTCACAGTGAGCAACAGGCCACTGGTTGCCATGTCACTGTGGGGGGTGTGTCACAGTGGGCAGCAGGTCAGTGGTGGCCATGTCACTATTTGGGCCATGTCACAGTGGGCAGCAGGTCAGTAGTGGCCACGTCACTGTGGGGCCATGTCACAGTGTGCAGCAGGTCAGTGATGGCCATGTCAAAGTGAGCAACAGGCCACTGGTTGCCATGTCACTGTGGGGGCTATGTCACAGTGGGCAGCAGGTCAGTGGTGGCCATGTCACTATGGGGGCCATGTCACAGTGGGCAGCAGGTCAGTGGTGCCCAAGTCACTGTGGGGCTATGTCACAGTCGTTAGCGGGTCAGTAATGGCCATATCACTGTTGGGGCCATGTCACAGTGGGCAGCAGGTCAGTGGTGGCCATGTCACTATGGGGGCCATGTCACAGTGGGCAGCAGGTCAGTAGTGGCCACGTCACTGTGGGGCCATGTCACAGTGTGCAGCAGGTCAGTGATGGCCATGTCACAGTGAGCAACAGGCCACTGGTTGCCATGTCACTGTGGGGGCTATGTCACAGTGGGCAGGAGGTCAGTGGTGGCCATGTCACTATGGGAGCCATGTCACAGTGGGCAGCAGGTCAAAGGTGGCCATGTCACTATGGGGGTTATCTCACAGTGGGCAGCAGGTCAGTGGTGGCCATGTCACTGTGAGGTCATGTCAAAGTGTGCAGCAGGTCAGAGGTGGCCATGTCACAGTAAGCAACAGGCCACTGGTTGCCATGTCACGGTGGGGGCTATGTCACAGTGGGCAGCAGGTCAGTGGTGGCCATGTCACTATGGGGGCCATGTCACAGTGGGCAGCAGGTCAGTAGTGGCCACGTCACTGTGGGGCCATGTCACAGTGTGCAGCAGGTCAGTGGTGGCCATGTCACAGTGGGCAGCAGGTCAGTGGTGGCCATGTCACTATGGGGGCCATGTCACAGTGGGCAGCAGGTCAGTGGTGGCCATGTCACTATGGGGGCCATGTCACAGTGGGCAGCAGGTCAGTAGTGGCCACGTCACTGTGGGGCCATGTCACAGTGTGCAGCAGGTCAGTGATGGGCATGTCACAGTGAGCAACAGGCCACTGGTTGCCATGTCACTGTGGGGGCTATGTCACAGTGGGTAGCAGGTCAGTGGTGGCCATGTCACTATGGGGGCCATGTCACAGTGGGCAGCAGGTCAGTGGTGGCCATGTCACTATGGGGGCCATGTCACAGTGGGCAGCAGGTCAGTAGTGGCCACGTCACTGTGGGGCCATGTCACAGTGTGCAGCAGGTCAGTGATGGCCATGTCACAGTGAGCAACAGGCCACTGGTTGCCATGTCACTGTGGGGGCTATGTCACAGTGGGCAGCAGGTCAGTGGTGGCCATGTCACTATGGGAGCCATGTCACAGTGGGCAGCAGGTCAAAGGTGGCCATGTCACTATGGGGGTTATGTCACAGTGGGCAGCAGGTCAGTGGTGGCCATGTCACAGTGGGCAGCAGGTCAGTGGTGGCCATGTCACTGTGGGGGCCATGTCACAGTGGGCAGCAGGTCAGTGGTGGCAATGTCACTATGGGGGCCATGTCACAGTGGGCAGCAGGTCAGTAGTGGCCACGTCACTGTGGGGCCATGTCACAGTGTGCAGCAGGTCAGTGATGGCCATGTCACAGTGAGCAACAGGCCACTGGTTGCCATGTCACTGTGGGTGCTATGTCAAGGTGGGCAGCAGGTCAGTGGTAGCCATGTCACTAAGGGGGCCATGTCACAGTGGGCAGCAGGTCAGTGGTGCCCAAGTCACTGTGGGGCTATGTCACAGTGGTCAGCGGGTCAGTGGTGGCCATGTCACTGTTGGGGCCATGTCACAGTGGGCAGCAGGTCAGTGGTGGCCATGTCACTATGGGGGCCATGTCACAGTGAGCAGCAGGTCAGTAGTGGCCACGTCACTGTGGGGCCATGTCACAGTGTGCAGCAGGTCAGTGATGGCCATGTCACTTTGGGGGCCATGTCACAGTGGGCAGCAGGTCAATGGTGGCCATGTCACTATGGGGGCTATGTCACATTGGGCAGCAGGTCAGTGGTGGCCATGTCACTGTGAGGTCATGTCACAGTGTGCAGCAGGTCAGTGGTAGCCATGTCACAGTGAGCAACAGGCCACTGGTTGCCATGTCACTGTGGGGGCTATGTCACAGTGGGCAGCAGGTCAGTGGTGGCCATGTCACTATGGCGGCAATGTCACAGTGGGCAGCAGGTCAGTAGTGGCCATGTAACTGTGGGGCCATGTCACAGTGTGCAGCAGGTCAGTGATGGCCATGTCCAATGAGCAACAGGCCACTGGTTGCCATGTCACTGTGGGGGCTATGTCACAGTGGGCAGCAGGTCAGTGGTGGCCATGTCACTGTGGGGCTATGTCACAGTGGGCAGAGGGTCAGTAGTGGCCATGTCACTGTTGGGGCCATGTCACAGTGGGCAGCAGGTCAGTGGTGGCCATGTCACTATGGGGGCTATGTCACAGTGGACAGCAGGTCAGTAGTGGCCTAGTCACTGTGGGGCCATGTCACAGTGTGCAGCAGGTCAGTGGTGGCCATGTCACTATGGGGGCCATGTCACAGTGGGCAGCAGGTCAGTGGTGGCCATGTCACTATGGGGGCTATGTCACTATGGGGGCTATGTCACAGTGGGCAGCAGGTCAGTAGTGGCCATGTCACTATGGGGGCTATGTCACAGTGGGCAGCATGTCAGTAGTGGCCACGTCACTGTGGGGCCATGTCACAGTGTGCAGCAGGTCAGTGATGGCCATGTCACAGTGAGCAACAGGCCACTGGTTGCCATGTCACTGTGGGGGCTATGTCACAGTGGGCAGCAGGTCAGTGGTGGCCATGTCACTATGGGGGCCATGTCACAGTGGGCAGCAGGTCAGTGGTGACCAAGTCACTGTGGGGCTATGTCACAGTGATCAGCGGGTCAGTAGTGGCCATGTCACTGTTGGGGCCATGTCACAGTGGGCAGCATGTCAGTGGTGGCCATATCACTATGGGGGCCATGTCACAGTGGGCAGCAGGTCAGTAGTGGCCACGTCAGTGTGGGGGCTATGTCACAGTGGGCAGCAGGTCAGTGGTGGCCATGTCACTATGGGGGCCATGTCACAGTGGGCAGCAGGTCAGTAGTGGCCACGTCAGTGTGGGGGCTATGTCACAGTGGGCAGCAGGTCAGTGGTGGCCATGTCACTATGGGGGCCATGTCACAGTGGGCAGCAGGTCAGTAGTGGCCACGTCACTGTGGGGCCATGTCACAGTGTGCAGCAGGTCAGTGATGGCCATGTCAAAGTGAGCAACAGGCCACTGGTTGCCATGTCACTGTGGGGGCTATGTCACAGTGGGCAGCAGGTCAGTGGTGGCCATGTCACTATGGGGGCCATGTCACAGTGGGCAGCAGGTCAGTGGTGCCCAAGTCACTGTGGGGCTATGTCACAGTGGTCAGCGGGTCAGTGGTGGTCAGGTCACTGTTGGGGCCATGTCACAGTGGGCAGCAGGTCAGTGGTGGCCATGTCACAGTGAGCAACAGGCCACTGGTTGCCATGTCACTGTGGGGGCTATGTCACAGTGGGCAGCAGGTCAGTGCTAGCCATGTCACTATGGGGGCCATGTCACAGTGGGCAGCAGGTAAGTGGTGGCCATGTCACTATGGGGGCTATGTCACATTGGGCAGCAGGTCAGTGGTGGTAATGTCACTGTGAGGTCATGTCACAGTGTGCAGCAGGTCAGTGGTGGCCATGTCACAGTGAGCAACAGGCCACTGGTTGCCATGTCACTGTGGGGGCTATGTCACAGTGGGCAGCAGGTCAGTGGTGGCCATGTCACTATGGGGGCCATGTCACAGTGGGCAGCAGGTCAGTAGTGCCCAAGTCACTGTGGGGCTATGTCACAGTGGTCAGCGGGTCAGTGGTGGCCATGTCACAGTGAGCAACAGGCCACTGGTTGCCATGTCACTGTGGGGGCTATGTCACAGTGGGCAACAGGTCAATGGTGGCCATGTCAGTATGGGGGCCATGTCACAGTGGGCAGCAGGTCGGTGGTGGCCATGTCACTATGGGGGCCATGTCACAGTGTGCAGCAGGTCAGTGATGGCCATGTTACAGTGAGAAACAGGCCACTGGTTTCCATGTCACTGTGGGGGCTATGTCACAGTGGGCAGCAGGTCAGTGCTGGCCATGTCACTGTGGGGGCCATGTCACAGTGGGCAGCAGGTCAGTGGTGGCCATGTCACTATGGGGGCTATGTCACATTGGGCGGCAGGTCAGTGGTGGCCATGTCACTGTGAGGTCATGTCACAGTGGGCAGCAGGTCAGTGGTGGCCATGTCACAGTGAGCAACAGGCCACTGGTTGCCATGTCACTGTGGGGGCTATGTCACAGTGGGCAGCAGGTCAGTGGTGGCCATGTCACTGTGGGGGCCATGTCACAGTGGGCATTAGGTAAGTGGTGGCCATGTCACTATGGGGGACATGTCACTGTGGGTAGCAGGTCAGTAGTGGCCATGTCACTGTGGGGCTATGTCACAGTGGGCAGCAGGTCAGTAGTGGCCATGTCACTGTGGGGGCCATGTCACATTGGGCAGCAGGTCAGTGGTGCCCAAGTCACTGTGGGGCTATGTCACAGTGTGCAGCAGGTCAGTGGTGGCCATGTCACTATGGGGGCCATGTCACAGTGGGCAGCAGGTCAGTAGTGGCCACGTCACTGGGGGGCCATGTCACAGTGTGCAGCAGGTCAGTGATGGCCATGTCACAGTGAGCAACAGGCCACTGGTTGCCATGTCACTGTGGGTGCTATGTCAAGGTGGGCAGCAGGTCAGTGGTAGCCATGTCACTAAGGGGGCCATGTCACAGTGGGCAGCAGGTCAGTGGTGCCCAAGTCACTGTGGGGCTATGTCACAGTGGTCAGCGGGTCAGTGGTGGCCATGTCACTGTTGGGGCCATGTCACAGTGGGCAGCAGGTCAGTGGTGGCCATGTCACTATGGGGGCCATGTCACAGTGAGCAGCAGGTCAGTAGTGGCCACGTCACTGTGGGGCCATGTCACAGTGTGCAGCAGGTCAGTGATGGCCATGTCACTTTGGGGGCCATGTCACAGTGGGCAGCAGGTCAATGGTGGCCATGTCACTATGGGGGCTATGTCACATTGGGCAGCAGGTCAGTGGTGGCCATGTCACTGTGAGGTCATGTCACAGTGTGCAGCAGGTCAGTGGTAGCCATGTCACAGTGAGCAACAGGCCACTGGTTGCCATGTCACTGTGGGGGCTATGTCACAGTGGGCAGCAGGTCAGTGGTGGCCATGTCACTATGGCGGCAATGTCACAGTGGGCAGCAGGTCAGTAGTGGCCATGTAACTGTGGGGCCATGTCACAGTGTGCAGCAGGTCAGTGATGGCCATGTCCAATGAGCAACAGGCCACTGGTTGCCATGTCACTGTGGGGGCTATGTCACAGTGGGCAGCAGGTCAGTGGTGGCCATGTCACTGTGGGGCTATGTCACAGTGGGCAGCGGGTCAGTAGTGGCCATGTCACTGTTGGGGCCATGTCACAGTGGGCAGCAGGTCAGTGGTGGCCATGTCACTATGGGGGCTATGTCACAGTGGACAGCAGGTCAGTAGTGGCCTAGTCACTGTGGGGCCATGTCACAGTGTGCAGCAGGTCAGTGGTGGCCATGTCACTATGGGGGCCATGTCACAGTGGGCAGCAGGTCAGTGGTGGCCATGTCACTATGGGGGCTATGTCACTATGGGGGCTATGTCACAGTGGGCAGCAGGTCAGTAGTGGCCATGTCACTATGGGGGCTATGTCACAGTGGGCAGCATGTCAGTAGTGGCCACGTCACTGTGGGGCCATGTCACAGTGTGCAGCAGGTCAGTGATGGCCATGTCACAGTGAGCAACAGGCCACTGGTTGCCATGTCACTGTGGGGGCTATGTCACAGTGGGCAGCAGGTCAGTGGTGGCCATGTCACTATGGGGGCCATGTCACAGTGGGCAGCAGGTCAGTGGTGACCAAGTCACTGTGGGGCTATGTCACAGTGATCAGCGGGTCAGTAGTGGCCATGTCACTGTTGGGGCCATGTCACAGTGGGCAGCATGTCAGTGGTGGCCATATCACTATGGGGGCCATGTCACAGTGGGCAGCAGGTCAGTAGTGGCCACGTCAGTGTGGGGGCTATGTCACAGTGGGCAGCAGGTCAGTGGTGGCCATGTCACTATGGGGGCCATGTCACAGTGGGCAGCAGGTCAGTAGTGGCCACGTCAGTGTGGGGGCTATGTCACAGTGGGCAGCAGGTCAGTGGTGGCCATGTCACTATGGGGGCCATGTCACAGTGGGCAGCAGGTCAGTAGTGGCCACGTCACTGTGGGGCCATGTCACAGTGTGCAGCAGGTCAGTGATGGCCATGTCAAAGTGAGCAACAGGCCACTGGTTGCCATGTCACTGTGGGGGCTATGTCACAGTGGGCAGCAGGTCAGTGGTGGCCATGTCACTATGGGGGCCATGTCACAGTGGGCAGCAGGTCAGTGGTGCCCAAGTCACTGTGGGGCTATGTCACAGTGGTCAGCGGGTCAGTGGTGGTCAGGTCACTGTTGGGGCCATGTCACAGTGGGCAGCAGGTCAGTGGTGGCCATGTCACAGTGAGCAACAGGCCACTGGTTGCCATGTCACTGTGGGGGCTATGTCACAGTGGGCAGCAGGTCAGTGCTAGCCATGTCACTATGGGGGCCATGTCACAGTGAGCAGCTGGTCAGTAGTGGCCACGTCACTGTGGGGCCATGTCACAGTGTGCAGCAGGTCAGTGATGGCCATGTCAAAGTGAGCAACAGGCCACTGGTTGCCATGTCACTGTGGGGGCTATGTCACAGTGGGCAGCAGGTCAGTGCTAGCCATGTCACTATGGGGGCCATGTCACAGTGGGCAGCAGGTAAGTGGTGGCCATGTCACTATGGGGGCTATGTCACATTGGGCAGCAGGTCAGTGGTGGTAATGTCACTGTGAGGTCATGTCACAGTGTGCAGCAGGTCAGTGGTGGCCATGTCACAGTGAGCAACAGGCCACTGGTTGCCATGTCACTGTGGGGGCTATGTCACAGTGGGCAGCAGGTCAGTGGTGGCCATGTCACTATGGGGGCCATGTCACAGTGGGCAGCAGGTCAGTAGTGCCCAAGTCACTGTGGGGCTATGTCACAGTGGTCAGCGGGTCAGTGGTGGCCATGTCAGAGTGAGCAACAGGCCACTGGTTGCCATGTCACTGTGGGGGCTATGTCACAGTGGGCAACAGGTCAATGGTGGCCATGTCAGTATGGGGGCCATGTCACAGTGGGCAGCAGGTCGGTGGTGGCCATGTCACTATGGGGGCCATGTCACAGTGTGCAGCAGGTCAGTGATGGCCATGTTACAGTGAGAAACAGGCCACTGGTTTCCATGTCACTGTGGGGGCTATGTCACAGTGGGCAGCAGGTCAGTGCTGGCCATGTCACTGTGGGGGCCATGTCACAGTGGGCAGCAGGTCAGTGGTGGCCATGTCACTATGGGGGCTATGTCACATTGGGCGGCAGGTCAGTGGTGGCCATGTCACTGTGAGGTCATGTCACAGTGGGCAGCAGGTCAGTGGTGGCCATGTCACAGTGAGCAACAGGCCACTGGTTGCCATGTCACTGTGGGTGCTATGTCACAGTGGGCAGCAGGTCAGTGGTGGCCATGTCACTATGGGGGCCATGTCACAGTGGGCAGCAGGTCAGTGGTGACCAAGTCACTGTGGGGCTATGTCACAGTGGTCAGCGGGTCAGTAGTGGCCATGTCACTGTTGGGGCCATGTCACAGTGGGCAGCAGGTCAGTGGTGGCCATGTCACTATGGGGGCCATGTCATAGTGGGCAGCAGGTCAGTAGTGGCCACGTCACTGTGGGGCCATGTCACAGTGTGCAGCAGGTCAGTGATAGCCATGTCAGAGTGAGCAACAAGGCCCTGGTTGCCATGTCACTGTGGGGGCTATGTCACAGTGGGCAGCAGGTCAGTGGTGGCCATGTCACTATGGGGGCCATGTCACAGTGGGCAGCAGGTCAATGGTGGCCATGTCACTATGGGGGCTATGTCACACTGGGCAGCAGGTCAGTGGTGGCCATGTCACTGTGAGGTCATGTCACAGTGTGCAGCAGGTCAGTGATGGCCATGTCACAGTGAGCAACAGGCCACTGGTTGCCATGTCACTGTGGGGGCTATGTCACAGTAGGCAGCAGGTCAGTGCTGGCCATGTCACTATGGGGGCCATGTCACAGTGGGCAGCAGGTCAGTGGTGCCCAAGTCACTGTAGGGCTATGTCACAGTGGTCAGCGGGTCAGTAGTAGCCAAGTCACAGTTGGGGTCATGTCACAGTGGGCAGCAGGTCAGTGGTGGCCATGTCACTATGGGGGCCATGTCACAGTGGGCAGCAGGTCAGTGGTGGCCATGTCACAGTGAGCAACAGGCCACTGGTTGCCATGTCACTGTGGGGGCTATGTCACAGTGGGCAGCAGGTCAGTGGTGGCCATGTCACTATGGGGGACATGTCACAGTGGGCAACAGGTCAGTAGTGGCCACGTCACTGTGGGGCCATGTCACAGTGTGCAGCAGGTCAGAGGGGGCAATGTCACAGTGAGCAACAGGCCACTGGTTGCCATGTCACTGTTGGGTCTATGTCACAGTGGGCAGCAGGTCAGTGGTGGCCATGTCAATATGGGGGCCATGTCACAGTGGGCAGCAGGTCAATGGTGGCCATGTCACTATGGGGGCTATGTCACATTGGGCAGCAGGTCAGTGGTGGCCATGTCACTGTGAGGTCATGTCACAGTGTGCAGCAGCTCAGTGGTTGCCATGTCACAGTGAGCAACAGGCCACTGGTTGCCCTGTCACTGTGGGGGCTATGTCACAGTGGGCAGCAGGTCAGTGGTGGCCATGTCACTATGGGGGCCATGTCACAGTGGGCAGCAGGTCAGTGGTGGCCATGTCACTATGGCGGCCATGTCACTGTGGGCAGCAGGTCAGTAGTGGCCACGTCACTGTGGGGCCATGTCACATTGTGCAGCAGGTCAGTGATGGCCATGTCACAGTGAGCAACAGGCCACTGGTTGCCATGTCACTGTGGGGGCTATGTCACAGTGGGCAGCAGGTCAGTGGTGGCCATGTCACTATGGGGGCCATGTCACAGTGGGCAGCAGGTCAGTGGTGCCCAAGTCACTGTAGGGCTATGTCACAGTGGGCAGCAGGTCAGTGGTGGCCATGTCACTATGGGGGCCATGTCACAGTGAGCAGCAGGTCAGTGGTGCCCAAGTCACTGTGGGGCTATGTCACAGTCGTCAGCGGGTCAGTAGTGGCCATGTCACTGTTGGGGCCATGTCACAGTGGGCAGCAGGTCAGTGGTGGCCATGTCACTATGGGGGCCATGTCATAGTGGGCAGCAGGTCAGTAGTGGCCACGTCACTGTGGGGCCATGTCACAGTGTGCAGCAGGTCAGTGATAGCCATGTCAGAGTGAGCAACAAGGCCCTGGTTGCCATGTCACTGTGGGGGCTATGTCACAGTGGGCAGCAGGTCAGTGGTGGCCATGTCACTATGGGGGCCATGTCACAGTGGGCAGCAGGTCAATGGTGGCCATGTCACTATGGGGGCTATGTCACACTGGGCAGCAGGTCAGTGGTGGCCATGTCACTGTGAGGTCATGTCACAGTGTGCAGCAGGTCAGTGATGGCCATGTCACAGTGAGCAACAGGCCACTGGTTGCCATGTCACTGTGGGGGCTATGTCACAGTAGGCAGCAGGTCAGTGCTGGCCATGTCACTATGGGGGCCATGTCACAGTGGGCAGCAGGTCAGTGGTGCCCAAGTCACTGTAGGGCTATGTCACAGTGGTCAGCGGGTCAGTAGTAGCCAAGTCACAGTTGGGGTCATGTCACAGTGGGCAGCAGGTCAGTGGTGGCCATGTCACTATGGGGGCCATGTCACAGTGGGCAGCAGTTCAGTGGTGGCCATGTCACAGTGAGCAACAGGCCACTGGTTGCCATGTCACTGTGGGGGCTATGTCACAGTGGGCAGCAGGTCAGTGGTGGCCATGTCACTATGGGGGCCATGTCACAGTGGGCAACAGGTCAGTAGTGGCCACGTCACTGTCGGGCCATGTCACAGTGTGCAGCAGGTCAGTGGTGGCCATGTCACAGTGAGCAACAGGCCACTGGTTGCCATGTCACTGTGGGGGCTATGTCACAGTGGGCAGCAGGTCAGTGGTGGCCATGTCACTATGGGGGACATGTCACAGTGGGCAACAGGTCAGTAGTGGCCACGTCACTGTGGGGCCATGTCACAGTGTGCAGCAGGTCAGTGGGGGCAATGTCACAGTGAGCAACAGGCCACTGGTTGCCATGTCACTGTTGGGTCTATGTCACAGTGGGCAGCAGGTCAGTGGTGGCCATGTCACTATGGGGGCCATGTCACAGTGCGCAGCAGGTCAATGGTGGCCATGTCACTATGGGGGCTATGTCACATTGGGCAGCAGGTCAGTGGTGGCCATGTCACTGTGAGGTCATGTCACAGTGTGCAGCAGCTCAGTGGTTGCCATGTCACAGTGAGCAACAGGCCACTGGTTGCCATGTCACTGTGGGGGCTATGTCACAGTGGGCAGCAGGTCAGTGGTGGCCATGTCACTATGGGGGCCATGTCACAGTGGGCAGCAGATCAGTGGTGCCCAAGTCACTGTGGGGCTATGTCACAGTCGTCAGCGGGTCAGTAGTGGCCATGTCACTGTGGGGGCCATGTCACAGTGGGCAGCAGGTCAGTGGTGGCCATGTCACTATGGGAGCCATGTCATAGTGGGCAGCAGGTCAGTAGTGGCCACGTCACTGTGGGGCCATGTCACAGTGTGCAGCAGGTCAGTGATAGCCATGTCAGAGTGAGCAACAAGCCCCTGGTTGCCATGTCACTGTGGGGGCTATGTCACAATGGGCAGCAGGTCAGTGGTGGCCATGTCACTATGGGGGCCATGTCACAGTGGGCAGCAGGTCAATGGTGGCCATGTCACTATGGGGGCTATGTCACATTGGGCAGCAGGTCAGTGGTGGCCATGTCACTGTGAGGTCATGTCACAGTGTGCAGCAGGTCAGTGATGGCCATGTCACAGTGAGCAACAGGCCACTGATTGCCATGTCACTGTGGGGGCTATGTAACAGTAGGCAGCAGATCAGTGGTGGCCATGTCACTATGGGGACCATGTCACAGTGGGCAGCAGGTCAGTGGTGGCCATGTCACTATGGGGGCTATGTCACATTGGGCAGCAGGTCAGTGGTGGCCATGTCACTGTGAGGTCATGTCACAGTGGGCAGAAGGTCAGTGGTGGCCATGTCACAGTGAGCAACAGGCCACTGGTTGCCCTGTCACTGTGGGGGCCATGTCACAGTGGGCAGCAGGTCAGTGGTGGCCATGTCACTATGGGGGCCATGTCACAGTGGGCAGCAGGTCAGTGGTGGCCATGTCACTATGGCGGCCATGTCACAGTGGGCAGCAGGTCAGTAGTGGCCACGTCACTGTGGGGCCATGTCACATTGTGCAGCAGGTCAGTGATGGCCATGTCACAGTGAGCAACAGGCCACTGGTTGCCATGTCACTGTGGGGGCTATGTCACAGTGGGCAGCAGGTCAGTGGTGGCCATGTCACTATGGGGGCCATGTCACAGTGGGCAGCAGGTCAGTGGTGCCCAAGTCACTGTAGGGCTATGTCACAGTGGTCAGCGGGTCAGTAGTAGCCAAGTCACTGTTGGGGTCATGTCACAGTGGGCAGGAGGTCAGTGGTGGCCATGTCACTATGGGGGCCATGTCACAGTGGGCAGCAGGTCAGTGGTGGCCATGTCACAGTGAGCAACAGGCCACTGGTTGCCATGTCACTGTGGGGGCTATGTCACAGTGGGCAGCAGGTCAGTGGTGGCCATGTCACTATGGGGGACATGTCACAGTGGGCAACAGGTCAGTAGTGGCCACGTCACTGTGGGGCCATGTCACAGTGTGCAGCAGGTCAGTGGTGGCCATGTCACAGTGAGCAACAGGCCACTGGTTGCCATGTCACTGTTGGGTCTATGTCACAGTGGGCAGCAGGTCAGTGGTGGCCATGTCACTATGGGGGCCATGTCACAGTGGGCAGCAGGTCAATGGTGGCCATGTCACTATGGGGGCCATGTCACAGTGGGCAGCAGGTCAGTGGTGGCCATGTCACTATGGCGGCCATGTCACAGTGGGCAGCAGGTCAGTAGTGGCCACGTCACTGTGGGGCCATGTCACATTGTGCAGCAGGTCAGTGATGGCCATGTCACAGTGAGCAACAGGCCACTGGTTGCCATGTCACTGTGGGGGCTATGTCACAGTGGGCAGCAGGTCAGTGGTGGCCATGTCACTATGGGGGCCATGTCACAGTGGGCAGCAGGTCAGTGGTGCCCAAGTCACTGTAGGGCTATGTCACAGTGGGCAGCAGGTCAGTGGTGGCCATGTCACTATGGGGGCTATGTCACATTGGGCAGCAGTTCAGTGGTGGCCATGTCACTGTGAGGTCATGTCACAGTGTGCAGCAGGTCAGTGGTTGCCATGTCACAGTGAGCAACAGGCCACTGGTTGCCATGTCACTGTGGGGGCTATGTCACAGTGGGCAGCAGGTCAGTGGTGGCCATGTCACTATGGGGGCCATGTCACAGTGGGCAGCAGGTCAGTGGTGCCCAAGTCACTGTGGGGCTATGTCACAGTCGTCAGCGGGTCAGTAGTGGCCATGTCACTGTTGGGGCCATGTCACAGTGGGCAGCAGGTCAGTGGTGGCCATGTCACTATGGGGGCCATGTCATAGTGGGCAGCAGGTCAGTAGTGGCCACGTCACTGTGGGGCCATGTCACAGTGTGCAGCAGGTCAGTGATAGCCATGTCAGAGTGAGCAACAAGGCCCTGGTTGCCATGTCACTGTGGGGGCTATGTCACAGTGGGCAGCAGGTCAGTGGTGGCCATGTCACTATGGGGGCCATGTCACAGTGGGCAGCAGGTCAATGGTGGCCATGTCACTATGGGGGCTATGTCACACTGGGCAGCAGGTCAGTGGTGGCCATGTCACTGTGAGGTCATGTCACAGTGTGCAGCAGGTCAGTGATGGCCATGTCACAGTGAGCAACAGGCCACTGGTTGCCATGTCACTGTGGGGGCTATGTCACAGTAGGCAGCAGGTCAGTGCTGGCCATGTCACTATGGGGGCCATGTCACAGTGGGCAGCAGGTCAGTGGTGCCCAAGTCACTGTAGGGCTATGTCACAGTGGTCAGCGGGTCAGTAGTAGCCAAGTCACAGTTGGGGACATGTCACAGTGGGCAGCAGGTCAGTGGTGGCCATGTCACTATGGGGGCCATGTCACAGTGGGCAGCAGTTCAGTGGTGGCCATGTCACAGTGAGCAACAGGCCACTGGTTGCCATGTCACTGTGGGGGCTATGTCACAGTGGGCAGCAGGTCAGTGGTGGCCATGTCACTATGGGGGACATGTCACAGTGGGCAACAGGTCAGTAGTGGCCACGTCACTGTGGGGCCATGTCACAGTGTGCAGCAGGTCAGTGGTGGCCATGTCACAGTGAGCAACAGGCCACTGGTTGCCATGTCACTGTGGGGGCTATGTCACAGTGGGCAGCAGGTCAGTGCTGGCCATGTCACTATGGGGGACATGTCACAGTGGGCAACAGGTCAGTAGTGGCCACGTCACTGTGGGGCCATGTCACAGTGTGCAGCAGGTCAGTGGGGGCAATGTCACAGTGAGCAACAGGCCACTGGTTGCCATGTCACTGTTGGGTCTATGTCACAGTGGGCAGCAGGTCAGTGGTGGCCATGTCACTATGGGGGCCATGTCACAGTGGGCAGCAGGTCAATGGTGGCCATGTCACTATGGGGGCTATGTCACATTGGGCAGCAGGTCAGTGGTGGCCATGTCACTGTGAGGTCATGTCACAGTGTGCAGCAGCTCAGTGGTTGCCATGTCACAGTGAGCAACAGGCCACTGGTTGCCATGTCACTGTGGGGGCTATGTCACAGTGGGCAGCAGGTCAGTGGTGGCCATGTCACTATGGGGGCCATGTCACAGTGGGCAGCAGATCAGTGGTGCCCAAGTCACTGTGGGGCTATGTCACAGTCGTCAGCGGGTCAGTAGTGGCCATGTCACTGTGGGGGCCATGTCACAGTGGGCAGCAGGTCAGTGGTGGCCATGTCACTATGGGAGCCATGTCATAGTGGGCAGCAGGTCAGTAGTGGCCACGTCACTGTGGGGCCATGTCACAGTGTGCAGCAGGTCAGTGATAGCCATGTCAGAGTGAGCAACAAGCCCCTGGTTGCCATGTCACTGTGGGGGCTATGTCACAATGGGCAGCAGGTCAGTGGTGGCCATGTCACTATGGGGGCCATGTCACAGTGGGCAGCAGGTCAATGGTGGCCATGTCACTATGGGGGCTATGTCACATTGGGCAGCAGGTCAGTGGTGGCCATGTCACTGTGAGGTCATGTCACAGTGTGCAGCAGGTCAGTGATGGCCATGTCACAGTGAGCAACAGGCCACTGATTGCCATGTCACTGTGGGGGCTATGTCACAGTAGGCAGCAGGTCAGTGGTGGCCATGTCACTATGGGGACCATGTCACAGTGGGCAGCAGGTCAGTGGTGGCCATGTCACTATGGGGGCTATGTCACATTGGGCAGCAGGTCAGTGGTGGCCATGTCACTGTGAGGTCATGTCACAGTGGGCAGAAGGTCAGTGGTGGCCATGTCACAGTGAGCAACAGGCCACTGGTTGCCCTGTCACTGTGGGGGCCATGTCACAGTGGGCAGCAGGTCAGTGGTGGCCATGTCACTATGGCGGCCATGTCACAGTGGGCAGCAGGTCAGTAGTGGCCACGTCACTGTGGGGCCATGTCACATTGTGCAGCAGGTCAGTGATGGCCATGTCACAGTGAGCAACAGGCCACTGGTTGCCATGTCACTGTGGGGGCTATGTCACAGTGGGCAGCAGGTCAGTGGTGGCCATGTCACTATGGGGGCCATGTCACAGTGGGCAGCAGGTCAGTGGTGGCCATGTCACAGTGAGCAACAGGCCACTGGTTGCCATGTCACTGTGGGGGCTATGTCACAGTGGGCAGCAGGTCAGTGGTGGCCATGTCACTATGGGGGACATGTCACAGTGGGCAACAGGTCAGTAGTGGCCACATCACTGTGGGGCCATGTCACAGTGTGCAGCAGGTCAGTGGTGGCCATGTCACAGTGAGCAACAGGCCACTGGTTGCCATGTCACTGTTGGGTCTATGTCACAGTGGGCAGCAGGTCAGTGGTGGCCATGTCACTATGGGGGCCATGTCACAGTGGGCAGCAGGTCAATGGTGGCCATGTCACTATGGGGGCCATGTCACAGTGGGCAGCAGGTCAGTGGTGGCCATGTCACTATGGCGGCCATGTCACAGTGGGCAGCAGGTCAGTAGTGGCCACGTCACTGTGGGGCCATGTCACATTGTGCAGCAGGTCAGTGATGGCCATGTCACAGTGAGCAACAGGCCACTGGTTGCCATGTCACTGTGGGGGCTATGTCACAGTGGGCAGCAGGTCAGTGGTGGCCATGTCACTATGGGGGCCATGTCACAGTGGGCAGCAGGTCAGTGGTGCCCAAGTCACTGTAGGGCTATGTCACAGTGGTCAGCGGGTCAGTAGTAGCCAAGTCACTGTTGGGGTCATGTCACAGTGGGCAGCAGGTCAGTGGTGGCCATGTCACTATGGGGGCCATGTCACAGTGGGCAGCAGGTCAGTGGTGGCCATGTCACAGTGAGCAACAGGCCACTGGTTGCCATGTCACTGTGGGGGCTATGTCACAGTGGGCAGCAGGTCAGTGGTGGCCATGTCACTATGGGGGACATGTCACAGTGGGCAACAGGTCAGTAGTGGCCACGTCACTGTGGGGCCATGTCACAGTGTGCAGCAGGTCAGTGGTGGCCATGTCACAGTGAGCAACAGGCCACTGGTTGCCATGTCACTGTTGGGTCTATGTCACAGTGGGCAGCAGGTCAGTGGTGGCCATGTCACTGTGAGGTCATGTCACAGTGTGCAGCAGGTCAGTGGTTGCCATGTCACAGTGAGCAACAGGCCACTGGTTGCCATGTCACTGTGGGGGCTATGTCACAGTGGGCAGCAGGTCAGTGGTGGCCATGTCACTATGGGGGCCATGTCACAGTGGGCAGCAGGTCAGTGGTGGCCATGTCACTATGGGGGCCATGTCACAGTGGGCAGCAGGTCAGTAGTGGCCACGTCACTGTGGGGCCATGTCACAGTGTGCAGCAGGTCAGTGATGGCCATGTCAAAGTGAGCAACAGGCCACTGGTTGCCATGTCACTGTGGGGGCTATGTCACAGTGGGCAGCAGGTCAGTGGTGGCCATGTCACTATGGGGGCCATGTCACAGTGGGCAGCAGGTCAGTGGTGCCCAAGTCACTGTGGGGCTATGTCACAGTCGTTAGCGGGTCAGTAGTGGCCATGTCACTGTTGGGGCCATGTCACAGTGGGCAGCATGTCAGTGGTGGCCATGTCACTATGGGGGCCATGTCACAGTGGGCAGCAGGTCAGTAGTGGCCACGTCACTGTGGGGCCATGTCACTGTGTACAGCAGGTCAGTGATGGCCATGTCACAGTGAGCAACAGGCCACTGGTTGCCATGTCACTGTGGGGGGTGTGTCACAGTGGGCAGCAGGTCAGTGGTGGCCATGTCACTATGGGGGCCATGTCACAGTGGGCAGCAGGTCAGTAGTGGCCACGTCACTGTGGGGCCATGTCACAGTGTGCAGCAGGTCAGTGATGGGCATGTCAAAGTGAGCAACAGGCCACTGGTTGCCATGTCACTGTGGGGGCTATGTCACAGTGGGCAGCAGGTCAGTGGTGGCCATGTCACTATGGGGGCCATGTCACAGTGGGCAGCAGGTCAGTGGTGCCCAAGTCACTGTGGGGCTATGTCACAGTCGTTAGCGGGTCAGTAGTGGCCATGTCACTGTTGGGGCCATGTCACAGTGGGCAGCAGGTCAGTGGTGGCCATGTCACTATGGGGGCCATGTCACAGTGGGCAGCAGGTCAGTAGTGGCCATGTCACTGTGGGGCCATGTCACAGTGTGCAGCAGGTCAGTGATGGCCATGTCACAGTGAGCAACAGGCCACTGGTTGCCATGTCACTGTGGGGGCTATGTCACAGTGGGCAGCAGGTCAGTGGTGGCCATGTCACTGTGAGGTCATGTCACAGTGTGCAGCAGGTCAGTGATGGCCATGTCACAGTGAGCAACAGGCCACTGATTGCCATGTCACTGTGGGGGCTATGTCACAGTAGGCAGCAGGTCAGTGGTGGCCATGTCACTATGGGGACCATGTCACAGTGGGCAGCAGGTCAGTGGTGGCCATGTCACTATGGGGGCTATGTCACATTGGGCAGCAGGTCAGTGGTGGCCATGTCACTGTGAGGTCATGTCACAGTGGGCAGAAGGTCAGTGGTGGCCATGTCACAGTGAGCAACAGGCCACTGGTTGCCCTGTCACTGTGGGGGCCATGTCACAGTGGGCAGCAGGTCAGTGGTGGCCATGTCACTATGGGGGCCATGTCACAGTGGGCAGCAGGTCAGTAGTGGCCACGTCACTGTGGGGCCATGTCACATTGTGCAGCAGGTCAGTGATGGCCATGTCACAGTGAGCAACAGGCCACTGGTTGCCATGTCACTGTGGGGGCTATGTCACAGTGGGCAGCAGGTCAGTGGTGGCCATGTCACTATGGGGGCCATGTCACAGTGGGCAGCAGGTCAGTGGTGCCCAAGTCACTGTAGGGCTATGTCACAGTGGTCAGCGGGTCAGTAGTAGCCAAGTCACTGTTGGGGTCATGTCACAGTGGGCAGCAGGTCAGTGGTGGCCATGTCACTATGGGGGCCATGTCACAGTGGGCAGCAGGTCAGTGGTGGCCATGTCACAGTGAGCAACAGGCCACTGGTTGCCATGTCACTGTGGGGGCTATGTCACAGTGGGCAGCAGGTCAGTGGTGGCCATGTCACTATGGGGGACATGTCACAGTGGGCAACAGGTCAGTAGTGGCCACGTCACTGTGGGGCCATGTCACAGTGTGCAGCAGGTCAGTGGTGGCCATGTCACAGTGAGCAACAGGCCACTGGTTGCCATGTCACTGTTGGGTCTATGTCACAGTGGGCAGCAGGTCAGTGGTGGCCATGTCACTATGGGGGCCATGTCACAGTGGGCAGCAGGTCAATGGTGGCCATGTCACTATGGGGGCCATGTCACAGTGGGCAGCAGGTCAGTGGTGACCATGTCACTATGGCGGCCATGTCACAGTGGGCAGCAGGTCAGTAGTGGCCACGTCACTGTGGGGCCATGTCACATTGTGCAGCAGGTCAGTGATGGCCATGTCACAGTGAGCAACAGGCCACTGGTTGCCATGTCACTGTGGGGGCTATGTCACAGTGGGCAGCAGGTCAGTGGTGGCCATGTCACTATGGTGGCCATGTCACAGTGGGCAGCAGGTCAGTGGTGCCCAAGTCACTGTAGGGCTATGTCACAGTGGTCAGCGGGTCAGTAGTAGCCAAGTCACTGTTGGGGTCATGTCACAGTGGGCAGCAGGTCAGTGGTGGCCATGTCACTATGGGGGCCATGTCACAGTGGGCAGCAGGTCAGTGGTGGCCATGTCACAGTGAGCAACAGGCCACTGGTTGCCATGTCACTGTGGGGGCTATGTCACAGTGGGCAGCAGGTCAGTGGTGGCCATGTCACTATGGGGGACATGTCACAGTGGGCAGCAGGTCAGTAGTGGCCACGTCACTGTGGGGCCATGTCACAGTGTGCAGCAGGTCAGTGGTGGCCATGTCACAGTGAGCAACAGGCCACTGGTTGCCATGTCACTGTTGGGTCTATGTCACAGTGGGCAGCAGGTCAGTGGTGGCCATGTCACTGTGAGGTCATGTCACAGTGGGCAGCAGGTCAGTGGTTGCCATGTCACAGTGAGCAACAGGCCACTGGTTGCCATGTCACTGTGGGGGCTATGTCACAGTGGGCAGCAGGTCAGTGGTGGCCATGTCACTATGGGGGCCATGTCACAGTGGGCAGCAGGTCAGTGGTGGCCATGTCACTATGGGGGCCATGTCACAGTGGGCAGCAGGTCAGTAGTGGCCACGTCACTGTGGGGCCATGTCACAGTGTGCAGCAGGTCAGTGATGGCCATGTCAAAGTGAGCAACAGGCCACTGGTTGCCATGTCACTGTGGGGGCTATGTCACAGTGGGCAGCAGGTCAGTGGTGGCCATGTCACTATGGGGGCCATGTCACAGTGGGCAGCAGGTCAGTGGTGCCCAAGTCACTGTGGGGCTATGTCACAGTCGTTAGCGGGTCAGTAGTGGCCATGTCACTGTTGGGGCCATGTCACAGTGGGCAGCATGTCAGTGGTGGCCATGTCACTATGGGGGCCATGTCACAGTGGGCAGCAGGTCAGTAGTGGCCACGTCACTGTGGGGCCATGTCACTGTGTACAGCAGGTCAGTGATGGCCATGTCACAGTGAGCAACAGGCCACTGGTTGCCATGTCACTGTGGGGGGTGTGTCACAGTGGGCAGCAGGTCAGTGGTGGCCATGTCACTATGTGGGCCATGTCACAGTGTGCAGCAGGTCAGTGATGGGCATGTCAAAGTGAGCAACAGGCCACTGGTTGCCATGTCACTGTGGGGGCTATGTCACAGTGGGCAGCAGGTCAGTGGTGGCCATGTCACTATGGGGGCCATGTCACAGTGGGCAGCAGGTCAGTGGTGCCCAAGTCACTGTGGGGCTATGTCACAGTCGTTAGCGGGTCAGTAGTGGCCATGTCACTGTTGGGGCCATGTCACAGTGGGCAGCAGGTCAGTGGTGGCCATGTCACTATGGGGGCCATGTCACAGTGGGCAGCAGGTCAGTAGTGGCCATGTCACTGTGGGGCCATGTCACAGTGTGCAGCAGGTCAGTGATGGCCATGTCACAGTGAGCAACAGGCCACTGGTTGCCATGTCACTGTGGGGGCTATGTCACAGTGGGCAGCAGGTCAGTGGCGGCCATGTCACTATGGGAGCCATGTCACAGTGGGCAGCAGGTCAAAGGTGGCCATGTCACTATGGGGGTTATGTCACAGTGCGCAGCAGGTCAGTGGTGGCCATGTCACTGTGAGGTCATGTCACAGTGTGCAGCAGGTCAGTGGTGGCCATGTCACAGTAAGCAACTGGCCACTGGTTGCCATGTCACGGTGGGGGCTATGTCACAGTGGGCAGCAGGTCAGTGGTGGCCATGTCACTATGGGGGCCATGTCACAGTGGGCAGCAGGTCAGTAGTGGCCACGTCACTGTGGGGCCATGTCACAGTGTGCAGCAGGTCAGTGATGGACATGTCACAGTGAGCAACAGGCCACTGGTTGCCATGTCACTGTTGGGGCTATGTCACAGTGAGCAGCAGGTCAGTGGTGGCCATGTCACTAAGGGGGCCATGTCACAGTGGGCAGCAGGTCAGTGGTGCCCAAGTCACTGTGGGGCTATGTCACAGTGGTCAGCGGGTCAGTGGTGGCCATGTCACTGTTGGGGCCATGTCACAGTGGGCAGCAGGTCAGTGGTGGCCATGTCACTATGGGGGCCATATCACAGTGAGCAGCAGGTCAGTAGTTGCCACGTCACTGTGGGGCCATGTCACAGTGTGCAGCAGGTCAGTGATGGCCATGTCACTTTGGGGGCCATGTCACAGTGGGCAGCAGGTCAATGGTGGCCATGTCACTATGGGGGCTATGTCACATTGGGCAGCAGGTCAGTGGTGGCCATGTCACTGTGAGGTCATGTCACAGTGTGCAGCAGGTCAGTGGTAGCCATGTCACAGTGAGCAACAGGCCACTGGTTGCCATGTCACTGTGGGGGCTATGTCACAGTGGGCAGCAGGTCAGTGGTGGCCATGTCACTATGGCGGCCATGTCACAGTGGGCAGCAGGTCAGTAGTGGCCATGTAACTGTGGGGCCATGTCACAGTGTGCAGCAGGTCAGTGATGGCCATGTCCAATGAGCAACAGGCCACTGGTTGCCATGTCACTGTGGGGGCTATGTCACAGTGGGCAGCAGGTCAGTGGTGGCCATGTCACTGTGGGGCTATGTCACAGTGGGCAGCGGGTCAGTAGTGGCCATGTCACTGTGGGGGCCATGTCACAGAGGGCAGCAGGTCAGTGGTGGCCATGTCACTATGGGGGCCATGTCACAGTGGACAGCAGGTCAGTAGTGGCCACGTCACTGTGGGGCCATGTCACAGTGTGCAGCAGGTCAGTGGTGGCCATGTCACTATGGGGGCCATGTCACAGTGGGCAGCAGGTCAGTGGTGGCCATGTCACTATGGGGGCTATGTCACAGTGGGCATTAGGTAAGTGGTGGCCATGTCACTATGGGGGATATGTCACTGTGGGTAGCAGGTCAGTAGTGGCCATGTCACTATGGGGGCTATGTCACAGTGGGCATTAGGTAAGTGGTGGCCATGTCACTATGGGGGATATGTCACTGTGGGTAGCAGGTCAGTAGTGGCCATGTCACTGTGGGGCTATGTCACAGTGGGCAGCAGGTCAGTAGTGGCCATGTCACAGTGAGTAACAGGCTACTGGTTGCCATGTCACTGTGGGTGCTATGTCACGGTGGGCAGCAGGTCAGTGGTAGCCATGTCACTAAGGGGGCCATGTCACAGTGGGCAGCAGGTCAGTGGTGCCCAAGTCACTGTAGGGCTATGTCACAGTGGTCAGCGGGTCAGTAGTAGCCAAGTCACTGTTGGGGTCATGTCACAGTGGGCAGCAGGTCAGTGGTGGCCATGTCACTATGGGGGACATGTCACAGTGGGCAACAGTTCAGTAGTGGCCACGTCACTGTGGGGCCATGTCACAGTGTGCAGCAGGTCAGTGGGGGCAATGTCACAGTGAGCAACAGGCCACTGGTTGCCATGTCACTGTTGGGTCTATGTCACAGTGGGCAGCAGGTCAGTGGTGGCCATGTCACTATGGGGGCCATGTCACAGTGGGCAGCAGGTCAATGGTGGTCATGTCACTATGGGGGCTATGTCACATTGGGCAGCAGGTCAGTGGTGGCCATGTCACTGTGAGGTCATGTCACAGTGTGCAGCAGCTCAGTGGTTGCCATGTCACAGTGAGCAACAGGCCACTGGTTGCCATGTCACTGTGGGGACTATGTCACAGTGGGCAGCAGGTCAGTGGTGGCCATGTCACTATGGGGGCCATGTCACAGTGGGCAGCAGATCAGTGGTGCCCAAGTCACTGTGGGGCTATGTCACAGTCGTCAGCGGGTCAGTAGTGGCCATGTCACTGTTGGGGCCATGTCACAGTGGGCAGCAGGTCAGTGGTGGCCATGTCACTATGGGAGCCATGTCATAGTGGGCAGCAGTTCAGTAGTGGCCACGTCACTGTGGGGCCATGTCACAGTGTGCAGCAGGTCAGTGATAGCCATGTCACAGTGAGCAACAGGCCACTGGTTGCCATGTCACTGTGGGGGCTATGTCACAGTGGGCAGCAGGTCAGTGGTGGCCATGTCACTATGGGGGCCATGTCACAGTGGGCAGCAGGTCAATGGTGGCCATGTCACTATGGGGTCTATGTCACAGTGGGCAGCAGGTCAGTGGTGGCCATGTCACTGTGAGGTCATGTCACAGTGTGCAGCAGGTCAGTGATGGGCATGTCACAGTGAGCAACAGGCCACTGGTTGCCATGTCACTGTGGGGGCTATGTCACAGTAGGCAGCAGGTCAGTGCTGGCCATGTCACTATGGGGGCCATGTCACAGTGGGCAGCAGGTCAGTGGTGGCCATGTCACTATGGGGGCTATGTCACATTGGGCAGCAGGTCAGTGGTGGCCATGTCACTGTGAGGTCATGTCACAGTGGGCAGAAGGTCAGTGGTGGCCATGTCACAGTGAGCAACAGGCCACTGGTTGCCATGTCACTGTGGGGGCTATGTCACAGTGGGCAGCAGGTCAGTGGTGGCCATGTCACTATGGGGGCCATGTCACAGTGGGCAGCAGGTCAGTGGTGGCCATGTCACTATGGCGGCCATGTCACAGTGGGCAGCAGGTCAGTAGTGGCCACGTCACTGTGGGGCCATGTCACATTGTGCAGCAGGTCAGTGATGGCCATGTCACAGTGAGCAACAGGCCACTGGTTGCCATGTCACTGTGGGGGCTATGTCACAGTGGGCAGCAGGTCAGTGGTGGCCATGTCACTATGGGGGCCATGTCACAGTGGGCAGCAGGTCAGCGGTGCCCAAGTCACTGTAGGGCTATGTCACAGTGGTCAGCGTGTCAGTAGTAGCCAAGTCACTGTTGGGGTCATGTTACAGTGGGCAGCAGGTCAGTGGTGGCCATGTCACTATGGGGGCCATGTCACAGTGGGCAGCAGGTCAGTGGTGGCCATGTCACAGTGAGCAACAGGCCACTGGTTGCCATGTCACGGTGGGGGCTATGTCACAGTGGGCAGCAGGTCAGTGGTGGCCATGTCACTATGGGGGCCATGTCACAGTGGGCAGCAGGTCAGTAGTGGCCACGTCACTGTGGGGCCATGTCACAGTGTGCAGCAGGTCAGTGGTGGCCATGTCACAGTGGGCAGCAGGTCAGTGGTGGCCATGTCACTATGGGGGCCATGTCACAGTGGGCAGCAGGTCAGTGGTGGCAATGTCACTATGGGGGCCATGTCACAGTGGGCAGCAGGTCAGTAGTGGCCACGTCACTGTGAGGTCATGTCACAGTGTGCAGCAGCTCAGTGGTTGCCATGTCACAGTGAGCAACAGGCCACTGGTTGCCATGTCACTGTGGGGGCTATGTCACAGTGGGCAGCAGGTCAGTGGTGGCCATGTCACTATGGGGGCCATGTCACAGTGGGCAGCAGATCAGTGGTGCCCAAGTCACTGTGGGGCTATGTCACAGTCGTCAGCGGGTCAGTAGTGGCCATGTCACTGTTGGGGCCATGTCACAGTGGGCAGCAGGTCAGTGGTGGCCATGTCACTATGGGAGCCATGTCATAGTGGGCAGCAGGTCAGTAGTGGCCACGTCACTGTGGGGCCATGTCACAGTGTGCAGGAGGTCAGTGATAGCCATGTCAGAGTGAGCAACAAGCCCCTGGTTGCCATGTCACTGTGGGGGCTATGTCACAGTGGGCAGCAGGTCAGTGGTGGCCATGTCACTATGGGGGCCATGTCACAGTGGGCAGCAGGTCAATGGTGGCCATGTCACTATGGGGGCTATGTCACATTGGGCAGCAGGTCAGTGGTGGCCATGTCACTGTGAGGTCATGTCACAGTGTGCAGCAGGTCAGTGATGGCCATGTCACAGTGAGCAACAGGCCACTGGTTGCCATGTCTCTGTGGGGGCTATGTCACAGTAGGCAGCAGGTCAGTGCTGGCCATGTCACTATGGGGGCCATGTCACAGTGGGCAGCAGGTCAGTGGTGGCCATGTCACTATGGGGGTATGTCACATTGGGCAGCAGGTCAGTGGTGGCCATGTCACTGTGAGGTCATGTCACAGTGGGCAGAAGGTCAGTGGTGGCCATGTCACAGTGAGCAACAGGCCACTGGTTGCCATGTCACTGTGGGGGCTATGTCACAGTGGGCAGCAGGTCAGTGGTGGCCATGTCACTATGGGGGCCATGTCACAGTGGGCAGCAGGTCAGTGGTGGCCATGTCACTATGGCGGCTATGTCACAGTCGTTAGCGGGTCAGTAGTGGCCACGTCACTGTGGGGCCATGTCACATTGTGCAGCAGGTCAGTGATGGCCATGTCACAGTGAGCAACAGGCCACTGGTTGCCATGTCACTGTGGGGGCTATGTCACAGTGGGCAGCAGGTCAGTGGTGGCCATGTCACTATGGGGGCCATGTCACAGTGGGCAGCAGGTCAGCGGTGCCCAAGTCACTGTAGGGCTATGTCACAGTGGTCAGCGTGTCAGTAGTAGCCAAGTCACTGTTGGGGTCATGTTACAGTGGGCAGCAGGTCAGTGGTGGCCATGTCACTATGGGGGCCATGTCACAGTGGGCAGCAGGTCAGTGGTGGCCATGTCACAGTGAGCAACAGGCCACTGGTTGCCATGTCACGGTGGGGGCTATGTCACAGTGGGCAGCAGGTCAGTGGTGGCCATGTCACTATGGGGGCCATGTCACAGTGGGCAGCAGGTCAGTAGTGGCCACGTCACTGTGGGGCCATGTCACAGTGTGCAGCAGGTCAGTGGTGGCCATGTCACAGTGGGCAGCAGGTCAGTGGTGGCCATGTCACTATGGGGGCCATGTCACAGTGGGCAGCAGGTCAGTGGTGGCAATGTCACTATGGGGGCCATGTCACAGTGGGCAGCAGGTCAGTAGTGGCCACGTCACTGTGAGGTCATGTCACAGTGTGCAGCAGCTCAGTGGTTGCCATGTCACAGTGAGCAACAGGCCACTGGTTGCCATGTCACTGTGGGGGCTATGTCACAGTGGGCAGCAGGTCAGTGGTGGCCATGTCACTATGGGGGCCATGTCACAGTGGGCAGCAGGTCAGCGGTGCCCAAGTCACTGTAGGGCTATGTCACAGTGGTCAGCGTGTCAGTAGTAGCCAAGTCACTGTTGGGGTCATATTACAGTGGGCAGCAGGTCAGTGGTGGCCATGTCACTATGGGGGCCATGTCACAGTGGGCAGCAGGTCAGTGGTGGCCATGTCACAGTGAGCAACAGGCCACTGGTTGCCATGTCACGGTGGGGGCTATGTCACAGTGGGCAGCAGGTCAGTGGTGGCCATGTCACTATGGGGGCCATGTCACAGTGGGCAGCAGGTCAGTAGTGGCCACGTCACTGTGGGGCCATGTCACAGTGTGCAGCAGGTCAGTGGTGGCCATGTCACAGTGGGCAGCAGGTCAGTGGTGGCCATGTCACTATGGGGGCCATGTCACAGTGGGCAGCAGGTCAGTGGTGGCAATGTCACTATGGGGGCCATGTCACAGTGGGCAGCAGGTCAGTAGTGGCCACGTCACTGTGAGGTCATGTCACAGTGTGCAGCAGCTCAGTGGTTGCCATGTCACAGTGAGCAACAGGCCACTGGTTGCCATGTCACTGTGGGGGCTATGTCACAGTGGGCAGCAGGTCAGTGGTGGCCATGTCACTATGGGGGCCATGTCACAGTGGGCAGCAGATCAGTGGTGCCCAAGTCACTGTGGGGCTATGTCACAGTCGTCAGCGGGTCAGTAGTGGCCATGTCACTGTTGGGGCCATGTCACAGTGGGCAGCAGGTCAGTGGTGGCCATGTCACTATGGGAGCCATGTCATAGTGGGCAGCAGGTCAGTAGTGGCCACGTCACTGTGGGGCCATGTCACAGTGTGCAGGAGGTCAGTGATAGCCATGTCAGAGTGAGCAACAAGCCCCTGGTTGCCATGTCACTGTGGGGGCTATGTCACAGTGGGCAGCAGGTCAGTGGTGGCCATGTCACTATGGGGGCCATGTCACAGTGGGCAGCAGGTCAATGGTGGCCATGTCACTATGGGGGCTATGTCACATTGGGCAGCAGGTCAGTGGTGGCCATGTCACTGTGAGGTCATGTCACAGTGTGCAGCAGGTCAGTGATGGCCATGTCACAGTGAGCAACAGGCCACTGGTTGCCATGTCTCTGTGGGGGCTATGTCACAGTAGGCAGCAGGTCAGTGCTGGCCATGTCACTATGGGGGCCATGTCACAGTGGGCAGCAGGTCAGTGGTGGCCATGTCACTATGGGGGTATGTCACATTGGGCAGCAGGTCAGTGGTGGCCATGTCACTGTGAGGTCATGTCACAGTGGGCAGAAGGTCAGTGGTGGCCATGTCACAGTGAGCAACAGGCCACTGGTTGCCATGTCACTGTGGGGGCTATGTCACAGTGGGCAGCAGGTCAGTGGTGGCCATGTCACTATGGGGGCCATGTCACAGTGGGCAGCAGGTCAGTGGTGGCCATGTCACTATGGCGGCTATGTCACAGTCGTTAGCGGGTCAGTAGTGGCCACGTCACTGTGGGGCCATGTCACATTGTGCAGCAGGTCAGTGATGGCCATGTCACAGTGAGCAACAGGCCACTGGTTGCCATGTCACTGTGGGGGCTATGTCACAGTGGGCAGCAGGTCAGTGGTGGCCATGTCACTATGGGGGCCATGTCACAGTGGGCAGCAGGTCAGTGGTGCCCAAGTCACTGTAGGGCTATGTCACAGTGGTCAGCGTGTCAGTAGTAGCCAAGTCACTGTTGGGGTCATGTCACAGTGGGCAGCAGGTCAGTGGTGGCCATGTCACTATGGGGGCCATGTCACAGTGGGCAGCAGGTCAGTGGTGGCCATGTCACAGTGAGCAACAGGCCACTGGTTGCCATGTCACTGTGGGGGCTATGTCACAGTGGGCAGCAGGTCAGTGGTGGCCATGTCACTATGGGGGACATGTCACAGTGGGCAACAGGTCAGTAGTGGCCACGTCACTGTGGGGCCATGTCACAGTGTGCAGCAGGTCAGTGATGGGCATGTCACAGTGAGCAACAGGCCACTGGTTGCCATATCACTTTTGGGTCTATGTCACAGTGGGCAGCAGGTCAGTGGTGGCCATGTCACTATGGGGGCCATGTCACAGTGGGCAGCAGGTCAATGGTAGCCATGTCACTATGGGGGCTATGTCACATTGGGCAGCAGGTCAGTGGTGGCCATGTCACTGTGAGGTCATGTCACAGTGTGCAGCAGGTCAGTGGTTGCCATGTCACAGTGAGCAACAGGCCACTGGTTGCCATGTCACTGTGGGGGCTATGTCACAGTGGGCAGCAGGTCAGTGGTGGCCATGTCACTATGGGGGCCATGTCACAGTGGGCAGCAGGTCAGTGGTGGCCATGTCACTATGGGGGCCATGTCACAGTGGGCAGCAGGTCAGTAGTGGCCACGTCACTGTGGGGCCATGTCACAGTGTGCAGCAGGTCAGTGATGGCCATGTCAAAGTGAGCAACAGGCCACTGGTTGCCATGTCACTGTGGGGGCTATGTCACAGTGGGCAGCAGGTCAGTGGTGGCCATGTCACTATGGGGGCCATGTCACAGTGGGCAGCAGGTCAGTGGTGCCCAAGTCACTGTGGGGCTATGTCACAGTCGTTAGCGGGTCAGTAGTGGCCATGTCACTGTTGGGGCCATGTCACAGTGGGCAGCATGTCAGTGGTGGCCATGTCACTATGGGGGCCATGTCACAGTGGGCAGCAGGTCAGTAGTGGCCACGTCACTGTGGGGCCATGTCACAGTGTACAGCAGGTCAGTGATGGCCATGTCACAGTGAGCAACAGGCCACTGGTTGCCATGTCACTGTGGGGGGTGTGTCACAGTGGGCAGCAGGTCAGTGGTGGCCATGTCACTATGTGGGCCATGTCACAGTGGGCAGCAGGTCAGTAGTGGCCACGTCACTGTGGGGCCATGTCACAGTGTGCAGCAGGTCAGTGATGGCCATGTCAAAGTGAGCAACAGGCCACTGGTTGCCATGTCACTGTGGGGGCTATGTCACAGTGGGCAGCAGGTCAGTGGTGGCCATGTCACTATGGGGGCCATGTCACAGTGGGCAGCAGGTCAGTGGTGCCCAAGTCACTGTGGGGCTATGTCACAGTCGTTAGCGGGTCAGTAGTGGCCATATCACTGTTGGGGCCATGTCACAGTGGGCAGCAGGTCAGTGGTGGCCATGTCACTATGGGGGCCATGTCACAGTGGGCAGCAGGTCAGTAGTGGCCATGTCACTGTGGGGCCATGTCACAGTGTGCAGCAGGTCAGTGATGGGCATGTCACAGTGAGCAACAGGCCACTGGTTGCCATGTCACTGTGGGGGGTATGTCACAGTGGGTAGCAGGTCAGTGCTGGCCATGTCACTATGGGGGCCATGTCACAGTGGGCAGCAGGTCAGTGGTGGCCATGTCACTATGGGGGCCATGTCACAGTGGGCAGCAGGTCAGTAGTGGCCACGTCACTGTGGGGCCATGTCACAGTGTGCAGCAGGTCAGTGATGGCCATGTCACAGTGAGCAACAGGCCACTGGTTGCCATGTCACTGTGGGGGCTATGTCACAGTGGGCAGCAGGTCAGTGGCGGCCATGTCACTATCGGAGCCATGTCACAGTGGGCAGCAGGTCAAAGGTGGCCATGTCACTATGGGGGTTATGTCACAGTGGGCAGCAGGTCAGTGGTGGCCATGTCACAGTGGGCAGCAGGTCAGTGGTGGCCATGTCACTGTGGGGGCCATGTCACAGTGGGCAGCAGGTCAGTGGTGGCAATGTCACTATGGGGGCCATGTCACAGTGGGCAGCAGGTCAGTAGTGGCCACGTCACTGTGGGGCCATGTCACAGTGTGCAGCAGGTCAGTGATGGGCATGTCACAGTGAGCAACAAGCCACTGGTTGCCATGTCACTGTGGGGGCTATGTCACAGTGGGTAGCAGGTCAGTGGTGGCCATGTCACTATGGGGGCCATGTCACAGTGGGCAGCAGGTCAGTAGTGGCCACGTCACTGTGGGGCCATGTCACAGTGTGCAGCAGGTCAGTGGTGGCCATGTCACAGTGGGCAGCAGGTCAGTGGTGGCCATGTCACTGTGGGGGCCATGTCACAGTGGGCAGCAGGTCAGTGGTGGCAATGTCACTATGGGGGCCATGTCACAGTGGGCAGCAGGTCAGTAGTGGCCACGTCACTGTGGGGCCATGTCACAGTGTGCAGCAGGTCAGTGATGGGCATGTCACAGTGAGCAACAGGCCACTGGTTGCCATGTCACTGTGGGGGCTATGTCACAGTGGGTAGCAGGTCAGTGCTGGCCATGTCACTATGGGGGCCATGTCACAGTGGGCAGCAGGTCAGTGGTGGCCATGTCACTATGGGGGCCATGTCACAGTGGGCAGCAGGTCAGTAGTGGCCACGTCACTGTGGGGCCATGTCACAGTGTGCAGCAGGTCAGTGATGGACATGTCACAGTGAGCAACAGGCCACTGGTTGCCATGTCACTGTGGGGGCTATGTCACAGTGAGCAGCAGGTCAGTGGTGGCCATGTCACTATGGGGGCCATGTCACAGTGGGCAGCAGGTCAATGGTGGCCATGTCACTATGGGGGCTATGTCACCTTGGGCAGCAGGTCAGTGGTGGCCATGTCACTGTGAGGTCATGTCACAGTGTGCAGCAGGACAGTGGTGGCCATGTCACAGTGAGCAACAGGCCACTGGTTGCCATGTCACTGTGGGGGCTATGTCACAGTGGGCAGCAGGTCAGTGGTGGCCATGTCACTGTGGGGGCCATGTCACAGTGGGCATTAGGTAAGTGGTGGCCATGTCACTATGGGGGACATGTCACTGTGGGTAGCAGGTCAGTAGTGGCCATGTCACTGTGGGGCTATGTCACAGTGGGCAGCAGGTCAGTAGTGGCCATGTCACTGTGGGGGCCATGTCACAGTGGGCAGCAGGTCAGTGGTGCCCAAGTCACTGTGGGGCTATGTCACAGTGTGCAGCAGGTCAGTGGTGGCCATGTCACTATGGGGGCCATGTCACAGTGGGCAGCAGGTCAGTAGTGGCCACGTCACTGTGGGGCCATGTCACAGTGTGCAGCAGGTCAGTGATGGCCATGTCACAGTGAGCAACAGGCCACTGGTTGCCATGTCACTGTGGGTGCTATGTCATGGTGGGCAGCAGGTCAGTGGTAGCCATGTCACTAAGGGGGCCATGTCACAGTGGGCAGCAGGTCAGTGGTGCCCAAGTCACTGTGGGGCTATGTCACAGTGGTCAGCGGGTCAGTGGTGGCCATGTCACTGTTGGGGCCATGTCACAGTGGGCAGCAGGTCAATGGTGGCCATGTCACTATGGGGGCTATGTCACATTGGGCAGCAGGTCAGTGGTGGCCATGTCACTGTGAGGTCATGTCACAGTGTGCAGCAGGTCAGTGGTAGCCATGTCACAGTGAGCAACAGGCCACTGGTTGCCATGTCACTGTGGGGGCTATGTCACAGTGGGCAGCAGGTCAGTGGTGGCCATGTCACTATGGCGGCCATGTCACAGTGGGCAGCAGGTCAGTAGTGGCCATGTAACTGTGGGGCCATGTCACAGTGTGCAGCAGGTCAGTGATGGCCATGTCCAATGAGCAACAGGCCACTGGTTGCCATGTCACTGTGGGGGCTATGTCACAGTGGGCAGCAGGTCAGTGGTGGCCATGTCACTGTGGGGCTATGTCACAGTGGGCAGCGGGTCAGTAGTGGCCATGTCACTGTTGGGGCCATGTCACAGTGGGCAGCAGGTCAGTGGTGGCCATGTCACTATGGGGGCCATGTCACAGTGGACAGCAGGTCAGTAGTGGCCTAGTCACTGTGGGGCCATGTCACAGTGTGCAGCAGGTCAGTGGTGGCCATGTCACTATGGGGGCCATGTCACAGTGGGCAGCAGGTCAGTGGTGGCCATGTCTCTATGGGGGCTATGTCACTATGGGGGCTATGTCACAGTGGGCAGCAGGTCAGTAGTGGCCATGTCACTATGGGGGCTATGTCACAGTGGGCAGCATGTCAGTAGTGGCCACGTCACTGTGGGGCCATGTCACAGTGTGCAGCAGGTCAGTGATGGCCATGTCACAGTGAGCAACAGGCCACTGGTTGCCATGTCACTGTGGGGGCCATGTCACAGTGGGCAGCAGGTCAGTAGTGGCCACGTCACTGTGGGGCCATGTCACAGTGTGCAGCAGGTCAGTGATGGCCATGTCACAGTGAGCAACAGGCCACTGGTTGCCATGTCACTGTGGGGGCTATGTCACAGTGGGCAGGAGGTCAGTGGTGGCCATGTCACTATGGGAGCCATGTCACAGTGGGCAGCAGGTCAAAGGTGGCCATGTCACTATGGGGGTTATGTCACAGTGGGCAGCAGGTCAGTGGTGGCCATGTCACTGTGAGGTCATGTCAAAGTGTGCAGCAGGTCAGTGGTGGCCATGTCACAGTAAGCAACAGGCCACTGGTTGCCATGTCACGGTGGGGGCTATGTCACAGTGGGCAGCAGGTCAGTGGTGGCCATGTCACTATGGGGGCCATGTCACAGTGGGCAGCAGGTCAGTAGTGGCCACGTCACTGTGGGGCCATGTCACAGTGTGCAGCAGGTCAGTGGTGGCCATGTCACAGTGGGCAGCAGGTCAGTGGTGGCTATGTCACTATGGGGGCCATGTCACAGTGGGCAGCAGGTCAGTGGTGGCCATGTCACTATGGGGGCTATGTCACAGTGGGCAGCAGGTCAGTAGTGGCCACGTCACTGTGGGGCCATGTCACAGTGTGCAGCAGGTCAGTGATGGCCATGTCACAGTGAGCAACAGGCCACTGGTTGCCATGTCACTGTGGGGGCTATGTCACAGTGGGCAGCAGGTCAGTGGCGGCCATGTCACTATGGGAGCCATGTCACAGTGGGCAGCAGGTCAAAGGTGGCCATGTCACTATGGGGGTTATGTCACAGTGGGCAGCAGGTCAGTGGTGGCCATGTCACTGTGGGGGCCATGTCACAGTGGGCAGCAGGTCAGTGGTGGCAATGTCACTATGGGGGCCATGTCACAGTGGGCAGCAGGTCAGTAGTGGCCACGTCACTGTGGGGCCATGTCACAGTGTGCAGCAGGTCAGTGATGGGCATGTCACAGTGAGCAACAGGCCACTGGTTGCCATGTCACTGTGGGGGCTATGTCACAGTGGATAGCAGGTCAGTGCTGGCCATGTCACTATGGGGGCCATGTCACAGTGGGCAGCAGGTCAGTGGTGGCCATGTCACTATGGGGGCCATGTCACAGTGGGCAGCAGGTCAGTAGTGGCCACGTCACTGTGGGGCCATGTCACAGTGTGCAGCAGGTCAGTGATGGGCATGTCACAGTGAGCAACAAGCCACTGGTTGCCATGTCACTGTGGGGGCTATGTCACAGTGGGTAGCAGGTCAGTGGTGGCCATGTCACTATGGGGGCCATGTCACAGTGGGCAGCAGGTCAGTAGTGGCCACGTCACTGTGGGGCCATGTCACAGTGTGCAGCAGGTCAGTGGTGGCCATGTCACAGTGGGCAGCAGGTCAGTGGTGGCCATGTCACTGTGGGGGCCATGTCACAGTGGGCAGCAGGTCAGTGGTGGCAATGTCACTATGGGGGCCATGTCACAGTGGGCAGCAGGTCAGTAGTGGCCACGTCACTGTGGGGCCATGTCACAGTGTGCAGCAGGTCAGTGATGGGCATGTCACAGTGAGCAACAGGCCACTGGTTGCCATGTCACTGTGGGGGCTATGTCACAGTGGGTAGCAGGTCAGTGCTGGCCATGTCACTATGGGGGCCATGTCACAGTGGGCAGCAGGTCAGTGGTGGCCATGTCACTATGGGGGCCATGTCACAGTGGGCAGCAGGTCAGTAGTGGCCACGTCACTGTGGGGCCATGTCACAGTGTGCAGCAGGTCAGTGATGGACATGTCACAGTGAGCAACAGGCCACTGGTTGCCATGTCACTGTGGGGGCTATGTCACAGTGAGCAGCAGGTCAGTGGTGGCCATGTCACTATGGGGGCCATGTCACAGTGGGCAGCAGGTCAATGGTGGCCATGTCACTATGGGGGCTATGTCACCTTGGGCAGCAGGTCAGTGGTGGCCATGTCACTGTGAGGTCATGTCACAGTGTGCAGCAGGACAGTGGTGGCCATGTCACAGTGAGCAACAGGCCACTGGTTGCCATGTCACTGTGGGGGCTATGTCACAGTGGGCAGCAGGTCAGTGGTGGCCATGTCACTGTGGGGGCCATGTCACAGTGGGCATTAGGTAAGTGGTGGCCATGTCACTATGGGGGACATGTCACTGTGGGTAGCAGGTCAGTAGTGGCCATGTCACTGTGGGGCTATGTCACAGTGGGCAGCAGGTCAGTAGTGGCCATGTCACTGTGGGGGCCATGTCACAGTGGGCAGCAGGTCAGTGGTGCCCAAGTCACTGTGGGGCTATGTCACAGTGTGCAGCAGGTCAGTGGTGGCCATGTCACTATGGGGGCCATGTCACAGTGGGCAGCAGGTCAGTAGTGGCCACGTCACTGTGGGGCCATGTCACAGTGTGCAGCAGGTCAGTGATGGCCATGTCACAGTGAGCAACAGGCCACTGGTTGCCATGTCACTGTGGGTGCTATGTCATGGTGGGCAGCAGGTCAGTGGTAGCCATGTCACTAAGGGGGCCATGTCACAGTGGGCAGCAGGTCAGTGGTGCCCAAGTCACTGTGGGGCTATGTCACAGTGGTCAGCGGGTCAGTGGTGGCCATGTCACTGTTGGGGCCATGTCACAGTGGGCAGCAGGTCAGTGGTGGCCATGTCACTATGGGGGCCATGTCACAGTGAGCAGCAGGTCAGTAGTGGCCACGTCACTGTGGGGCCATGTCACAGTGTGCAGCAGGTCAGTGATGGCCATGTCACTTTGGGGGCCATGTCACAGTGGGCAGCAGGTCAATGGTGGCCATGTCACTATGGGGGCTATGTCACATTGGGCAGCAGGTCAGTGGTGGCCATGTCACTGTGAGGTCATGTCACAGTGTGCAGCAGGTCAGTGGTAGCCATGTCACAGTGAGCAACAGGCCACTGGTTGCCATGTCACTGTGGGGGCTATGTCACAGTGGGCAGCAGGTCAGTGGTGGCCATGTCACTATGGCGGCCATGTCACAGTGGGCAGCAGGTCAGTAGTGGCCATGTAACTGTGGGGCCATGTCACAGTGTGCAGCAGGTCAGTGATGGCCATGTCCAATGAGCAACAGGCCACTGGTTGCCATGTCACTGTGGGGGCTATGTCACAGTGGGCAGCAGGTCAGTGGTGGCCATGTCACTGTGGGGCTATGTCACAGTGGGCAGCGGGTCAGTAGTGGCCATGTCACTGTTGGGGCCATGTCACAGTGGGCAGCAGGTCAGTGGTGGCCATGTCACTATGGGGGCCATGTCACAGTGGACAGCATGTCAGTAGTGGCCTAGTCACTGTGGGGCCATGTCACAGTGTGCAGCAGGTCAGTGGTGGCCATGTCACTATGGGGGCCATGTCACAGTGGGCAGCAGGTCAGTGGTGGCCATGTCACTATGGGGGCTATGTCACTATGGGGGCTATGTCACAGTGGGCAGCAGGTCAGTAGTGGCCATGTCACTATGGGGGCTATGTCACAGTGGGCAGCATGTCAGTAGTGGCCACGTCACTGTGGGGCCATGTCACAGTGTGCAGCAGGTCAGTGATGGCCATGTCACAGTGAGCAACAGGCCACTGGTTGCCATGTCACTGTGGGGGCCATGTCACAGTGGGCAGCAGGTCAGTAGTGGCCACGTCACTGTGGGGCCATGTCACAGTGTGCAGCAGGTCAGTGATGGCCATGTCACAGTGAGCAACAGGCCACTGGTTGCCATGTCACTGTGGGGGCTATGTCACAGTGGGCAGGAGGTCAGTGGTGGCCATGTCACTATGGGAGCCATGTCACAGTGGGCAGCAGGTCAAAGGTGGCCATGTCACTATGGGGGTTATGTCACAGTGGGCAGCAGGTCAGTGGTGGCCATGTCACTGTGAGGTCATGTCAAAGTGTGCAGCAGGTCAGTGGTGGCCATGTCACAGTAAGCAACAGGCCACTGGTTGCCATGTCACGGTGGGGGCTATGTCACAGTGGGCAGCAGGTCAGTGGTGGCCATGTCACTATGGGGGCCATGTCACAGTGGGCAGCAGGTCAGTAGTGGCCACGTCACTGTGGGGCCATGTCACAGTGTGCAGCAGGTCAGTGGTGGCCATGTCACAGTGGGCAGCAGGTCAGTGGTGGCCATGTCACTATGGGGGCCATGTCACAGTGGGCAGCAGGTCAGTAGTGGCCACGTCACTGTGGGGCCATGTCACAGTGTGCAGCAGGTCAGTGATGGGCATGTCACAGTGAGCAACAGGCCACTGGTTGCCATGTCACTGTGGGGGGTATGTCACAGTGGGTAGCAGGTCAGTGCTGGCCATGTCACTATGGGGGCCATGTCACAGTGGGCAGCAGGTCAGTGGTGGCCATGTCACTATGGGGGCCATGTCACAGTGGGCAGCAGGTCAGTAGTGGCCACGTCACTGTGGGGCCATGTCACAGTGTGCAGCAGGTCAGTGATGGCCATGTCACAGTGAGCAACAGGCCACTGGTTGCCATGTCACTGTGGGGGCTATGTCACAGTGGGCAGCAGGTCAGTGGCGGCCATGTCACTATGGGAGCCATGTCACAGTGGGCAGCAGGTCAAAGGTGGCCATGTCACTATGGGGGTTATGTCACAGTGGGCAGCTGGTCAGTGGTGGCCATGTCACAGTGGGCAGCAGGTCAGTGGTGGCCATGTCACTGTGGGGGCCATGTCACAGTGGGCAGCAGGTCAGTGGTGGCAATGTCACTATGGGGGCCATGTCACAGTGGGCAGCAGGTCAGTAGTGGCCACGTCACTGTGGGGCCATGTCACAGTGTGCAGCAGGTCAGTGATGGGCATGTCACAGTGAGCAACAGGCCACTGGTTGCCATGTCACTGTGGGGGCTATGTCACAGTGGGTAGCAAGTCAGTGCTGGCCATGTCACTATGGGGGCCATGTCACAGTGGGCAGCAGGTCAGTGGTGGCCATGTCACTATGGGGGCCATGTCACAGTGGGCAGCAGGTCAGTAGTGGCCACGTCACTGTGGGGCCATGTCACAGTGTGCAGCAGGTCAGTGATGGGCATGTCACAGTGAGCAACAAGCCACTGGTTGCCATGTCACTGTGGGGGCTATGTCACAGTGGGTAGCAGGTCAGTGGTGGCCATGTCACTATGGGGGCCATGTCACAGTGGGCAGCAGGTCAGTAGTGGCCACGTCACTGTGGGGCCATGTCACAGTGTGCAGCAGGTCAGTGGTGGCCATGTCACAGTGGGCAGCAGGTCAGTGGTGGCCATGTCACTGTGGGGGCCATGTCACAGTGGGCAGCAGGTCAGTGGTGGCAATGTCACTATGGGGGCCATGTCACAGTGGGCAGCAGGTCAGTAGTGGCCACGTCACTGTGGGGCCATGTCACAGTGGGCAGCAGGTCAGTGATGGGCATGTCACAGTGAGCAACAAGCCACTGGTTGCCATGTCACTGTGGGGGCTATGTCACAGTGGGTAGCAGGTCAGTGGTGGCCATGTCACTATGGGGGCCATGTCACAGTGGGCAGCAGGTCAGTGGTGGCCATGTCACTATGGGGGCCATGTCACAGTGGGCAGCAGGTCAGTAGTGGCCACGTCACTGTGGGGCCATGTCACAGTGTGCAGCAGGTCAGTGATGGACATGTCACAGTGAGCAACAGGCCACTGGTTGCCATGTCACTGTGGGGGCTATGTCACAGTGAGCAGCAGGTCAGTGGTGGCCATGTCACTATGGGGGCCATGTCACAGTGGGCAGCAGGTCAATGGTGGCCATGTCACTATGGGGGCTATGTCACCTTGGGCAGCAGGTCAGTGGTGGCCATGTCACTGTGAGGTCATGTCACAGTGTGCAGCAGGACAGTGGTGGCCATGTCACAGTGAGCAACAGGCCACTGGTTGCCATGTCACTGTGGGGGCTATGTCACAGTGGGCAGCAGGTCAGTGGTGGCCATGTCACTGTGGGGGCCATGTCACAGTGGGCATTAGGTAAGTGGTGGCCATGTCACTATGGGGGACATGTCACTGTGGGTAGCAGGTCAGTAGTGGCCATGTCACTGTGGGGCTATGTCACAGTGGGCAGCAGGTCAGTAGTGGCCATGTCACTGTGGGGGCCATGTCACAGTGGGCAGCAGGTCAGTGGTGCCCAAGTCACTGTGGGGCTATGTCACAGTGTGCAGCAGGTCAGTGGTGGCCATGTCACTATGGGGGCCATGTCACAGTGGGCAGCAGGTCAGTAGTGGCCACGTCACTGTGGGGCCATGTCACAGTGTGCAGCAGGTCAGTGATGGCCATGTCACAGTGAGCAACAGGCCACTGGTTGCCATGTCACTGTGGGTGCTATGTCATGGTGGGCAGCAGGTCAGTGGTAGCCATGTCACTATGGGGGCCATGTCACAGTGGGCAGCAGGTCAGTGGTGCCCAAGTCACTGTGGGGCTATGTCACAGTGGTCAGCGGGTCAGTGGTGGCCATGTCACTGTTGGGGCCATGTCACAGTGGGCAGCAGGTCAGTGGTGGCCATGTCACTATGGGGGCCATGTCACAGTGAGCAGCAGGTCAGTAGTGGCCACGTCACTGTGGGGCCATGTCACAGTGTGCAGCAGGTCAGTGATGGCCATGTCACTTTGGGGGCCATGTCACAGTGGGCAGCAGGTCAGTGGTGGCCATGTCACTGTGAGGTCATGTCACAGTGTGCAGCAGGTCAGTGGTAGCCATGTCACAGTGAGCAACAGGCCACTGGTTGCCATGTCACTGTGGGGGCTATGTCACAGTGGGCAGCAGGTCAGTGGTGGCCATGTCACTATGGGGGCCATGTCACAGTGGGCAGCAGGTCAGTGGTGACCAAGTCAATGTGGGGCTATGTCACAGTGGTCAGCGGGTCAGTGGTGGCCACGTCACTGTGGGGCCATGTCACAATGTGCAGCAGGTCAGTGATGGCCATGTCACAGTGAGCAACAGGCCACTGGTTTCCATGTCACTGTGAGGGCTATGTCACAGTGGGCAGCAGGTCAGTGCTGGCCATGTCACTATGGGGGCTATGTCACAGTGGGCAGCAGGTCAGTGGTGGCCATGTCACTATGGGGGCCATGTCACAGTGGGCAGCATGTCAGTAGTGGACACCTCACTGTGGGGCCATGTCACAGTGTGCAGCAGGTCAGTGATGGCCATGTCACAGTGAGCAACAGGCCACTGGTTGCCATGTCACTGTGGGGGCTATGTCACAGTGGGCAGCAGGTCAGTGGTGGCCATGTCACTATGGGGGCCATGTCACAGGGGGCAGCAGGTCAGTGGTGCCCAAGTCACTGTGGGGATATGTCACAGTGGTCAGCGGGTCAGTGGTGGCCAGGTCACTGTTGGGGCCATGTCACAATGTGCAGCAGGTCAGTGATGGCCATGTCACAGTGAGCAACAGGCCACTGGTTGCCATGTCACTGTGGGGGCTATGTCACAGTGGGCAGCAGGTCAGTGGTGGCCATGTCACTATGGGGGCCATGTCACAGTGGGCAGCAGGTAAGTGGTGCCCAAGTCACTGTGGGGCTATGTCACAGTGGTCAGCGGGTCAGTGGTGGTCAGGTAACTGTTGGGGGCATGTCACTGTGGGCAGCAGGTCAGTGGTGGCCAGGTCACTTTGGGGGCCATGTCACAGTGAGCAGCTAGTCAGTAGTGGCCACGTCACTGTAGGGCCATGTCACAGTGTGCAGCAGCTCAGTGGTTGCCATGTCACAGTGAGCAACAGGCCACTGGTTGCCATGTCACTGTGGGGGCTATGTCACAGTGGGCAGAAGGTCAGTGCTAGCCATGTCACTATGGGGGCCATGTCACAGTGGGCAGCAGGTCAGTGGTGGCCATGTCACTATGGGGGCTATGTCACATTGGGCAGCAGGTCAGTGGTGGCCATGTCACTGTGAGGTCATATCACAGTGTGCAGCAGGTCAGTAGTGGCCATGTCACAGTGAGCAACAGGCCACTGGTTGCCATGTCACTGTGGGGGCTATGTCACAATGGGCAGCAGGTCAGTGGTGGCCATGTCACTATGGGGGCCATGTCACAGTGGGCAGCAGGTCAGTAGTGCCCAAGTCACTGTGGGGCTATGAAGCAGTGGTCAGCGGGTCAGTGGTGGCCATGTCACAGTGAGCAACAGGCCACTGGTTGCCATGTCACTATGGGGGCTATGTCACAGTGGGCAGCAGGTCAGTGGTGGCCATGTCAGTATGGGGCCATGTCACAGTGGGCAGCAGGTCGGTGGTGGCCATGTCACAGTGAGAAAAAGGCCACTGGTTTCCATGTCACTGTGGGGGCTATGTCACAGTGGGCAGCAGGTCAGTGCTGGCCATGTCACTGTGGGGCCATGTCACAGTGGGCAGCAGGTCAGTGGTGGCCATGTCACTATGGGGGCTATGTCACATTGGGCAGCAGGTCAGTGGTGGCCATGTCACTGTGAGGTCATGTCACAGTGTGCAGCAGGTCAGTGGTGGCCATGTCACAGTGAGCAACAGGCCACTGGTTGCCATGTCACTGTGGGGGCTATGTCACAGTGGGCAACAGGTCAGTGGTGGCCATGTCACTATGGGGGCCATGTCACAGTGGGCACCAGGTCAGTGGTGCCCATGTCACTATGGGGGCCATGTCACAGTGGGCAGCAGGTCAGTAGTGGCCACGTCACTGTGGGGCCATGTCACAGTGTGCAGCAGGTCAGTGATGGCCATGTCACAGTGAGCAACAGGCCACTGGTTGCCATGTCACGGTGGGTGCTATGTCACAGTGGCCAGCAGGTCAGTGGTGGCCATGTCACTATGGGGGCCATGTCACAGTGGGCAGCAGGTCAGTGGTGCCCAAGTCACTGTGGGGCTATGTCACAGTGGTCAGCGGGTCAGTAGTGGCCATGTCACTGTTGGGGCCATGTCACAGTGGGCAGCAGGTAAGTGGTGGCCATGTCACTATGGGGGCCATGTCACAGTGGGCAGCAGGTCAGTAGTGGCCACGTCACTGTGGGGCCATGTCACAGTGTGCAGCAGGTCAGTGATGGCCATGTCACAGTGAGCAACAGGCCACTGATTGCCATGTCACTGTGGGGGCTATGTCCCAGTGGGCAACAGGTCAGTGGTGGCCATGTCACTATGGGGGCCATGTCACAGTGGGCAGCAGGTCAGTGGTGGCCATGTCACTATGGGGGCCATGTCACAGTGGGCAGCAGGTCAGTAGTGGCCACGTCACTGTGGGGCCATGTCACAGTGTGCAGCAGGTCAGTGATGGCCATGTCACAGTGATCAACAGGCCACTGGTTGCCATGTCACTGTGGGTGCTATGTCACAGTGGCCAGCAGGTCAGTGGTGGCCATGTCACTATGGGGGCCATGTCACAGTGGGCAGCAGGTCAGTGGTGACCAAGTCACTGTGGGGCTATGTCACAGTGGGCAGCAGGTCAGTGCTGGCCATGTCACTATGGGGGCCATGTCACAGTGGGCAGCAGGTCACTAGTAGCCACGTCACTGTGCGGGCTATGTCACAGTGGGCAGCAGGTCAGTGGTGGCCATGTCACTATGGGCGCCATGTCACAGTGGGCAGCAGGTCAGTGGTGCCCAAGTCACTGTGGGGCTATGTCACAGTGGTCAGCGGGTCAGTGGTGGCCAGGTCACTGTTGGGGCCATGTCACAATGTGCAGCAGGTCAGTGATGGCCATGTCACAGTGAGCAACAGGCCACTGGTTGCCATGTCACTGTGGGGGCTATGTCACAGTGGGCAGCAGGTCAGTGGTGGCCATGTCACTATGGGGGCCATGTCACAGTGGGCAGCAGGTCAGTGGTGCCCAAGTAACTATGGGGGCTATGTCACAGTGGGTAGCAGGTCAGTGGTGGCCATGTCACTGTGGGGACCAAGTAACAGTGGGCAGCAGGTCAGTGCTGGTCATGTCACAATGGGGGCCATGTCACAGTGGGCAGCAGATCAGTGGTGGCCATGTCACTATGGGGGCCATGTCACAGTGGGCAGCAGGTCAGTGGTGCCCATGTCACTATGGGGGCTATGTCACAGTGGGTAGCAGGTCAGTGGTGGCCATGTCACTGTGGGGCTATATCACAGTGGTCAGCGGATCAGTGGTGGCCATGTCAATGTTGGGGCCATGTCACAGTGGGCAGCAGGTCAGTAGTGGCCACGTCACTCTGGGGCCATGTCATATTGTGCAGCAGGTCAGTGATGGCCATGTCACAGTGAGCAACAGGCCACTGGTTGCCATGTCACTGTGGGGGGTGTGTCACAGTGGTCAGCAGGTCAGTGCTGGCCATGTCACTGTGGGGGCCATGTCACAGTGGGCAGCAGGTCAGTAGTGGCCATGTCACTGTGAGGTCATGTCACAGTGTGCAGCAGGTCTGTAGTGGCCACGTCACTGTGGGGCCATGTCACAGTGTGCAGCAGGTCAGTGATGGCCATGTCACAGTGAGCAACAGGCCACTGGTTGCCATGTCACTGTGGGGGCTATGTCACAGTGGGCAGCAGGTCAGTGGTGGCCATGTCACTATGGGGGCCATGTCACAGTGGGCAGCAGGTCAGTGGTGCCCAAGTCACTGTGGGGCTATGTCACAGTGGTCAGCGGTTCAGTGGTGGTCAGGTCACTGTTGGGGCCATGTCACAGTGGGCAGCAGGTCAGTGGTGGCCATGTCACAGTGAGCAACAGGCCACTGGTTGCCATGTCACTGTGGGGGCTATGTCACAGTGGGCAGCAGGTCAGTGCTAGCCATGTCACTATGAGGGCCATGTCACAGTGAGCAGCTGGTCAGTAGTGGCCACGTCACTGTGGGGCCATGTCACAGTGTGCAGCAGGTCAGTGATGGCCATGTCACAGTGAGCAACAGGCCACTGGTTGCCATGTCACTGTGGGGGCTATGTCACAGTGGGCAGCAGGTCAGTGGTGGCCATGTCACTATGGGGGCCATGTCACAGTGGGCAGCAGGTCAGTGGTGGCCATGTCACTATGGGGGCTATGTCACATTGGGCAGCAGGTCAGTGGTGGTAATGTCACTGTGAGGTCATGTCACAGTGTGCAGCAGGTCAGTGGTGGCCATGTCACAGTGAGCAACAGGCCACTGGTTGCCATGTCACTGTGGGGGCTATGTCACAGTGGGCAGCAGGTCAGTGGTGGCCATGTCACTATGGGGGCCATGTCACAGTGGGCAGCAGGTCGGCGGTGGCCATGTCACTATGGGGGCCATGTCACAGTGTGCAGCAGGTCAGTGATGGCCATGTCACAGTGAGAAACAGGCCACTGGTTTCCATGTCACTGTGGGGGCTATGTCACAGTGGGCAGCAGGTCAGTGCTGACCATGTCACTGTGGGGGCCATGTCACAGTGGGCAGCAGGTCAGTGGCGGCCATGTCACTATGGGGGCTATGTCACATTGGGCAGCAGGTCAGTGGTGGCCATGTCACTGTGAGGTCATGTCACAGTGGGCAGCAGGTCAGTGGTGGCCATGTCACAGTGAGCAACAGGCCACTGGTTGCCATGTCACTGTGGGGGCTATGTCACAGTGGGCAGCAGGTCAGTGGTGGCCATGTCACTATGGGGGCCATGTCATAGTGGGCAGCAGGTCAGTAGTGCCCAAGTCACTGTGGGGCTATGTCACAGTGGTCAGCGGGTCAGTGGTGGCCATGTCACAGTGAGCAACAGGCCACTGGTTGCCATGTCACTGTGGGGGCTATGTCACAGTGGGCAGCAGGTCAGTGGTGGCCATGTCAGTATGGGGGCCATGTCACAGTGGGCAGCAGGTCGGTGGTGGCCATGTCACTATGGGGGCCATGTCACAGTGTGCAGCAGGTCAGTGATGGCCATGTCACAGTGAGAAACAGGCCACTGGTTTCCATGTCACTGTGCGGGTTATGTCACAATGGGCAGCAGGTCAGTGCTGGCCATGTCACTGTGGGGGCCATGTCACAGTGGGCAGCAGGTCAGTGGCGGCCATGTCACTATGGGGGCTATGTCACATTGGGCAGCAGGTCAGTGGTGGCCATGTCACTGTGAGGTCATGTCACAGTGGGCAGCAGGTCAGTGGTGGCCATGTCACAGTGAGCAACAGGCCACTGGTTGCCATGTCAATGTGGGGGCTATGTCACAGTGGGCAGCAGGTCAGTGGTGGCCATGTCACTATGGGGGCCATGTCGCAGTTGGCAGCAGGTCAGTGGTGGCCATGTCACTGTTGGGGCCATGTCACAGTGTGCAGCAGGTCAGTGCTGGCCATGTCACTATGGGGGCCATGTCACAGTGGGCAGCAGGTCACTAGTGGCCACGTCACTGTGGGGGCTATGTCACAGTGGGCAGCAGGTCAGTGCTGGCCATGTCACTATGGGGGCCATGTCACAGTGGGCAGCAGGTCAGTGGTGCCCAAGTCACTGTGGGGCTATGTCACAGTGGTCAGCGGGTCAGTGGTGGCCAGGTCACTGTTGGGGCCATGTCACAATGTGCAGCAGGTCAGTGATGGCCATGTCACAGTGAGCAACAGGCCACTGGTTGCCATGTCACTGTGGGGGCTATGTCACAGTGGGCAGCAGGTCAGTGGTGGCCATGTCACTATGGGGGCCATGTCACAGTGGGCAGCAGGTCAGTGGTGCCCAAGTCACTATGGGGGCTATGTCACAGTGGGTAGCAGGTCAGTGGTGGCCATGTCACTGTGGGGAACAAGTAACAGTGGGCAGCAGGTCAGTGCTTGTCATGTCACAATGGGGGCCATGTCACAGTGTGCAGCAGATCAGTGGTGGCCATGTCACTATGGGGGCCATGTCACAGTGGGCAGCAGGTCAGTGGTGCCCATGTCACTATGGGGGCCATGTCACATTGGGCAGCAGGTCAGTAGTGGCCAAATCACTGTGGGGCCATGTCATATTGTGCAGCAGGTCAGTGATGGCCATGTCACAGTGAGCAACAGGCCACTGGTTGCCATGTCACTGTGGGGACAATGTCACAGTGGGCAGCAGGTCAGTGCTGGCCATGTCACTGTGGGGGCCATGTCACAGTGGGCAGCAGGTCAGTAGTGGCCATGTCACTGTGAGGTCATGTCACAGTGTGCAGCAGGTCAGTGGTGCCCAATTCACTGTGGGGCTATGTCACAGTGGTCAGCGGGTCAGTAGTGGCCATGTCACTGTTGGGGCCATGTCACAGTGGGCAGCAGGTCAGTGGTGGCCATGTCACTATGGGGGCCATGTCACAGTGGGCAGCAGGTCAGTAGTGGCCACGGCACTGTGGGGCCATGTCACAGTGTGTCAGTGATGGCCATGTCACAGTGAGCAACAGGCCACTGTCTGCCATGTCACTGCTCGGTCTATGTCACAATGGGCAGCAGGTCAGTTGTGGCCATGTCACTATGGGGGCCATGTCACAGTGGGCAGCAGGTCAGTGGTGCCCAAGTCACTGTGGGGCTATGTCACAGTGGGCAGCAGGTCAGTGCTGGCCATGTCACTATGGGGGCCATGTCACAGTGGGCAGCAGGTCAGTGGTGGCCATGTCACTATGGGGGCCATGTCACAGTGGGCAGCAGGTCAGTAGTGGCCACGTCACTGTGGGGCCATGTCACAGTGTGCAGCAGGTCAGTGATGGCCATGTCACAGTGAGCAACAGGCCACTGGTTGCCATGTCACTGTGGGGGCAATGTCACAGTGGGCAGCAGGTCAGTGGTGGCCATGTCACTATGGGGGCCATGTCACAGTGGGCAGCAGGTCAATGGTGGCCATGTCACTATGGGGGCTATGTCACATTGGGCAGCAGGTCAGTGTTGGACATGTCACTGTGAGGTCATGTCACAGTGTGCAGCAGGTCAGTGGTGGCCATGTCACAGCGAGCAACAGGCCACTGGTTGCCATGTCACTGTGGGGGCTATGTCACAGTGGGCAGCAGGTCAGTGGTGGCCATGTCACTATGGCGGCCATGTCACAGTGGGCAGCAGGTCAGTAGTGGCCACGTCACTGTGGGGCCATGTCACAGTGTGCAGCAGGTCAGTGATGGCCATGTCACAGTCAGTAACAGGCCACTGGTTGCCATGTCACTGTGGGGGCTATGTCACAGTGGGCAGCAGGTCAGTGCTGGCCATGTCACTATGGGGGCCATGTCACAGTGGGCAGCAGGTCAGTGGTGGCCATGTCACTATGGGGGCTATGTCACATTGGGCAGCAGGTCAGTGGTGGCCATGTCACTGTGAGGTCATGTCACAGTGTGCATCAGGTCAGTGGTGGCCATGTCACAGTGAGCAACAGGCCACTCGTTGCCATGTCACTGTGGGGGCTATGTCACAGTGGGCAGCAGGTCAGTGGTGGCCATGTCACTATGGGGGCCGTGTCACAGCGGGCAGCAGGTCAGTGGTGGCCATGTCACTATGGAGGCCATGTCACAGTGGTCAGCAGGTCAGTAGTGGCCATGTCACTGTGGGGCCATGTCACACTGTGCAGCAGGTCAGTGATGGCCATGTCACAGTGAGCAACAGGCCACTGGTTGCCATGTCACTGTGGGTGCTATGTCACAGTGGGCAGCAGGTCAGTGGTGGCCATGTCACTATGGGGGCCATGTCACAGTGGGCAGCAGGTCAGTAGTGGCCAAGTCACTGTGGGGCTATGTCACAATGGTCAGCGGGTCAGTAGTGGCCACGTCACTGTGGGGCCATGTCACAGTGTGCAGGAGGTCAGTGATGGCCATGTCACAGTGAGCAACAGGCCACTGGTTTCCATGTCACTGTGAGGGCTATGTCACAGTGGGCAGCAGGTCACTAGTGGCCACGTCACTGTGGGGGCTATGTCACAGTGGGCAGCAGGTCAGTGGTGCCCAAGTCACTGTGGGGCTATGTCACAGTGGTCAGCGGGTCAGTGGTGGCCACGTCACTGTTGGGGCCATGTCACAATGTGCAGCAGGTCAGTGATGGCCATGTCACAGTGAGCAACAGGCCACTGGTTGCCATGTCACTGTGGGGGCTATGTCACAGTGGGCAGCAGGTCAGTGGTGGCCATGTCACTATGGGGGCCATGTCACAGTGGGCAGCAGGTCAGTAGTGCCCAAGTCACTGTGGGGCTATGAAGCAGTGGTCAGCGGGTCAGTGGTGGCCATGTCACAGTGAGCAACAGGCCACTGGTTGCCATGTCACTATGGGGGCTATGTCACAGTGGGCAGCAGGTCAGTGGTGGCCATGTCAGTATGGGGCCATGTCACAGTGGGCAGCAGGTCGGTGGTGGCCATGTCACAGTGAGAAAAAGGCCACTGGTTTCCATGTCACTGTGGGGGCTATGTCACAGTGGGCAGCAGGTCAGTGCTGGCCATGTCACTGTGGGGGCCATGTCACAGTGGGCAGCAGGTCAGTGGTGGCCATGTCACTATGGGGGCTATGTCACATTGGGCAGCAGGTCAGTGGTGGCCATGTCACTGTGAGGTCATGTCAAAGTGTGCAGCAGGTCAGTGGTGGCCATGTCACAGTGAGCAACAGGCCACTGATTGCCATGTCACTGTGGGGGCTATGTCACAGTGGGCAGCAGGTCAGTGCTGGCCATGTCACTATGGGGGCCATGTCATAGTGGGCAGCAGGTCACTAGTGGCCACGTCACTGTGCGGGCTATGTCACAGTGGGCAGCAGGTCAGTGGTGGCCATGTCACTATGGGGGCCATGTCACAGTGGGCAGCAGGTCAGTGGTGCCCAAGTCACTGTGGGGCTATGTCACAGTGGTCAGCGGGTCAGTGGTGGCCAGGTCACTGTTCGGGCCATGTCACAATGTGCAGCAGGTCAGTGATGGCCATGTCACAGTGAGCAACAGGCCACTGGTTGCCATGTCACTGTGGGGGCTATGTCACAGTGGGCAGCAGGTCAGTGGTGGCCATGTCACTATGGGGGCCATGTCACAGTGGGCAGCAGGTCAGTGGTGCCCAAGTCACTATGGGGGCTATGTCACAGTGGGTAGCAGGTCAGTGGTGGCCATGTCACTGTGGGGACCAAGTAACAGTGGGCAGCAGGTCAGTGCTGGTCATGTCACAATGGGGGCCATGTCACAGTGGGCAGCAGATCAGTGGTGGCCATGTCACTATGGGGGCCATGTCACAGTGGTCAGCAGGTCAGTAGTGGACACCTCACTGTGGGGCCATGTCACAGTGTGCAGCAGGTCAGTGATGGCCATGTCACAGTGAGCAACAGGCCACTGGTTGCCATGTCACTGTGGGGGCTATGTCACAGTGGGCAGCAGGTCAGTGGTGGCCATGTCACTATGGGGGCCATGTCACAGGGGGCAGCAGGTCAGTGGTGCCCAAGTCACTGTGGGGCTATGTCACAGTGGTCAGCGGGTCAGTGGTGGCCAGGTCACTGTTGGGGCTATGTCACAATGTGCAGCAGGTCAGTGATGGCCATGTCACAGTGAGCAACAGGCCACTGGTTGCCATGTCACTGTGGGGGCTATGTCACAGTGGGCAGCAGGTCAGTTGTGGCCATGTCACTATGGGGGCCATGTCACAGTGGGCAGCAGGTCAGTGGTGCCCAAGTCACTGTGGGGCTATTTCACAGTGGTCAACATGTCAGTGGTGGTCAGGTAACTGTTGGGGGCATGTCACAGTGGGCAGCAGATCAGTGGTGGCCATGTCACTATGGGGGCCATGTCACAGTGAGCAGCTGGTCAGTAGTGGCCACGTCACTGTGGGGCCATGTCACAGTGTGCAGCAGGTCAGTGATGGCCATGTCACAGTGAGCAACAGGCCACTGGTTGCCATGTCACTGTGGGGGCTATGTCACAGTGGGCAGAAGGTCAGTGCTAGCCATGTCACTATGGGGGCCATGTCACAGTGGGCAGCAGGTCAGTGGTGGCCATGTCACTATGGGGGCTATGTCACATTGGGCAGCAGGTCAGTGGTGGCCATGTCACTGTGAGGTCATGTCACAGTGTGCATCAGGTCAGTGGTGGCCATGTCACAGTGAGCAACAGGCCACTGGTTGCCATGTCACTGTGGGTGCTATGTCACAGTGGGCAGCAGGTCAGTGGTGGCCATGTCACTATGGGGGCCATGTCACAGGGGGCAGCAGGTCAGTGGTGCCCAAGTCACTGTGGGGCTATGTCACAGTGGTCAGCGGGTCAGTGGTGGCCAGGTCACTGTGGGGCCATGTCACAGTGTGCAGCAGGTCAGTGATGGCCATGTCACAGTGAGCAACAGGCCACTGGTTGCCATGTCACTGTGGGGGCTATGTCACAGTGGGCAGCAGGTCAGTGGTGGCCATGTCACTATGGGGGCCATGTCACAGTGGGCAGCAGGTCAGTGGTGCCCAAGTCACTGTGGGGCTATGTCACAGTGGTCAGCGGGTCAGTGGTGGCCAGGTCACTGTTCGGGCCATGTCAAAATGTGCAGAAGGTCAGTGATGGCCATGTCACAGTGAGCAACAGGCCACTGGTTGCCATGTCACTGTGGGGGCTATGTCACAGTGGGCAGCAGGTCAGTGGTGGCCATGTCACTATGGGGGCCATGTCACAGTGGGCAGCAGGTCAGTGGTGCCCAAGTCACTATGGGGACTATGTCACAGTGGGTAGCAGGTCAGTGGTGGCCATGTCACTGTGGGGACCAAGTAACAGTGGGCAGCAGGTCAGTGCTGGTCATGTCACAATGGGGGCCATGTCACAGTGGGCAGCAGATCAGTGGTGGCCATGTCACTATGGGGGCCATGTCACAGTGGTCAGCAGGTCAGTAGTGGCCACGTCACTGTGGGGCCATGTCACAGTGTGCAGCAGGTCAGTGATGGCCATGTCACAGTGAGCAACAGGCCACTGGTTGCCATGTCACTGTGGGGGCTATGTCACAGTGGGCAGCAGGTCAGTGGTGGCCATGTCACTGTGAGGTCATGTCACAGTGTGCATCAGGTCAGTGGTGGCCATGTCACAGTGAGCAACAGGCCACTGGTTGCCATGTCACTGTGGGGGCTATGTCACAGTGGGCAGCAGGTCAGTGGTGGCCATGTCACTATGGGGGCCATGTCACAGTGGGCAGCAGGTCAGTGGTGACCAAGTCACTGTGGGGCTATGTCACAATGGTCAGCGGGTCAGTAGTGGCCACGTCACTGTGGGGCCATGTCACAGTGTGCAGCAGGTCAGTGATGGCCATGTCACAGTGAGCAACAGGCCACTGGTTTCCATGTCACTGTGAGGGCTATGTCACAGTGGGCAGCAGGTCAGTGCTGGCCATGTCACTATGGGGGCCATGTCACAGTGGGCAGCAGGTCACTAGTGGCCACGTCACTGTGGGGGCTATGTCACAGTGGGCAGCAGGTCAGTGGTGGCCATGTCACTATGGGGGCCATGTCACAGGGGGCAGCAGGTCAGTGGTGCCCAAGTCACTGTGGGGCTATGTCACAGTGGTCAGCGGGTCAGTGGTGGCCAGGTCACTGTGGGGCCATGTCACAGTGTGCAGCAGGTCAGTGATGGCCATGTCACAGTGAGCAACAGGCCACTGGTTGCCATGTCACTGTGGGGGCTATGTCACAGTGGGCAGCAGGTCAGTGGTGGCCATGTCACTATGGGGGCCATGTCACAGTGGGCAGCAGGTCAGTGGTGCCCAAGTCACTGTGGGGCTATGTCACAGTGGTCAGCGGGTCAGTGGTGGCCAGGTCACTGTTCGGGCCATGTCAAAATGTGCAGCAGGTCAGTGATGGCCATGTCACAGTGAGCAACAGGCCACTGGTTGCCATGTCACTGTGGGGGCTATGTCACAGTGGGCAGCAGGTCAGTGGTGGCCATGTCACTATGGGGGCCATGTCACAGTGGGCAGCAGGTCAGTGGTGCCCAAGTCACTATGGGGACTATGTCACAGTGGGTAGCAGGTCAGTGGTGGCCATGTCACTGTGGGGACCAAGTAACAGTGGGCAGCAGGTCAGTGCTGGTCATGTCACAATGGGGGCCATGTCACAGTGGGCAGCAGATCAGTGGTGGCCATGTCACTATGGGGGCCATGTCACAGTGGTCAGCAGGTCAGTAGTGGACACCTCACTGTGGGGCCATGTCACAGTGTGCAGCAGGTCAGTGATGGCCATGTCACAGTGAGCAACAGGCCACTGGTTGCCATGTCACTGTGGGGGCTATGTCACAGTGGGCAGCAGGTCAGTGGTGGCCATGTCACTATGGGGGCCATGTCACAGGGGGCAGCAGGTCAGTGGTGCCCAAGTCACTGTGGGGCTATGTCACAGTGGTCAGCGGGTCAGTGGTGGCCAGGTCACTGTTGGGGCTATGTCACAATGTGCAGCAGGTCAGCGATGGCCATGTCACAGTGAGCAACAGGCCACTGGTTGCCATGTCACTGTGGGGGCTATGTCACAGTGGGCAGCAGGTCAGTTGTGGCCATGTCACTATGGGGGCCATGTCACAGTGGGCAGCAGGTCAGTGGTGCCCAAGTCACTGTGGGGCTATGTCACAGTGGTCAGCGGGTCAGTGGTGGTCAGGTAACTGTTGGGGGCATGTCACTGTGGGCAGCAGATCAGTGGTGGCCATTTCACTATGGGGGCCATGTCACAGTGAGCAGCTGGTCAGTAGTGGCCACGTCACTGTGGGGCCATGTCACAGTGTGCAGCAGGTCAGTGATGGCCATGTCACAGTGAGCAACAGGCCACTGGTTGCCATGTCACTGTGGGTGCTATGTCACAGTGGGCAGAAGGTCAGTGCTAGCCATGTCACTATGGGGGCCATGTCACAGTGGGCAGCAGGTCAGTGGTGGCCATGTCACTATGGGGGCTATGTCACATTGGGCAGCAGGTCAGTGGTGGCCATGTCACTGTGAGGTCATATCACAGTGTGCAGCAGGTCAGTAGTGGCCATGTCACAGTGAGCAACAGGCCACTGGTTGCCATGTCACTGTGGGGGCTATGTCACAGTGGGGAGCAGGTCAGTGGTGGCCATGTCACAGTGGGCAGCAGGTCAGTAGTGCCCAAGTCACTGTGGGGCTATGAAGCAGTGGTCAGCGGGGCAGTGGTGGCCATGTCACAGTGAGCAACAGGCCACTGGTTGCCATGTCACTGTGGGGGCTATGTCACAGTGGGCAGCAGGTCAGTGGTGGCCATGTCAGTATGGGGCCATGTCACAGTGGGCAGCAGGTCGGTGGTGGCCATGTCACAGTGAGAAAAAGGCCACTGGTTTCCATGTCACTGTGGGGGCTATGTCACAGTGGGCAGCAGGTCAGTGCTGGCCATGTCACTGTGGGGGCCATGTCACAGTGGGCAGCAGGTCAGTGGTGGCCATGTCACTGTGAGGTCATGTCACAGTGTGCAGCAGGTCAGTGGTGGCCATGTCACAGTGAGCAACAGGCCACTGATTGCCATGTCACTGTGGGGGCTATGTCACAGTGGGCAACAGGTCAGTGGTGGCCATGTCACTATGGGGGCCATGTCACAGTGGGCAGCAGGTCAGTGGTGGCCATGTCACTATGGGGGCCATGTCACAGTGGGCAGCAGGTCAGTAGTGGCCACGTCACTGTGGGGCCATGTCACAGTGTGCAGCAGGTCAGTGATGGCCATGTCACAGTGAGCAACAGGCCACTGGTTGCCATGTCACTGTGGGTGCTATGTCACAGTGGGCAGCAGGTCAGTGGTGGCCATGTCACTATGGGGGCCATGTCACAGTGGGCAGCAGGTCAGTGGTGACCAAGTCACTGTGGGGCTATGTCACAGTGGTCAGCGGGTCAGTAGTGGCCATGTCACTGTTGGGGCCATGTCACAGTGGACAGCAGGTAAGTGGTGGCCATGTCACTATGGGGGCCATGTCACAGTGGGCAGCAGGTCAGTAGTGGCCACGTCACTGTGGGGCCATGTCACAGTGTGCAGCAGGTCAGTGATGGCCATTTCACAGTGAGCAACAGGCCACTGGTTGCCATGTCACTGTGAGGGCTATGTCACAGTGGGCAGCAGGTCAGTGCTGGCCATGTCACTATGGGGGCCATGTCACAGTGGGCAGCAGGTCACTAGTGGTCACGTCACTGTGCGGGCTATGTCACAGTGGGCAGCAGGTCAGTGGTGGCCATGTCACTATGGGGGCCATGTCACAGTGGGCAGCAGGTCAGTGGTGCCCAAGTCACTGTGGGGCTATGTCACAGTGGTCAGCGGGTCAGTGGTGGCGAGGTCACTGTTGGGGCCATGTCACAATGTGCAGCAGGTCAGTGATGGCCATGTCACAGTGAGCAACAGGCCACTGGTTGCCATGTCACTGTGGGGGCTATGTCACAGTGGGCAGCAGGTCAGTGGTGGCCATGTCACTATGGGGGCCATGTCACAGTGGGCAGCAGGTCAGTGGTGCCCATGTCACTATGGGGGCTATGTCACAGTGGGTAGCATGTCAGTGGTGGCCATGTCACTGTGGGGCTATATCACAGTGGTCAGCGGATCAGTGGTGGCCACGTCACTGTGGGGCCATGTCATATTGTGCAGCAGGTCAGTGATGGCCATGTCACAGTGAGCAACAGGCCACTGGTTGCCATGTCACTGTGGGGGCCATGTCACAGTGGGCAGCAGGTCAGTGCTGGCCATGTCACTGTGGGGACCATGTCACAGTGGGCAGCAGGTCAGTAGTGGCCATGTCACTGTGAGGTCATGTCACAGTGTTCAGCAGGTCAGTGGTGGCCATGTCACAGTGGTCAGCAGGTCAGTGGTGGCCATGTCACTGTTGGGGCAATGTCACAGTGGGCAGCAGGTCAGTGGTGGCCATGTCACTATGGCGGCCATATCACAGTGGGCAGCAGGTCAGTGGTGGCCATGTCACAGTGAGCAACAGGCCACTGGTTGCCATGTCACTGTGGGGCTATGTCACAGTGGGCAGCAGGTCAGTGGTGGCCATGTCACTATGGGGGCCATGTCACAGTGTGCAGCAGGTCAGTGATGGTCCTGTCACAGTGAGAAACAGGCCACTGGTTTCCATGTCACTGTGATGGCTATGTCAAAGTGGGCAGCAGGTCAGTGCTGGCCAAGTCACAGTGGAGGCCATGTCACAGTGGGCAGCAGGTCAGTAGTGGCCATGTCACTGTGAAGTCATGTCACAGTGTGCAGCAGGTCAGTGGTGGCCATGTCACAGTGAGCAACAGGCCACTGGTTGCCATGTCACTGTGGGGGCTATGTCACAGTGGGCAGCAGGTCAGTGGTGGCCATGTCACTATGGGGGCCATGTCACAGTGGGCAGCAGGTCAGTGGTGCCCATGTCACTATGGCGGCCATGTCACAGTGGGCAGCAGGTCAGTAGTGGCCACGTCACAGTGAGCAACAGGCCACTGGTTGCCATGTCACTGTGGGGGCTATGTCACAGTGGGCAGCAGGTCAGTGCTGGACATGTCACTGTGGGGGCCATGTCACAGTGGGCAGCAGGTCAGTGGTGATCATGTTACTGTTTGGGACATGTCACAGTGGGGAGCAGGTCAGTGGTGGCCATGTCACAGTGAGCAACAGGCCACTGGTTGCCATGTCACTGTGGGGCCTATGTCACAGTGGGCAGCAGGTCAGTGGTGGCCATGTTCACAATGTGGGCCATGTCACAGTGGGCAGCAGGTCAGTAGTGGCCACGTCACTGTGGGGCCATGTCACAGTGTGCAGCAGGTCAGTGGTGGCCATGTCACAGTGAGCAACAGGCCAATGGTTGCCATGTCACTGTGGGGGCTATGTCACAGTGGGCAGCAGGTCAGTGGTGATCATGTTACTGTTTGGGACATGTCACAGTGGGGAGCAGGTCAGTGGTGGCCATGTCACTGTGGGGGTCATGTCACAGTGGTCAGCGGGTCAGTGCTAGCCATGTCACTGTGAGGTCATGTCACAGTGGGCAGCAGATCAGTTGTGGCCATGTCACAATGAGCAACAGTCCACTGGTGGCCATGTCACTGTGGTGGCCAGTCACAGTGGGCAGCAGGTCAGTGGTGGCCACGTCACTGTCGGCCATGTGACAGTGGGCAGCATGTCAGTAGTGATCATGTTACTGTATTGGATATGTCACAGTGGGGAGCAGGTCAGTGGTGGCCATGTCACTCTGGGGGCCATGTCACAGTGTGCAGCATGTCAGTGGTGGCCATGTCACAGTGAGCAACAGGCCACTGTTTGCCATGTCACTGTGGGGGCTATGTCACAGTGGGCAGCAGGTCAGTGGTGGCCATGTCACTATGGGGGCCATGTCACAGTGGGTAGCAGGTCAGTGGTGCCCAAGTCACTATGGGTCTATGTCACAGTGGTCAGCGGGTCAGTGGTGGCCATGTCACTGTGATGTCATGTCACAGTGGGCAGCAGATCAGTTGTGGCCATGTCACAATGAGCAACAGTCCACTGCTGGCCATGTCACTGTGGTGGCCAGTCACAGTGGGCAGCAGGTCAGTGGTGGCCACGTCACTGTGGGGCCATGTGACAGTGGGCAGCATGTCAGTAGTGATCATGTTACAGTATGGGATATGTCACAGTGGGGAGCAGGTCAGTGGTGGCCATGTCACTCTGGGGGCCATGTCACAGTGTGCAGCATGTCAGTGGTGGCCATGTCACAGTGAGCAACAGGCCACTGTTTGCCATGTCACTGTGGGGGCCATGTCACAGTGGGCAGCAGGTCAGTGGTGGCCATGTCACTATGGGGGCTATGTCACATTGGGCAGCAGGTCAGTGGTGGCCATGTCACTGTGAGGTCATGTCACAGTGTGCAGCAGGTCAGTGGTGGCCATGTCACAGTGAGAAACAGGCCACTGGTTGCCATGTCACTGTGGGGGCTATGTAACAGTGGGCAGCATGTCAGTTGTGGCCAAGTCTCTATTGGGCCATGTCACAGTGGGCAGCAGGTCAGTGGTGCCCATGTCACTGTGGGGACCAAGTCACAGTGGGCAGCAGGTCAGTTGTGGCCAAATGTCTATGGGGCCATGTCACAGTGGTCAGCGGGTCAGTGGTGGCCATGTCACTGTGGGGACCAAGTCACAGTGGGTAGCAGGTCAGTGCTGGTCATGTCACAATGGGGGCCATGTCACAGTGGGCAGCAGATCAGTGGTGGCCATGTCACTATGGGGGCCATGTCACAGTGGGCAGCAGGTTAGTGGTGCCCATGTCACTATGGGGGCTATGTCACAGTGGGTAGCAGGTCAGTGGTGGCCATGGGACTGTGGGGCTATATCACAGTGGTCAGCGGATCAGTGGTGGCCATGTCATTGTTGGGGCCATGTCACAGTGGGCAGCAGGTCAGTAGTGGCCACGTCACTGTGGGGCCATGTCATATTGTGCAGCAGGTCAGTGATGGCCATGTCACAGTGAGCAACAAGCCACTGGTTGCCATGTCACTGTGGGGGCCATGTCACAGTGGGCAGCAGGTCAGTGCTGGCCATGTCACTGTGGGGGCCATGTCATAGTGGGCAGCAGGTCAGTAGTGGCCATGTCACTGTGAGGTCATGTCACAGTGTTCAGCAGGTCAGTGGTGGCCATGTCACAGTGGTCAGCGGGTCAGTGGTGGCCATGTCACTGTTGGGGCCATGTCACAGTGGGCAGCAGGTCAGTGGTGGCCATGTCACTGTGGCGGCCATATCACAGTGGGCAGCAGGTCAGTGGTGGCCATGTCACAGTGAGCAACAGGCCACTGGTTGCCATGTCACTGTGGGGCTATGTCACAGTGGGCAGCAGGTCAGTGGTGGCCATGTCACTATGGGGGCCATGTCACAGTGTGCAGCAGGTCAGTGATGGTCCTGTCACAGTGAGAAACAGGCCACTGGTTTCCATGTCACTGTGATGGCTATGTCACAGTGGGCAGCAGGTCAGTGCTGGCCATGTCACAGTGGAGGCCATGTCACAGTGGGCAGCAGGTCAGTAGTGGCCATGCAACTGTGAAGTCATTTCACAGTGTGCAGCAGGTCAGTGGTGGCCATGTCACAGTGAGCAACAGGCCACTGGTTGCCATGTCACTGTGGGGGCTATGTCACAGTGGGCAGCAGGTCATTGGTGGCCATGTCACTATGGGGACCATGTCAGAGTGGGCAGCAGATCAGTACTGGCCACGTCACTGTGGGGCCATGTCACAGTGTGCAGCAGGCAGTGATGGCCATGTCACAGTGAGCAACAGGCCACTGGTTGCCATGTCACTGTGGGGGCTATGTCACAGTGGGCAGCAGGTCAGTGGTGGCCATGTCACTATGGGGGCCATGTCACAGTGGGCAGCAGGTCAGTGATGGCAATGTCACAGTGAGAAACATGCCACCGGTTTCCATGTCACTGTGATGGCTATGTCACAGTGGGCAGCAGGTCAGTGCTGGCCATGTCACTGTGGGGGACATGTCACAGTGGGCAACAGGTCAGTAGTGGCCATGTCACTGTGAGGTCATGTCACAGTGTGCAACAGGTCAGTGGTGGCCATGTCACAGTGAGCAACAGGCCACTGGTTGCCATGTCACTGTGGGGGCTATGTCACAGTGGGCAGCAGGTCAGTGGTGGCCATGTCACTATGGGGGCCATGTCACAGTGGGCAGCAGGTCAGTGGTGGCCATGTCACTATGGCGGCCATGTCACATTGGGCAGCAGGTCAGTAGTGGCCATGTCACTATGGGGGCTATGTCACATTGGGCAGCAGGTCAGTGGTGGCCATGTCACAGTGAGCAACAGGCCACTGGTTGCCATGTCACTGTGGGGGCTATGTCACAGTGGGCAGCAGGTCAGTGGTGGCCATGTCACTATGGGGGCCATGTCACAGTGGGCAGCAGGTCAGTGGTGGCCACGTCACAGTGAGCAACAGGCCACTGGTTGCCATGTCACTGTGGGGGCTATGTCACAGTGGGCAGCAGGTCAGTGCTGGCCATGTCACTGTGGGGGCCATGTCACAGTGGTCAGCAGGTCAGTGGTGATCATGTTACTGTTTGGGACATGTCACAGTGGGGAGCAGGTCAGTGCTGGCCATGTCACAGTGAGCAACAGGCCACTGGTTGCCATGTCACTGTGGGGCCTATGTCACAGTGGGCAGCAGGTCAGTGGTGGCCATGTCACTGTTGGGGTCATGTCACAGTGGGCAGCAGGTCAGTGGTGGCCATGTCACTATGGGGGCCATGTCACAGTGGGCAGCAGGTCAGTAGTGGCCACGGCACTGTGGGGCCATGTCACAGTGTGCAGCAGGTCAGTGATGGCCATGTCACAGTGAGCAACAGGCCACTGGTTGCCATGTCACTGTGGGGGCTATGTCACAGTGGGCAGCAGGTCAGTGGTGATCATGTTACTGTTTGGGACATGTCACAGTGGGGAGCAGGTCAGTGGTGGCCATGTCACTGTGGGGGTCATGTCACAGTGGTCAGCGGGTCAGTGGTGGCCATGTCACTGTGAGGTCATGTCACAGTGGGCAGCAGATCAGTTGTGGCCATGTCACAATGAGCAACAGTCCACTGGTGGCCATGTCACTGTGGTGGCCAGTCACAGTGGGCAGCAGGTCAGTGGTGGCCACGTCACTGTGGGGCCATGTGACAGTGGGCAGCATGTCAGTAGTGATCATGTTACTGTATTGGATATGTCACAGTGGGGAGCAGGTCAGTGGTGGCCATGTCACTCTGGGGGCCATGTCACAGTGTGCACCATGTCAGTGGTGGCCATGTCACAGTGAGCAACAGGCCACTGTTTGCCATGTCACTGTGGGGGCTATGTCACAGTGGGCATCAGGTCAGTGGTGGCCATGTCACTATGGGGGCTATGTCACATTGGGCAGCAGGTCATTGGTGGCCATGTCACTGTGAGGTCATGTCACAGTGTGCAGCAGGTCAGTGGTGGCCATGTCACAGTGAGCAACAATCCACTGGTTGCCATGTCACTGTGGGGTCTATGTCACAGTGGGCAGCATGTCAGTGGTGGCCATGTCACTATGGGGGCCATGTCACAGTGGGCAGCAGGTCAGTGGTGGCCATGTCACTATGGGGGCCATGTCACAGTGGGCAGGAGGTCAGTAGTGGCCACGTCACAGTGAGCAACAGGCCACTGGTTGCCATGTCACTGTGGGGGCTATGTCACAGTGGGCAGCAGGTCAGTGCTGGCCATGTCACTGTGGGGGCCATGTCACAGTGGGCAGCATGTCAGTGGTGATCATGTTACTGTTTGGGACATGTCACAGTGGGGAGCAGGTCAGTGGTGGCCATGTCACAGTGAGCAACAGGCCACTGGTTGCCGTGTCACTGTGGGGGCTATGTCACAGTGGGCAGCAGGTCAGTGCTAGCCATGTCACTATGGGGGCCATGTCACAGTGGGCAGCAGGTCAGTGGTGGCCATGTCACTACGGGGGCTATGTCACATTGGGCAGCAGGTCAGTGGTGGCCATGTCACTGTGAGGTCATATCACAGTGTGCAGCAGGTCAGTAGTGGCCATGTCACAGTGAGCAACAGGCCACTGGTTGCCATGTCACTGTGGGGGCTATGTCACAGTGGGCAGCAGGTCAGTGGTGGCCATGTCACAGTGGGCAGCAGGTCAGTAGTGCCCAAGTCACTGTGGGGCTATGAAGCAGTGGTCAGCGGGACAGTGGTGGCCATGTCACAGTGAGCAACAGGCCACTGGTTGCCATGTCACTGTGGGGGCTATGTCACAGTGGGCAGCAGGTCAGTGGTGGCCATGTCACTATGGGGGCCATGTCACAGTGGGCAGCAGGTCAGTGATGGCCATGTCACAGTGAGAAACATGCCACCGGTTTCCATGTCACTGTGATGGCTATGTCACAGTGGGCAGCACGTCAGTGCTGGCCATGTCACTGTGGGGGACATGTCACAGTGGGCAACAGGTCAGTAGTGGCCATGTCACTGTGAGGTCATGTCACAGTGTGCAGCAGGTCAGTGGTGGCCATGTCACAGTGAGCAACAGGCCACTGGTTGCCATGTCACTGTGGGGGCTATGTCACAGTGGGCAGCAGGTCAGTGGTGGCCATGTCACTATGGGGGCCATGTCACAGTGGGCAGCAGGTCAGTAGTGGCCATGTCACTATGGGGGCTATGTCACATTGGGCAGCAGGTCAGTGGTGGCCATGTCACAGTGAGCAACAGGCCACTGGTTGCCATGTCACTGTGGGGGCTATGTCACAGTGGGCAGCAGGTCAGTGGTGGCCATGTCACTATGGGGGCCATGTCACAGTGGGCAGCAGGTCAGTGGTGGCCACGTCACAGTGAGCAACAGGCCACTGGTTGCCATGTCACTGTGGGGGCTATGTCACAGTGGGCAGCAGGTCAGTGCTGGCCATGTCACTGTGGGGGCCATGTCACAGTGGTCAGCAGGTCAGTGGTGATCATGTTACTGTTTGGGACATGTCACAGTGGGGAGCAGGTCAGTGGTGGCCATGTCACAGTGAGCAACAGGCCACTGGTTGCCATGTCACTGTGGGGCCTATGTCACAGTGGGCAGCAGGTCAGTGGTGGCCATGTCACTGTTGGGGTCATGTCACAGTGGGCAGCAGGTCAGTGGTGGCCATGTCACTATGGGGGCCATGTCACAGTGGGCAGCAGGTCAGTAGTGGCCACGGCACTGTGGGGCCATGTCACAGTGAGCAACAGGCCACTGGTTGCCATGTCACTGTGGGGGCTATGTCACAGTGGGCAGCAGGTCAGTGGTGATCATGTTACTGTTTGGGACATGTCACAGTGGGGAGCAGGTCAGTGGTGGCCATGTCACTGTGGGGGTCATGTCACAGTGGTCAGCGGGTCAGTGGTGGCCATGTCACTGTGAGGTCATGTCACAGTGGGCAGCAGATCAGTTGTGGCCATGTCACAATGAGCAACAGTCCACTGGTGGCCATGTCACTGTGGTGGCCAGTCACAGTGGGCAGCAGGTCAGTGGTGGCCACGTCACTGTGGGGCCATGTGACAGTGGGCAGCATGTCAGTAGTGATCATGTTACTGTATTGGATATGTCACAGTGGGGAGCAGGTCAGTGGTGGCCATGTCACTGTTGGGGCCATGTCACAGTGTGCACCATGTCAGTGGTGGCCATGTCACAGTGAGCAACAGGCCACTGTTTGCCATGTCACTGTGGGGGCTATGTCACAGTGGGCAGCAGGTCAGTGGTGGCCATGTCACTATGGGGGCTATGTCACATTGGGCAGCAGGTCATTGGTGGCCATGTCACTGTGAGGTCATGTCACAGTGTGCAGCAGGTCAGTGGTGGCCATGTCACAGTGAGCAACAATCCACTGGTTGCCATGTCACTGTGGGGTCTATGTCACAGTGGGCAGCATGTCAGTGGTGGCCATGTCACTATGGGGGCCATGTCACAGTGGGCAGCAGGTCAGTGGTGGCCATGTCACTATGGGGGCCATGTCACAGTGGGCAGGAGGTCAGTAGTGGCCACGTCACAGTGAGCAACAGGCCACTGGTTGCCATGTCACTGTGGGGGCTATGTCACAGTGGGCAGCAGGTCAGTGCTGGCCATGTCACTGTGGGGGCCATGTCACAGTGGGCAGCATGTCAGTGGTGATCATGTTACTGTTTGGGACATGTCACAGTGGGGAGCAGGTCAGTGGTGGCCATGTCACAGTGAGCAACAGGCCACTGGTTGCCGTGTCACTGTGGGGGCTATGTCACAGTGGGCAGCAGGTCAGTGCTAGCCATGTCACTATGGGGGCCATGTCACAGTGGGCAGCAGGTCAGTGGTGGCCATGTCACTACGGGGGCTATGTCACATTGGGCAGCAGGTCAGTGGTGGCCATGTCACTGTGAGGTCATATCACAGTGTGCAGCAGGTCAGTAGTGGCCATGTCACAGTGAGCAACAGGCCACTGGTTGCCATGTCACTGTGGGGGCTATGTCACAGTGGGCAGCAGGTCAGTGGTGGCCATGTCACAGTGGGCAGCAGGTCAGTAGTGCCCAAGTCACTGTGGGGCTATGAAGCAGTGGTCAGCGGGACAGTGGTGGCCATGTCACAGTGAGCAACAGGCCACTGGTTGCCATGTCACTGTGGGGGCTATGTCACAGTGGGCAGCAATTCAGTGGTGGCCATGTCAGTATGGGGCCATGTCACAGTGGGCAGCAGGTCGGTGGTGGCCATGTCACAGTGAGCAACAGGCCACTGGTTGCCATGTCACTGTGGGGCCTATGTCACAGTGGGCAGCAGGTCAGTGGTGGCCATGTCACTGTTGGGGTCATGTCACAGTGGGCAGCAGGTCAGTGGTGGCCATGTCACTATGGGGGCCATGTCACAGTGGGCAGCAGGTCAGTAGTGGCCACGGCACTGTGGGGCCATGTCACAGTGTGCAGCAGGTCAGTGATGGCCATGTCACAGTGAGCAACAGGCCACTGGTTGCCATGTCACTGTGGGGGCTATGTCACAGTGGGCAGCAGGTCAGTGGTGATCATGTTACTGTTTGGGACATGTCACAGTGGGGAGCAGGTCAGTGGTGGCCATGTCACTGTGGGGGTCATGTCACAGTGGTCAGCGGGTCAGTGGTGGCCATGTCACTGTGAGGTCATGTCACAGTGGGCAGCAGATCAGTTGTGGCCATGTCACAATGAGCAACAGTCCACTGGTGGCCATGTCACTGTGGTGGCCAGTCACAGTGGGCAGCAGGTCAGTGGTGGCCACGTCACTGTGGGGCCATGTGACAGTGGGCAGCATGTCAGTAGTGATCATGTTACTGTATTGGATATGTCACAGTGGGGAGCAGGTCAGTGATGGCCATGTCACAGTGAGCAACAGGCCACTGGTTTCCATGTCACTGTGGGGGCCATGTCACAGTGGGCAGCAGGTCAGTGGTGGCCATGTCACTATGGGGGCTATGTCACAGTGGGCAGCAGGTCAGTGGTGGCCATGTCACTGTGAGGTCATGTCACAGTGTGCAGCAGGTCAGTGGTGGCCATGTCACAGTGAGCAACAGGCCACTGGTTGCCATGTCACTGTGGGGGCTATGTCACAGTGGGCAGCAGGTCAGTGGTGGCCATGTCACTATGGGGGCCATGTCACAGTGGGCAGCAGGTCAGTGGTGGCCATGTCACTATGGCGGCCATGTCACAGTGTTCAGCAGGTCAGTAGTGGCCATGTCACTATGGGGGCTATGTCACATTGGGCAGCAGGTCAGTGGTGGCCATGTCACAGTGAGCAACAGGCCACTGGTTGCCATGTCACTGTGGGGGCTATGTCACAGTGGGCAGCAGGTCAGTGGTGGCCATGTCACTATGGGGGCCATGTCACAGTGGGCAGCAGGTCAGTGGTGGCCACGTCACAGTGAGCAACAGGCCACTGGTTGCCATGTCACTGTGGGGGCTATGTCACAGTGGGCAGCAGGTCAGTGCTGGCCATGTCACTGTGGGGGTCATGTCACAGTGGTCAGCAGGTCAGTGGTGATCATGTTACTGTTTTGGACATGTCACAGTGGGGAGCAGGTCAGTGGTGGCCATGTCACAGTGAGCAACAGGCCACTGGTTGCCATGTCACTGTGGGGCCTATGTCACAGTGGGCAGCAGGTCAGTGGTGGCCATGTCACTGTTGGGGTCATGTCACAGTGGGCAGCAGGTCAGTGGTGGCCATGTCACTATGGGGGCCATGTCACAGTGGGCAGCAGGTCAGTAGTGGCCACGGCACTGTGGGGCCATGTCACAGTGTGCAGCAGGTCAGTGATGGCCATGTCACAGTGAGCAACAGGCCACTGGTTGCCATGTCACTGTGGGGGCTATGTCACAGTGGGCAGCAGGTCAGTGGTGATCATGTTACTGTTTGGGACATGTCACAGTGGGGAGCAGGTCAGTGGTGGCCATGTCACTGTGGGGGTCATGTCACAGTGGTCAGCGGGTCAGTGGTGGCCATGTCACTGTGAGGTCATGTCACAGTGGGCAGCAGATCAGTTGTGGCCATGTCACAATGAGCAACAGTCCACTGGTGGCCATGTCACTGTGGTGGCCAGTCACAGTGGGCAGCAGGTCAGTGGTGGCCACGTCACTGTGGGGCCATGTGACAGTGGGCAGCATGTCAGTAGTGATCATGTTACTGTATTGGATATGTCACAGTGGGGAGCAGGTCAGTGGTGGCCATGTCACTGTGAGGTCATATCACAGTGTGCAGCAGGTCAGTAGTGGCCATGTCACAGTGAGCAACAGGCCACTGGTTGCCATGTCACTGTGGGGGCTATGTCACAGTGGGCAGCAGGTCAGTGGTGGCCATGTCACAGTGGGCAGCAGGTCAGTAGTGCCCAAGTCACTGTGGGGCTATGAAGCAGTGGTCAGCGGGACAGTGGTGGCCATGTCACAGTGAGCAACAGGCCACTGGTTGCCATGTCACTGTGGGGGCTATGTCACAGTGGGCAGCAGGTCAGTGGTGGCCATGTCACTATGGGGGCCATGTCACAGTGGGCAGCAGGTCAGTGATGGCCATGTCACAGTGAGAAACATGCCACCGGTTTCCATGTCACTGTGATGGCTATGTCACAGTGGGCAGCACGTCAGTGCTGGCCATGTCACTGTGGGGGACATGTCACAGTGGGCAACAGGTCAGTAGTGGCCATGTCACTGTGAGGTCATGTCACAGTGTGCAGCAGGTCAGTGGTGGCCATGTCACAGTGAGCAACAGGCCACTGGTTGCCATGTCACTGTGGGGGCTATGTCACAGTGGGCAGCAGGTCAGTGGTGGCCATGTCACTATGGGGGCCATGTCACAGTGGGCAGCAGGTCAGTGGTGGCCATGTCACTATGGCGGCCATGTCACAGTGGGCAGCAGGTCAGTAGTGGCCATGTCACTATGGGGGCTATGTCACATTGGGCAGCAGGTCAGTGGTGGCCATGTCACAGTGAGCAACAGGCCACTGGTTGCCATGTCACTGTGGGGGCTATGTCACAGTGGGCAGCAGGTCAGTGGTGGCCATGTCACTATGGGGGCCATGTCACAGTGGGCAGCAGGTCAGTGGTGGCCACGTCACAGTGAGCAACAGGCCACTGGTTGCCATGTCACTGTGGGGGCTATGTCACAGTGGGCAGCAGGTCAGTGCTGGCCATGTCACTGTGGGGGCCATGTCACAGTGGTCAGCAGGTCAGTGGTGATCATGTTACTGTTTGGGACATGTCACAGTGGGGAGCAGGTCAGTGGTGGCCATGTCACAGTGAGCAACAGGCCACTGGTTGCCATGTCACTGTGGGGCCTATGTCACAGTGGGCAGCAGGTCAGTGGTGGCCATGTCACTGTTGGGGTCATGTCACAGTGGGCAGCAGGTCAGTGGTGGCCATGTCACTATGGGGGCCATGTCACAGTGGGCAGCAGGTCAGTAGTGGCCACGGCACTGTGGGGCCATGTCACAGTGAGCAACAGGCCACTGGTTGCCATGTCACTGTGGGGGCTATGTCACAGTGGGCAGCAGGTCAGTGGTGATCATGTTACTGTTTGGGACATGTCACAGTGGGGAGCAGGTCAGTGGTGGCCATGTCACTGTGGGGGTCATGTCACAGTGGTCAGCGGGTCAGTGGTGGCCATGTCACTGTGAGGTCATGTCACAGTGGGCAGCAGATCAGTTGTGGCCATGTCACAATGAGCAACAGTCCACTGGTGGCCATGTCACTGTGGTGGCCAGTCACAGTGGGCAGCAGGTCAGTGGTGGCCACGTCACTGTGGGGCCATGTGACAGTGGGCAGCATGTCAGTAGTGATCATGTTACTGTATTGGATATGTCACAGTGGGGAGCAGGTCAGTGGTGGCCATGTCACTGTTGGGGCCATGTCACAGTGTGCACCATGTCAGTGGTGGCCATGTCACAGTGAGCAACAGGCCACTGTTTGCCATGTCACTGTGGGGGCTATGTCACAGTGGGCAGCAGGTCAGTGGTGGCCATGTCACTATGGGGGCTATGTCACATTGGGCAGCAGGTCATTGGTGGCCATGTCACTGTGAGGTCATGTCACAGTGTGCAGCAGGTCAGTGGTGGCCATGTCACAGTGAGCAACAATCCACTGGTTGCCATGTCACTGTGGGGTCTATGTCACAGTGGGCAGCATGTCAGTGGTGGCCATGTCACTATGGGGGCCATGTCACAGTGGGCAGCAGGTCAGTGGTGGCCATGTCACTATGGGGGCCATGTCACAGTGGGCAGGAGGTCAGTAGTGGCCACGTCACAGTGAGCAACAGGCCACTGGTTGCCATGTCACTGTGGGGGCTATGTCACAGTGGGCAGCAGGTCAGTGCTGGCCATGTCACTGTGGGGGCCATGTCACAGTGGGCAGCATGTCAGTGGTGATCATGTTACTGTTTGGGACATGTCACAGTGGGGAGCAGGTCAGTGGTGGCCATGTCACAGTGAGCAACAGGCCACTGGTTGCCGTGTCACTGTGGGGGCTATGTCACAGTGGGCAGCAGGTCAGTGCTAGCCATGTCACTATGGGGGCCATGTCACAGTGGGCAGCAGGTCAGTGGTGGCCATGTCACTACGGGGGCTATGTCACATTGGGCAGCAGGTCAGTGGTGGCCATGTCACTGTGAGGTCATATCACAGTGTGCAGCAGGTCAGTAGTGGCCATGTCACAGTGAGCAACAGGCCACTGGTTGCCATGTCACTGTGGGGGCTATGTCACAGTGGGCAGCAGGTCAGTGGTGGCCATGTCACAGTGGGCAGCAGGTCAGTAGTGCCCAAGTCACTGTGGGGCTATGAAGCAGTGGTCAGCGGGACAGTGGTGGCCATGTCACAGTGAGCAACAGGCCACTGGTTGCCATGTCACTGTGGGGGCTATGTCACAGTGGGCAGCAATTCAGTGGTGGCCATGTCAGTATGGGGCCATGTCACAGTGGGCAGCAGGTCGGTGGTGGCCATGTCACAGTGAGCAACAGGCCACTGGTTGCCATGTCACTGTGGGGCCTATGTCACAGTGGGCAGCAGGTCAGTGGTGGCCATGTCACTGTTGGGGTCATGTCACAGTGGGCAGCAGGTCAGTGGTGGCCATGTCACTATGGGGGCCATGTCACAGTGGGCAGCAGGTCAGTAGTGGCCACGGCACTGTGGGGCCATGTCACAGTGTGCAGCAGGTCAGTGATGGCCATGTCACAGTGAGCAACAGGCCACTGGTTGCCATGTCACTGTGGGGGCTATGTCACAGTGGGCAGCAGGTCAGTGGTGATCATGTTACTGTTTGGGACATGTCACAGTGGGGAGCAGGTCAGTGGTGGCCATGTCACTGTGGGGGTCATGTCACAGTGGTCAGCGGGTCAGTGGTGGCCATGTCACTGTGAGGTCATGTCACAGTGGGCAGCAGATCAGTTGTGGCCATGTCACAATGAGCAACAGTCCACTGGTGGCCATGTCACTGTGGTGGCCAGTCACAGTGGGCAGCAGGTCAGTGGTGGCCACGTCACTGTGGGGCCATGTGACAGTGGGCAGCATGTCAGTAGTGATCATGTTACTGTATTGGATATGTCACAGTGGGGAGCAGGTCAGTGATGGCCATGTCACAGTGAGCAACAGGCCACTGGTTTCCATGTCACTGTGGGGGCCATGTCACAGTGGGCAGCAGGTCAGTGGTGGCCATGTCACTATGGGGGCTATGTCACAGTGGGCAGCAGGTCAGTGGTGGCCATGTCACTGTGAGGTCATGTCACAGTGTGCAGCAGGTCAGTGGTGGCCATGTCACAGTGAGCAACAGGCCACTGGTTGCCATGTCACTGTGGGGGCTATGTCACAGTGGGCAGCAGGTCAGTGGTGGCCATGTCACTATGGGGGCCATGTCACAGTGGGCAGCAGGTCAGTGGTGGCCATGTCACTATGGCGGCCATGTCACAGTGTTCAGCAGGTCAGTAGTGGCCATGTCACTATGGGGGCTATGTCACATTGGGCAGCAGGTCAGTGGTGGCCATGTCACAGTGAGCAACAGGCCACTGGTTGCCATGTCACTGTGGGGGCTATGTCACAGTGGGCAGCAGGTCAGTGGTGGCCATGTCACTATGGGGGCCATGTCACAGTGGGCAGCAGGTCAGTGGTGGCCACGTCACAGTGAGCAACAGGCCACTGGTTGCCATGTCACTGTGGGGGCTATGTCACAGTGGGCAGCAGGTCAGTGCTGGCCATGTCACTGTGGGGGTCATGTCACAGTGGTCAGCAGGTCAGTGGTGATCATGTTACTGTTTTGGACATGTCACAGTGGGGAGCAGGTCAGTGGTGGCCATGTCACAGTGAGCAACAGGCCACTGGTTGCCATGTCACTGTGGGGCCTATGTCACAGTGGGCAGCAGGTCAGTGGTGGCCATGTCACTGTTGGGGTCATGTCACAGTGGGCAGCAGGTCAGTGGTGGCCATGTCACTATGGGGGCCATGTCACAGTGGGCAGCAGGTCAGTAGTGGCCACGGCACTGTGGGGCCATGTCACAGTGTGCAGCAGGTCAGTGATGGCCATGTCACAGTGAGCAACAGGCCACTGGTTGCCATGTCACTGTGGGGGCTATGTCACAGTGGGCAGCAGGTCAGTGGTGATCATGTTACTGTTTGGGACATGTCACAGTGGGGAGCAGGTCAGTGGTGGCCATGTCACTGTGGGGGTCATGTCACAGTGGTCAGCGGGTCAGTGGTGGCCATGTCACTGTGAGGTCATGTCACAGTGGGCAGCAGATCAGTTGTGGCCATGTCACAATGAGCAACAGTCCACTGGTGGCCATGTCACTGTGGTGGCCAGTCACAGTGGGCAGCAGGTCAGTGGTGGCCACGTCACTGTGGGGCCATGTGACAGTGGGCAGCATGTCAGTAGTGATCATGTTACTGTATTGGATATGTCACAGTGGGGAGCAGGTCAGTGGTGGCCATGTCACTGTTGGGGCCATGTCACAGTGTGCACCATGTCAGTGGTGGCCATGTCACAGTGAGCAACAGGCCACTGTTTGCCATGTCACTGTGGGGGCTATGTCACAGTGGGCAGCAGGTCAGTGGTGGCCATGTCACTATGGGGGCTATGTCACATTGGGCAGCAGGTCATTGGTGGCCATGTCACTGTGAGGTCATGTCACAGTGTGCAGCAGGTCAGTGGTGGCCATGTCACAGTGAGCAACAATCCACTGGTTGCCATGTCACTGTGGGGTCTATGTCACAGTGGGCAGCATGTCAGTGGTGGCCATGTCACTATGGGGGCCATGTCACAGTGGGCAGCAGGTCAGTGGTGGCCATGTCACTATGGGGGCCATGTCACAGTGGGCAGGAGGTCAGTAGTGGCCACGTCACAGTGAGCAACAGGCCACTGGTTGCCATGTCACTGTGGGGGCTATGTCACAGTGGGCAGCAGGTCAGTGCTGGCCATGTCACTGTGGGGGCCATGTCACAGTGGGCAGCATGTCAGTGGTGATCATGTTACTGTTTGGGACATGTCACAGTGGGGAGCAGGTCAGTGGTGGCCATGTCACAGTGAGCAACAGGCCACTGGTTGCCGTGTCACTGTGGGGGCTATGTCACAGTGGGCAGCAGGTCAGTGCTAGCCATGTCACTATGGGGGCCATGTCACAGTGGGCAGCAGGTCAGTGGTGGCCATGTCACTACGGGGGCTATGTCACATTGGGCAGCAGGTCAGTGGTGGCCATGTCACTGTGAGGTCATATCACAGTGTGCAGCAGGTCAGTAGTGGCCATGTCACAGTGAGCAACAGGCCACTGGTTGCCATGTCACTGTGGGGGCTATGTCACAGTGGGCAGCAGGTCAGTGGTGGCCATGTCACAGTGGGCAGCAGGTCAGTAGTGCCCAAGTCACTGTGGGGCTATGAAGCAGTGGTCAGCGGGACAGTGGTGGCCATGTCACAGTGAGTAACAGGCCACTGGTTGCCATGTCACTGTGGGGGCTATGTCACAGTGGGCAGCAATTCAGTGGTGGCCATGTCAGTATGGGGCCATGTCACAGTGGGCAGCAGGTCGGTGGTGGCCATGTCACAGTGAGAAAAAGGCCACTGGTTTCCATGTCACTGTGGGGGCTATGTCACAGTGGGCAGCAGGTCAGTGCTGGCCATGTCACTGTGGGGGCCATGTCACAGTGGGCAGCAGGTCAGTGGTGGCCATGTCACTATGGGGGCTATGTCACAGTGGGCAGCAGGTCAGTGGTGGCCATGTCACTGTGAGGTCATGTCACAGTGTGCAGCAGGTCAGTGGTGGCCATGTCACAGTGAGCAACAGGCCACTGATTGCCATGTCACTGTGGGGGCTATGTCACAGTGGGCAACAGGTCAGTGGTGGCCATGTCACTATGGGGGCCATGTCACAGTGGGCAGCAGGTCAGTGGTGGCCATGTCACTATGGGGGCCATGTCACAGTGGGCAGCAGGTCAGTAGTGGCCACGTCACTGTGGGGCCATGTCACAGTGTGCAGCAGGTCAGTGATGGCCATGTCACAGTGAGCAACAGGCCACTGGTTGCCATGTCACTGTGGGTGCTATGTCACAGTGGCCAGCAGGTCAGTGGTGGCCATGTCACTATGGGGGCCATGTCACAGTGGGCAGCAGGTCAGTGGTGACCAAGTCACTGTGGGGCTATGTCACAGTGGTCAGCGGGTCAGTAGTGGCCATGTCACTATTGGGGCCATGTCACAGTGGGCAGCAGGTAAGTGGTGGCCATGTCACTATGGGGGCCATGTCACAGTGGGCAGCAGGTCAGTAGTGGCCTTGTCACTGTGGGGCCATGTCACAGTGTGCAGCAGGTCAGTGATGGCCATGTCACAGTGAGCAACAGGCCACTGGTTGCCATGTCACTGTGAGGGCTATGTCACAGTGGGCAGCAGGTCAGTGCTGGCCATGTCACTATGGGGGCCATGTCACAGTGGGCAGCAGGTCACTAGTGGCCACGTCACTGTGCGGGCTATGTCACAGTGAGCAGCAGGTCAGTGGTGGCCATGTCACTATGGGGGCCATGTCACAGTGGGCAGCAGGTCAGTGGTGCCCAAGTCACTGTGGGGCTATGTCACAGTGGTCAGCGGGTCAGTGGTGGCCAGGTCACTGTTGGGGCCATGTCACAATGTGCAGCAGGTCAGTGATGGCCATGTCACAGTGAGCAACAGGCCACTGGTTGCCATGTCACTGTGGGGGCTATGTCACAGTGGGCAGCAGGTCAGTGGTGGCCATGTCACTATGGGGGCCATGTCACAGTGGGCAGCAGGTCAGTGGTGCCCATGTCACTATGGGGGCTATGTCACAGTGGGTAGCATGTCAGTGGTGGCCATGTCACTGTGGGGCTATATCACAGTGGTCAGCGGATCAGTGGTGGCCACGTCACTGTGGGGCCATGTCATATTGTGCAGCAGGTCAGTGATGGCCATGTCACAGTGAGCAACAGGCCACTGGTTGCCATGTCACTGTGGGGGCCATGTCACAGTGGGCAGCAGGTCAGTGCTGGCCATGTCACTGTGGGGGCCATGTCACAGTGGGCAGCAGGTCAGTAGTGGCCATGTCACTGTGAGGTCATGTCACAGTGTTCAGCAGGTCAGTGGTGGCCATGTCACAGTGGTCAGCAGGTCAGTGGTGGCCATGTCACTGTTGGGGCAATGTCACAGTGGGCAGCAGGTCAGTGGTGGCCATGTCACTATGGCGGCCATATCACAGTGGGCAGCAGGTCAGTGGTGGCCATGTCACAGTGAGCAACAGGCCACTGGTTGCCATGTCACTGTGGGGCTATGTCACAGTGGGCAGCAGGTCAGTGGTGGCCATGTCACTATGGGGGCCATGTCACAGTGTGCAGCAGGTCAGTGATGGTCCTGTCACAGTGAGAAACAGGCCACTGGTTTCCATGTCACTGTGATGGCTATGTCACAGTGGGCAGCAGGTCAGTGCTGGCCATGTCACAGTGGAGGCCATGTCACAGTGGGCAGCAGGTCAGTAGTGGCCATGTCACTGTGAAGTCATGTCACAGTGTGCAGCAGGTCAGTGGTGGCCATGTCACAGTGAGCAACAGGCCACTGGTTGCCATGTCACTGTGGGGGCTATGTCACAGTGGGCAGCAGGTCAGTGGTGGCCATGTCACTATGGGGGCCATGTCACAGTGGGCAGCAGGTCAGTGGTGCCCATGTCACTATGGCGGCCATGTCACAGTGGGCAGCAGGTCAGTAGTGGCCATGTCACTATGGGGGCTATGTCACATTGGGCCGCAGGTCAGTGGTGGCCATGTCACTGTGAGGTCATGTCACAGTGTGCAGCAGGTCAGTGGTGGCCATGTCACAGTGAGCAACAGGCCACTGGTTGCCATGTCACTGTGGGGGCTATGACACAGTGGGCAGCAGGTCAGTGGTGGCCATGTCACTATGGGGGCCATGTCACAGTGGGCAGCAGGTCAGTGGTGGGCATGTCACTATGGGGGCCATGTCACAGTGGGCAGCAGGTCAGTAGTGGCCACGTCACTGTGGGGCCAAGTCACAGTGTGCAGCAGGTCAGTGGTGGCCATGTCACAGTGAGCAACAGGCCACTGGTTGCCATGTCACTGTGGGGGCTATGTCACAGTGGGCAGCAGGTCAGTGGTGATCATGTTACTGTTTGGGACATGTCACAGTGGGGAGCAGGTCAGTGGTGGCCATGTCACTGTGGGGGTCATGTCACAGTGGTCAGCGGGTCAGTGCTAGCCATGTCACTGTGAGGTCATGTCACAGTGGGCAGCAGATCAGTTGTGGCCATGTCACAATGAGCAACAGTCCACTGGTGGCCATGTCACTGTGGTGGCCAGTCACAGTGGGCAGCAGGTCAGTGGTGGCCACGTCACTGTCGGCCATGTGACAGTGGGCAGCATGTCAGTAGTGATCATGTTACTGTATTGGATATGTCACAGTGGGGAGCAGGTCAGTGGTGGCCATGTCACTCTGGGGGCCATGTCACAGTGTGCAGCATGTCAGTGGTGGCCATGTCACAGTGAGCAACAGGCCACTGTTTGCCATGTCACTGTGGGGGCTATGTCACAGTGGGCAGCAGGTCAGTGGTGGCCATGTCACTATGGGGGCCATGTCACAGTGGGTAGCAGGTCAGTGGTGCCCTAGTCACTATGGGGCTATGTCACAGTGGTCAGCGGGTCAGTAGTGGCCATGTCACTGTTGGGGTCATGTCACAGTGGGCAGCAGGTCAGTGGTGGCCATGTCACTATGGGGGCCATGTCACAGTGGGCAGCAGGTCAGTAGTGGCCACGGCACTGTGGGGCCATGTCACAGTGTGCAGCAGGTCAGTGATGGCCATGTCACAGTGAGGAACAGGCCACTGGTTGCCATGTCACTGTGGGGGCTATGTCACAGTGGGCAGCAGGTCAGTGGTGATCATGTTACTGTTTGGCCATGTCACAGTGGGGAGCAGGTCAGTGGTGGCCATGTCACTGTGTGGGTCATGTCACAGTGGTCAGCGGGTCAGTGGTGGCCATGTCACTGTGAGGTCATGTCACAGTGGGCAGCAGATCAGTTGTGGCCATGTCACAATGAGCAACAGTCCACTGCTGGCCATGTCACTGTGGTGGCCAGTCACAGTGGGCAGCAGGTCAGTGGTGGCCACGTCACTGTGGGGCCATGTGACAGTGGGCAGCATGTCAGTAGTGATCATGTTACAGTATGGGATATGTCACAGTGGGGAGCAGGTCAGTGGTGGCCATGTCACTCTGGGGGCCATGTCACAGTGTGCAGCATGTCAGTGGTGGCCATGTCACAGTGAGCGACAGGCCACTGTTTGCCATGTCACTGTGGGGGCCATGTCACAGTGGGCAGCAGGTCAGTGGTGGCCATGTCACTGTTGGGGCAATGTCACAGTGGGCAGCAGGTCAGTGGTGGCCATGTCACTATGGCGGCCATATCACAGTGGGCAGCAGGTCAGTGGTGGCCATGTCACAGTGAGCAACAGGCCACTGGTTGCCATGTCACTGTGGGGCTATGTCACAGTGGGCAGCAGGTCAGTGGTGGCCATGTCACTATGGGGGCCATGTCACAGTGTGCAGCAGGTCAGTGATGGTCCTGTCACAGTGAGAAACAGGCCACTGGTTTCCATGTCACTGTGATGGCTATGTCACAGTGGGCAGCAGGTCAGTGCTGGCCATGTCACAGTGGAGGCCATGTCACAGTGGGCAGCAGGTCAGTAGTGGCCATGTCACTGTGAAGTCATGTCACAGTGTGCAGCAGGTCAGTGGTGGCCATGTCACAGTGAGCAACAGGCCACTGGTTGCCATGTCACTGTGGGGGCTATGTCACAGTGGGCAGCAGGTCAGTGGTGGCCATGTCACTATGGGGGCCATGTCACAGTGGGCAGCAGGTCAGTGGTGCCCATGTCACTATGGCGGCCATGTCACAGTGGGCAGCAGGTCAGTAGTGGCCATGTCACTATGGGGGCTATGTCACATTGGGCCGCAGGTCAGTGGTGGCCATGTCACTGTGAGGTCATGTCACAGTGTGCAGCAGGTCAGTGGTGGCCATGTCACAGTGAGCAACAGGCCACTGGTTGCCATGTCACTGTGGGGGCTATGACACAGTGGGCAGCAGGTCAGTGGTGGCCATGTCAGTATGGGGGCCATGTCACAGTGGGCAGCAGGTCAGTGGTGGCCATGTCACTATGGGGGCCATGTCACAGTGGGCAGCAGGTCAGTAGTGGCCACGTCACAGTGAGCAACAGGCCACTGGTTGCCATGTCACTGTGGGGGCTATGTCACAGTGGGCAGCAGGTCAGTGGTGGCCATGTCACTGTGGGGGCCATGTCACAGTGGGCAGCAGGTCAGTGGTGATCATGTTACTGTTTGGGACATGTCACAGTGGGGAGCAGGTCAGTGGTGGCCATGTCACAGTGAGCAACAGGCCACTGGTTGCCATGTCACTGTGGGGCCTATGTCACAGTGGGCAGCAGGTCAGTGGTGGCCATGTCACAATGTGGGCCATGTCACAGTGGGCAGCAGGTCAGTAGTGGCCACGTCACTGTGGGGCCAAGTCACAGTGTGCAGCAGGTCAGTGGTGGCCATGTCACAGTGAGCAACAGGCCACTGGTTGCCATGTCACTGTGGGGGCTATGTCACAGTGGGCAGCAGGTCAGTGGTGATCATGTTACTGTTTGGGACATGTCACAGTGGGGAGCAGGTCAGTGGTGGCCATGTCACTGTGGGGGTCATGTCACAGTGGTCAGCGGGTGAGTGCTAGCCATGTCACTGTGAGGTCATGTCACAGTGGGCAGCAGATCAGTTGTGGCCATGTCACAATGAGCAACAGTCCACTGGTGGCCATGTCACTGTGGTGGCCAGTCACAGTGGGCAGCAGGTCAGTGGTGGCCACGTCACTGTCGGCCATGTGACAGTGGGCAGCATGTCAGTAGTGATCATGTTACTGTATTGGATATGTCACAGTGGGGAGCAGGTCAGTGGTGGCCATGTCACTCTGGGGGCCATGTCACAGTGTGCAGCATGTCAGTGGTGGCCATGTCACAGTGAGCAACAGGCCACTGTTTGCCATGTCACTGTGGGGGCTATGTCACAGTGGGCAGCAGGTCAGTGGTGGCCATGTCACTATGGGGGCCATGTCACAGTGGGTAGCAGGTCAGTGGTGCCCTAGTCACTATGGGGCTATGTCACAGTGGTCAGCGGGTCAGTAGTGGCCATGTCACTGTTGGGGTCATGTCACAGTGGGCAGCAGGTCAGTGGTGGCCATGTCACTATGGGGGCCATGTCACAGTGGGCAGCAGGTCAGTAGTGGCCACGGCACTGTGGGGCCATGTCACAGTGTGCAGCAGGTCAGTGATGGCCATGTCACAGTGAGGAACAGGCCACTGGTTGCCATGTCACTGTGGGGGCTATGTCACAGTGGGCAGCAGGTCAGTGGTGATCATGTTACTGTTTGGCCATGTCACAGTGGGGAGCAGGTCAGTGGTGGCCATGTCACTGTGTGGGTCATGTCACAGTGGTCAGCGGGTCAGTGGTGGCCATGTCACTGTGAGGTCATGTCACAGTGGGCAGCAGATCAGTTGTGGCCATGTCACAATGAGCAACAGTCCACTGCTGGCCATGTCACTGTGGTGGCCAGTCACAGTGGGCAGCAGGTCAGTGGTGGCCACGTCACTGTGGGGCCATGTGACAGTGGGCAGCATGTCAGTAGTGATCATGTTACAGTATGGGATATGTCACAGTGGGGAGCAGGTCAGTGGTGGCCATGTCACTCTGGGGGCCATGTCACAGTGTGCAGCATGTCAGTGGTGGCCATGTCACAGTGAGCGACATGCCACTGTTTGCCATGTCACTGTGGGGGCTATGTCACAGTGGGCAGCAGGTCAGTTGTGGCCATGTCACTATGGGGGCTATGTCACATTGGGCAGCAGGTCAGTGGTGGCCATGTCACTGTGAGGTCATGTCACAGTGTGCAGCAGGTCAGTGGTGGCCATGTCACAGTGAGAAACAGGCCACTGGTTGCCATGTCACTGTGGGGGCTATGTAACAGTGGGCAGCATGTCAGTTGTGGCCAAGTCTCTATTGGGCCATGTCACAGTGGGCAGCAGGTCAGTGGTGCCCATGTCACTGTGGGGACCAAGTCACAGTGGGCAGCAGGTCAGTTGTGGCCAAATCTCTATGGGGCCATGTCACAGTGGTCAGCGGGTCAGTGGTGGCCATGTCACTGTGGGGACCAAGTCACAGTGGGTAGCAGGTCAGTGCTGGTCATGTCACAATGGGGGCCATGTCACAGTGGGCAGCAGATCAGTGGTGGCCATGTCACTATGGGGGCCATGTCACAGTGGGCAGCAGGTCAGTGGTGCCCATGTCACTATGGGGGCTATGTCACAGTGGGTAGCAGGTCAGTGGTGGCCATGGGACTGTGGGGCTATATCACAGTGGTCAGCGGATCAGTGGTGGCCATGTCACTGTTGGGGCCATGTCACAATGGGCAGCAGGTCAGTAGTGGCCACGTCACTGTGGGGCCATGTCATATTGTGCAGCAGGTCAGTGATGGCCATGTCACAGTGAGCAACAGGCCACTGGTTGCCATGTCACTGTGGGGGCCATGTCACAGTGGGCAGCAGGTCAGTGCTGGCCATGTCACTGTGGGGGCCATGTCACAGTGGGCAGCAGGTCAGTAGTGGCCATGTCACTGTGAGGTCATGTCACAGTGTTCAGCAGGTCAGTGGTGGCCATGTCACAGTGGTCAGCGGGTCAGTGGTGGCCATGTCACTGTTGGGGCCATGTCACAGTGGGCAGCAGGTCAGTGGTGGCCATGTCACTGTGGCGGCCATATCACAGTGGGCAGCAGGTCAGTGGTGGCCATGTCACAGTGAGCAACAGGCCACTGGTTGCCATGTCACTGTGGGGCTATGTCACAGTGGGCAGCAGGTCAGTGGTGGCCATGTCACTATGGGGGCCATGTCACAGTGTGCAGCAGGTCAGTGATGGTCCTGTCACAGTGAGAAACAGGCCACTGGTTTCCATGTCACTGTGATGGCTATGTCACAGTGGGCAGCAGGTCAGTGCTGGCCATGTCACAGTGGAGGCCATGTCACAGTGGGTAGCAGGTCAGTAGTGGCCATGTCACTGTGAAGTCATTTCACAGTGTGCAGCAGGTCAGTGGTGGCCATGTCACAGTGAGCAACAGGCCACTGGTTGCCATGTCACTGTGGGGGCTATGTCACAGTGGGCAGCAGGTCAGTGGTGGCCATGTCACTATGGGGGCCATGTCACAGTGGGCAGCAGGTCAGTGGTGGCCACGTCACAGTGAGCAACAGGCCACTGGTTGCCATGTCACTGTGGGGGCTATGTCACAGTGGGCAGCAGGTCAGTGCTGGCCATGTCACTGTGGGGGCCATGTCACAGTGGGCAGCAGGTCAGTGGTGATCATGTTACTGTTTGGGACATGTCACAGTGGGGAGCAGGTCAGTGGTGGCCATGTCACAGTGAGCAACAGGCCACTGGTTGCCATGTCACTGTGGGGCCTATGTCACAGTGGGCAGCAGGTCAGTGGTGGCCATGTCACAATGTGGGACATGTCACAGTGGGCAGCAGGTCAGTAGTGGCCACGTCACTGTGGGGCCATGTCACAGTGTGCAGCAGGTCAGTGATGGCCATGTCACAGTGAGCAACAGGCCACTGGTTGCCATGTCACTGTGGGGGCTATGTCACAGTGGGCAGCAGGTCAGTGGTGATCATGTTACTGTTTGGGACATGTCACAGTGGGGAGCAGGTCAGTGGTGGCCATGTCACTGTGGGGGTCATGTCACAGTGGTCAGCAGGTCAGTGGTGGCCATGTCACTGTGAGGTCATGTCACAGTGGGCAGCAGATCAGTTGTGGCCATGTCACAATGAGCAACAGTCCACTGGTGGCCATGTCACTGTGGTGGCCAGTCACAGTGGGCAGCAGGTCAGTGGTGGCCACGTCACTCTGGGGCCATGTGACAGTGGGCAGCATGTCAGTAGTGATCATGTTACAGTTTGGGACATGTCACAGTGGGGAGCAGGTCAGTGGTGGCCATGTCACTGTGAGGTCATGTCACAGTGGTCAGCGGGTCAGTGGTGGCCATGTCACTGTGAGGTCATGTCACAGTGGGCAGAAGGTCAGTGGTGGCCATGTCACAGTGAGCAACAGTCCACTGGTGGCCATGTCACTGTGGTGGCCAGTCACAGTGGGGAGCAGGTCAGTGGTGGCCATGTCACTCTGGGGGCCATGTCACAGTGTGCAGCATGTCAGTGGTGGCCATGTCACAGTGAGCAACAGGCCACTGTTTGCCATGTCACTGTGGGGGCTATGTCAGAGTGGGCAGCAGGTCAGTGGTGGCCATGTCACTATGGGGGCTATGTCACATTGGGCAGCAGGTCATTGGTGGCCATGTCACTGTGAGGTCATGTCACAGTGTGCAGCAGGTCAGTGGTGGCCATGTCACAGTGAGCAACAATCCACTGGTTGCCATGTCACTGTGGGGTCTATGTCACAGTGGGCAGCATGTCAGTGGTGGCCATGTCACTATGGGGGCCATGTCACAGTGGGCAGCAGGTCAGTAGTGGCCATGTCACTGTGAGGTCATGTCACAGTGTTCAGCAGGTCAGTGGTGCCCATGTCACTATGGCGGCCATGTCACAGTGGGCAGCAGGTCAGTAGTGGCCATGTCACTATGGGGGCTATGTCACATTGGGCAGCAGGTCAGTGGTGGCCATGTCACTGTGAGGTCATGTCACAGTGTGCAGCAGGTCAGTGGTGGCCATGTCACAGTGAGCAACAGGCCACTGGTTGCCATGTCACTGTGGGGGCTATGACACAGTGGGCAGCAGGTCAGTGGTGGCCATGTCACTATGGGGGCCATGTCACAGTGGGCAGCAGGTCAGTGGTGGCCATGTCACTATGGGGGCCATGTCACAGTGGGCAGCAGGTCAGTAGTGGCCACGTCACAGTGAGCAACAGGCCACTGGTTGCCATGTCACTGTGGGGGCTATGTCACAGTGGGCAGCAGGTAGTGCTGGCCATGTCACTGTGGGGGCCATGTCACAGTGGGCAGCAGGTCAGTGGTGATCATGTTACTGTTTGGGACATGTCACAGTGGGGAGCAGGTCAGTGGTGGCCATGTCACAGTGAGCAACAGGCCACTGGTTGCCATGTCACTGTGGGGCCTATGTCACAGTGGGCAGCAGGTCAGTGGTGGCCATGTCACAATGTGGGCCATGTCACAGTGGGCAGCAGGTCAGTAGTGGCCACGTCACTGTGGGGCCATGTCACAGTGTGCAGCAGGTCAGTGGTGGCCATGTCACAGTGAGCAACAGGCCACTGGTTGCCATGTCACTGTGGGGGCTATGTCACAGTGGGCAGCAGGTCAGTGGTGATCATGTTACTGTTTGGGACATGTCACAGTGGAGAGCAGGTCAGTGGTGGCCATGTCACTGTGGGGGTCATGTCACAGTGGTCAGCGGGTCAGTGCTAGCCATGTCACTGTGAGGTCATGTCACAGTGGGCAGCAGATCAGTTGTGGCCATGTCACAATGAGCAACAGTCCACTGGTGGCCATGTCACTGTGGGGGCCATGTCACAGTGGTCAGCGGGTCAGTGGTGGCCATGTCACTGTGGGGGCCATGTCAGAGTGGTCAGAGGGTCAGTGCTAGCCATGTCACTGTGAGGTCGTGTCACAGTGGGCAGCAGATCAGTTGTGGCCATGTCACAATGAGCAACAGTCCACTGCTGGCCATGTCACTGTGGTGGCCAGTCACAGTGGGCAGCAGGTCAGTGGTGGCCACGTCACTGTGGGGCCATGTGACAGTGGGCAGCATGTCAGTAGTGATCATGTTACAGTATGGGATATGTCACAGTGGGGAGCAGGTCAGTGGTGGCCATGTCACTCTGGGGGCCATGTCACAGTGTGCAGCATGTCAGTGGTGGCCATGTCACAGTGAGCAACAGGCCACTGTTTGCCATGTCACTGTGGGGGCTATGTCACAGTGGGCAGCAGGTCAGTGCTGGCCATGTCACTATGGGGTCCATGTCACAGTGGGTAGCAGGTCAGTGGTGCCCAAGTCACTATGGGGCTATGTCACAGTGGTCAGCGGATCAGTGGTGGCCATGTCACTGTGAGGTCATGTCACAGTGGGCAGCAGATCAGTTGTGGCCATGTCACAATGAGCAACAGTCCACTGCTGGCCATGTCACTGTGGTGGCCAGTCACAGTGGGCAGCAGGTCAGTGGTGGCCACGTCACTGTGGGGCCATGTGACAGTGGGCAGCATGTCAGTAGTGATCATGTTACAGTATGGGATATGTCACAGTGGGGAGCAGGTCAGTGGTGGCCATGTCACTCTGGGGGCCATGTCACAGTGTGCAGCATGTCAGTGGTGGCCATGTCACAGTGAGCAACAGGCCACTGTTTGCCATGTCACTGTGGGGGCCATGTCACAGTGGGCAGCAGGTCAGTGGTGGCCATGTCACTATGGGGGCTATGTCACATTGGGCAGCAGGTCAGTGGTGGCCATGTCACTGTGAGGTCATGTCACAGTGTGCAGCAGGTCAGTGGTGGCCATGTCACAGTGAGAAACAGGCCACTGGTTGCCATGTCACTGTGGGGGCTATGTAACAGTGGGCAGCATGTCAGTTGTGGCCAAGTCTCTATTGGGCCATGTCACAGTGGGCAGCAGGTCAGTGGTGCCCATGTCACTGTGGGGACCAAGTCACAGTGGGCAGCAGGTCAGTTGTGGCCAAATGTCTATGGGGCCATGTCACAGTGGTCAGCGGGTCAGTGGTGGCCATGTCACTGTGGGGACCAAGTCACAGTGGGTAGCAGGTCAGTGCTGGTCATGTCACAATGGGGGCCATGTCACAGTGGGCAGCAGATCAGTGGTGGCCATGTCACTATGGGGGCCATGTCACAGTGGGCAGCAGGTTAGTGGTGCCCATGTCACTATGGGGGCTATGTCACAGTGGGTAGCAGGTCAGTGGTGGCCATGGGACTGTGGGGCTATAGCACAGTGGTCAGCGGATCAGTGGTGGCCATGTCACTGTTGGGGCCATGTCACAGTGGGCAGCAGGTCAGTAGTGGCCACGTCACTGTGGGGCCATGTCATATTGTGCAGCAGGTCAGTGATGGCCATGTCACAGTGAGCAACAGGCCACTGGTTGCCATGTCACTGTGGGGGCCATGTCACAGTGGGCAGCAGGTCAGTGCTGGCCATGTCACTGTGGGGGCCATGTCACAGTGGGCAGCAGGTCAGTAGTGGCCATGTCACTGTGAGGTCATGTCACAGTGTTCAGCAGGTCAGTGGTGGCCATGTCACAGTGGTCAGCGGGTCAGTGGTGGCCATGTCACTGTTTGGGCCATGTCACAGTGGGCAGCAGGTCAGTGGTGGCCATGTCACTGTGGCGGCCATATCACAGTGGGCAGCAGGTCAGTGGTGGCCATGTCACAGTGAGCAACAGGCCACTGGTTGCCATGTCACTGTGGGGCTATGTCACAGTGGGCAGCAGGTCAGTGGTGGCCATGTCACTATGGGGGCCATGTCACAGTGTGCAGCAGGTCAGTGATGGTCCTGTCACAGTGAGAAACAGGCCACTGGTTTCCATGTCACTGTGATGGCTATGTCACAGTGGGCAGCAGGTCAGTGCTGGCCATGTCACAGTGGAGGCCATGTCACAGTGGGCAGCAGGTCAGTAGTGGCCATGTCACTGTGAAGTCATTTCACAGTGTGCAGCAGGTCAGTGGTGGCCATGTCACAGTGAGCAACAGGCCACTGGTTGCCATGTCACTGTGGGGGCTATGTCACAGTGGGCAGCAGGTCATTGGTGGCCATGTCACTATGGGGACCATGTCAGAGTGGGCAGCAGATCAGTACTGGCCACGTCACTGTGGGGCCATGTCACAGTGTGCAGCAGGCAGTGATGGCCATGTCACAGTGAGCAACAGGCCACTGGTTGCCATGTCACTGTGGGGGCTATGTCACAGTGGGCAGCAGGTCAGTGGTGCCCAAGTCACTGTGGGGCTATGTCACAGTGGTCAGCGGGTCAGTGGTGGCCAGGTCACTGTTGGGGCCATGTCACAATGTGCAGCAGGTCAGTGATGGCCATGTCACAGTGAGCAACAGGCCACTGGTTGCCATGTTACTGTGGGGGCTATGTCACAGTGGGCAGCAGGTCAGTGGTGGCCATGTCACTATGGGGGCCATGTCACAGTGGGCAGCAGGTCAGTGGTGCCCATGTCACTATGGGGGCTATGTCACAGTGGGTAGCAGGTCAGTGGTGGCCATGTCACTGTTGGGGCTATATCACAGTGGTCAGCGGATCAGTGGTGGCCACGTCACTGTGGGGCCATGTCATATTGTGCAGCAGGTCAGTGATGGCCATGTCACAGTGAGCAACAGGCCACTGGTTGCCATGTCACTGTGGGGGCCATGTCACAGTGGGCAGCAGGTCAGTGCTGGCCATGTCACTGTGGGGGCCATGTCACAGTGGGCAGCAGGTCAGTAGTGGCCATGTCACTGTGAGGTCATGTCACAGTGTTCAGCAGGTCAGTGGTGGCCATGTCACAGTGGTCAGCAGGTCAGTGGTGGCCATGTCACTGTTGGGGCAATGTCACAGTGGGCAGCAGGTCAGTGGTGGCCATGTCACTATGGCGGCCATATCACAGTGGGCAGCAGGTCAGTGGTGGCCATGTCACAGTGAGCAACAGGCCACTGGTTGCCATGTCACTGTGGGGCTATGTCACAGTGGGCAGCAGGTCAGTGGTGGCCATGTCACTATGGGGGCCATGTCACAGTGTGCAGCAGGTCAGTGATGGTCCTGTCACAGTGAGAAACAGGCCACTGGTTTCCATGTCACTGTGATGGCTATGTCACAGTGGGCAGCAGGTCAGTGCTGGCCATGTCACAGTGGAGGCCATGTCACAGTGGGCAGCAGGTCAGTAGTGGCCACGTTACAGTGAGCAACAGGCCACTGGTTGCCATGTCACTGTGGGGGCTATGTCACAGTGGTCAGCAGGTCAGTGCTGGCCATGTCACTGTGGGGGCCATGTCACAGTGGGCAGCAGGTCAGTGGTGATCATGTTACTGTTTGGGACATGTCACAGTGGGGAGCAGGTCAGTGGTGGCCATGTCACAGTGAGCAACAGGCCACTGGTTGCCATGTCACTGTGGGGCCTATGTCACAGTGGGCAGCAGGTCAGTGGTGGCCATGTCACAATGTGGGCCATGTCACAGTGGGCAGCAGGTCAGTAGTGGCCACGTCACTGTGGGGCCATGTCACAGTGTGCAGCAGGTCAGTGGTGGCCATGTCACAGTGAGCAACAGGCCACTGGTTGCCATGTCACTGTGGGGGCTATGTCACAGTGGGCAGCAGGTCAGTGGTGATCATGTTACTGTTTGGGACATGTCACAGTGGAGAGCAGGTCAGTGGTGGCCATGTCACTGTGGGGGTCATGTCACAGTGGTCAGCGGGTCAGTGCTAGCCATGTCACTGTGAGGTCATGTCACAGTGGGCAGCAGATCAGTTGTGGCCATGTCACAATGAGCAACAGTCCACTGGTGGCCATGTCACTGTGGTGGCCAGTCACAGTGGGCAGCAGGTCAGTGGTGGCCACGTCACTGTCGGCCATGTGACAGTGGGCAGCATGTCAGTAGTGATCATGTTACTGTATTGGATATGTCACAGTGGGGAGCAGGTCAGTGGTGGCCATGTCACTCTGGGGGCCATGTCACAGTGTGCAGCATGTCAGTGGTGGCCATGTCACAGTGAGCAACAGGCCACTGTTTGCCATGTCACTGTGGGGGCTATGTCACAGTGGGCAGCAGGTCAGTGCTGGCCATGTCACTATGGGGTCCATGTCACAGTGGGTAGCAGGTCAGTGGTGCCCAAGTCACTATGGGGCTATGTCACAGTGGTCAGCGGGTCAGTGGTGGCCATGTCACTGTGAGGTCATGTCACAGTGGGCAGCAGATCAGTTGTGGCCATGTCACAATGAGCAACAGTCCACTGCTGGCCATGTCACTGTGGTGGCCAGTCACAGTGGGCAGCAGGTCAGTGGTGGCCACGTCACTGTGGGGCCATGTGACAGTGGGCAGCATGTCAGTAGTGATCATGTTACAGTATGGGATATGTCACAGTGGGGAGCAGGTCAGTGGTGGCCATGTCACTCTGGGGGCCATGTCACAGTGTGCAGCATGTCAGTGGTGGCCATGTCACAGTGAGCAACAGGCCACTGTTTGCCATGTCACTGTGGGGGCCATGTCACAGTGGGCAGCAGGTCAGTGGTGGCCATGTCACTATGGGGGCTATGTCACATTGGGCAGCAGGTCAGTGGTGGCCATGTCACTGTGAGGTCATGTCACAGTGTGCAGCAGGTCAGTGGTGGCCATGTCACAGTGAGAAACAGGCCACTTGTTGCCATGTCACTGTGGGGGCTATGTAACAGTGGGCAGCATGTCAGTTGTGGCCAAGTCTCTATTGGGCCATGTCACAGTGGGCAGCAGGTCAGTGGTGCCCATGTCACTGTGGGGACCAAGTCACAGTGGGCAGCAGGTCAGTTGTGGCCAAATGTCTATGGGGCCATGTCACAGTGGTCAGCGGGTCAGTGGTGGCCATGTCACTGTGGGGACCAAGTCACAGTGGGTAGCAGGTCAGTGCTGGTCATGTCACAATGGGGGCCATGTCACAGTGGGCAGCAGATCAGTGGTGGCCATGTCACTATGGGGGCCATGTCACAGTGGGCAGCAGGTTAGTGGTGCCCATGTCACTATGGGGGCTATGTCACAGTGGGTAGCAGGTCAGTGGTGGCCATGGGACTGTGGGGCTATATCACAGTGGTCAGCGGATCAGTGGTGGCCATGTCACTGTTGGGGCCATGTCACAGTGGGCAGCAGGTCAGTAGTGGCCACGTCACTGTGGGGCCATGTCATATTGTGCAGCAGGTCAGTGATGGCCATGTCACAGTGAGCAACAGGCCACTGGTTGCCATGTCACTGTGGGGGCCATGTCACAGTGGGCAGCAGGTCAGTGCTGGCCATGTCACTGTGGGGGCCATGTCACAGTGGGCAGCAGGTCAGTAGTGGCCATGTCACTGTGAGGTCATGTCACAGTGTTCAGCAGGTCAGTGGTGGCCATGTCACAGTGGTCAGCGGGTCAGTGGTGGCCATGTCACTGTTTGGGCCATGTCACAGTGGGCAGCAGGTCAGTGGTGGCCATGTCACTGTGGCGGCCATATCACAGTGGGCAGCAGGTCAGTGGTGGCCATGTCACAGTGAGCAACAGGCCACTGGTTGCCATGTCACTGTGGGGCTATGTCACAGTGGGCAGCAGGTCAGTGGTGGCCATGTCACTATGGGGGCCATGTCACAGTGTGCAGCAGGTCAGTGATGGTCCTGTCACAGTGAGAAACAGGCCACTGGTTTCCATGTCACTGTGATGGCTATGTCACAGTGGGCAGCAGGTCAGTGCTGGCCATGTCACAGTGGAGGCCATGTCACAGTGGGCAGCAGGTCAGTAGTGGCCATGTCACTGTGAAGTCATTTCACAGTGTGCAGCAGGTCAGTGGTGGCCATGTCACAGTGAGCAACAGGCCACTGGTTGCCATGTCACTGTGGGGGCTATGTCACAGTGGGCAGCAGGTCATTGGTGGCCATGTCACTATGGGGACCATGTCAGAGTGGTCAGCAGATCAGTACTGGCCACGTCACTGTGGGGCCATGTCACAGTGTGCAGCAGGCAGTGATGGCCATGTCACAGTGAGCAACAGGCCACTGGTTGCCATGTCACTGTGGGGGCTATGTCACAGTGGGCAGCAGGTCAGTGGTGCCCAAGTCACTGTGGGGCTATGTCACAGTGGTCAGCGGGTCAGTGGTGGCCAGGTCACTGTTGGGGCCATGTCACAATGTGCAGCAGGTCAGTGATGGCCATGTCACAGTGAGCAACAGGCCACTGGTTGCCATGTCACTGTGGGGGCTATGTCACAGTGGGCAGCAGGTCAGTGGTGGCCATGTCACTATGGGGGCCATGTCACAGTGGGCAGCAGGTCAGTGGTGCCCATGTCACTATGGGGGCTATGTCACAGTGGGTAGCAGGTCAGTGGTGGCCATGTCACTGTGGGGCTATATCACAGTGGTCAGCGGATCAGTGGTGGCCACGTCACTGTGGGGCCATGTCATATTGTGCAGCAGGTCAGTGATGGCCATGTCACAGTGAGCAACAGGCCACTGGTTGCCATGTCACTGTGGGGGCCATGTCACAGTGGGCAGCAGGTCAGTGCTGGCCATGTCACTGTGGGGGCCATGTCACAGTGGGCAGCAGGTCAGTAGTGGCCATGTCACTGTGAGGTCATGTCACAGTGTTCAGCAGGTCAGTGGTGGCCATGTCACAGTGGTCAGCAGGTCAGTGGTGGCCATGTCACTGTTGGGGCAATGTCACAGTGGGCAGCAGGTCAGTGGTGGCCATGTCACTATGGCGGCCATATCACAGTGGGCAGCAGGTCAGTGGTGGCCATGTCACAGTGAGCAACAGGCCACTGGTTGCCATGTCACTGTGGGGCTATGTCACAGTGGGCAGCAGGTCAGTGGTGGCCATGTCACTATGGGGGCCATGTCACAGTGGGTAGCAGGTCAGTTGTGCCCTAGTCACTATGGGGCTATGTCACAGTGGTCAGCGGGTCAGTAGTGGCCATGTCACTGTTGGGGTCATGTCACAGTGGGCAGCAGGTCAGTGGTGGCCATGTCACTATGGGGGCCATGTCACAGTGGGCAGCAGGTCAGTAGTGGCCACGGCACTGTGGGGCCATGTCACAGTGTGCAGCCGGTCAGTGATGGCCATGTCACAGTGAGGAACAGGCCACTGGTTGCCATGTCACTGTGGGGGCTATGTCACAGTGGGCAGCAGGTCAGTGGTGATCATGTTACAGTATGGGATATGTCACAGTGGGGAGCAGGTCAGTGGTGGCCATGTCACTCTGGGGGCCATGTCACAGTGTGCAGCATGTCAGTGGTGGCCATGTCACAGTGAGCGACAGGCCACTGTTTGCCATGTCACTGTGGGGGCCATGTCACTATGGGGGCTATGTCACAGTGGGTAGCAGGTCAGTGGTGGCCATGGGACTGTGGGGCTATATCACAGTGGTCAGCGGATCAGTGGTGGCCATGTCACTGTTGGGGCCATGTCACAGTGGGCAGCAGGTCAGTAGTGGCCACGTCACTGTGGGGCCATGTCATATTGTGCAGCAGGTCAGTGATGGCCATGTCACAGTGAGCAACAGGCCACTGGTTGCCATGTCACTGTGGGGGCCATGTCACAGTGGGCAGCATGTCAGTGCTGGCCATGTCACTGTGGGGGCCATGTCACAGTGGGCAGCAGGTCAGTAGTGGCCATGTCACTGTGAGGTCATGTCACAGTGTTCAGCAGGTCAGTGGTGGCCATGTCACAGTGGTCAGCGGGTCAGTGGTGGCCATGTCACTGTTGGGGCCATGTCACAGTGGGCAGCAGGTCAGTGGTGGCCATGTCACTGTGGCGGCCATATCACAGTGGGCAGCAGGTCAGTGGTGGCCATGTCACAGTGAGCAACAGGCCACTGGTTGCCATGTCACTGTGGGGCTATGTCACAGTGGGCAGCAGGTCAGTGGTGGCCATGTCACTATGGGGGCCATGTCACAGTGTGCAGCAGGTCAGTGATGGTCCTGTCACAGTGAGAAACAGGCCACTGGTTTCCATGTCACTGTGATGGCTATGTCACAGTGGGCAGCAGGTCAGTGCTGGCCATGTCACAGTGGAGGCCATGTCACAGTGGGTAGCAGGTCAGTAGTGGCCATGTCACTGTGAAGTCATTTCACAGTGTGCAGCAGGTCAGTGGTGGCCATGTCACAGTGAGCAACAGGCCACTGGTTGCCATGTCACTGTGGGGTCTATGTCACAGTGGGCAGCATGTCAGTGGTGGCCATGTCACTATGGGGGCCATGTCACAGTGGGCAGCAGGTCAGTGGTGGCCATGTCACTATGGGGGCCATGTCACAGTGGGCAGGAGGTCAGTAGTGGCCACGTCACAGTGAGCAACAGGCCACTGGTTGCCATGTCACTGTGGGGGCTATGTCACAGTGGGCAGCAGGTCAGTGCTGGCCATGTCACTGTGGGGGCCATGTCACAGTGGGCAGCATGTCAGTGGTGATCATGTTACTGTTTGGGACATGTCACAGTGGGGAGCAGGTCAGTGGTGGCCATGTCACAGTGAGCAACAGGCCACTGGTTGCCATGTCACTGTGGGGGCTATGTCACAGTGGGCAGCAGGTCAGTGGTGGCCATGTCACTATGGGGGCTATGTCACAGTGGGCAGCAGGTCAGTGGTGATCATGTTACTGTTTGGGACATGTCACAGTGGGGAGCAGGTGAGTGGTGGCCATGTCACTGTGGGGGTCATGTCACAGTGGTCAGTGGGTCAGTGGTGGCCATGTCACTGTGAGGTCATGTCACATTGGGCAGCAGATCAGTTGTGGCCATGTCACAATGAGCAACAGTCCACTGGTGGCCATGTCACTGTGGTGGCCAGTCACAGTGGGCAGCAGGTCAGTGGTGGCCATGTCACAATGCGGGCCATGTCACAGTGGGGAGCAGGTAAGTGGTGGCCATGTCACTGTGTGGGTCATGTCACAGTGGTCAGCGGGTCAGTGGTGGCCATGTCACTGTGAGGTCATGTCACAGTGGGCAGCAGATCAGTTGTGGCCATGTGTTGAAAGAACGCAGAGGGAGCCCAGCCATCATTTAATGCACAAAGGCTCAACTTTATTAGTACTCACACTTCTTTTATATCTATAATAATCAGTTCATACATATTGCAAAAAGCGAGCTCCCTATAGGTTGCTAAGGTTAGATACCTTGGTTGCTAAGGTTAAATACCAATCCCACCCCTTATGATTTCTGCAAGGCCTTCTACATAGTCTTGCTTCTGTTCTTTGTTCTTCTTTGATACTTTTCGGTATTTTCCCATCACGTCGCCGTTGTCAGCAGTTCCTCGGTGCTGTGCCCTTTCTCACGTAGCCAGTTGTTAGCAAACTGCTCCACATCTCCCCCGTTTTCTTTTTGCACTTGTGCTAAAAATATTGCAGAGGCAGTCTTCTGCAGGGCCCTTTGCAGAAGACTGACAATACATGGCAACATCAAAAGTACAACCACAATTACCAAGATCACTACCCCTATAGACTTGATCAGAGATATTAACCATCCTGAAAGTCCCCATTCTTTTAACCAGCTTTCAATCCCTAATCCATCTACTTGTTTCAAGCTGTGCAGGCCTCCTTGCAATTTCCTAATCTTTGCATGGACTGAAGAATAATTGTCTGTCAGGTTCATGCAACACATTCCTTCAAATTCCTCACATCCATGGCCTTGTGCTAAAAGCAAAAAATCAATAGCTGCTCTATTTTGTAATACTGCATGGTTAACACTTTCTACATCTGCTGTAAGCCGATCTAAAATTTCAGAAGTGCGATTAAGCTCATCTTTTGCCCAACATCCTATCTGTTTTGCTAAGTTCATGGCTTTATTAGCTGCTCCTCCTGGCAAAATAGTTGCAACTAACACCTGTGTAAATTCTGTCCAGAATCGTGGCTCTCCTATCCCACTACAATCTAGTTCATGTATGGACCGCTGCGTCCTGGTTCTGTTAGTAAGTTTCATCAAGGCAGACATATTCGGGTGAAATAAACTTAGTCGTCCCAGGTAACAGGGACCTCCCTGTGGATGTATCGGTATACCATTCCAGGCTCTGTCACCACATATTAAAAAGATTCCTGTTGGTAGCTCTCTTGCTGTTGTTATGTTGCTACCATTACAGCTTGAATATAGTTGCTCATACACACTACCAGGGTCTAATGCTGAATCTAATGAAGCCCACACCTTCCTGTGTGTATTAAGGTGTTCCTGTCTTTTTGACAGAAAGCTGACCCATTTTCCAGTTCTTTTAGCTGTTATGCTAGCATTTGCACTTCCAAAAAGTTCTAATTCCTCAGGTGGGGATTCTAATGTTGTATTTAGTGATAATATAAGCTCACACTGATGTTTCCCATCATCCTCTGTATAAGCCGCACTGCATAGTGTCTGATTCACAACATAACTACAAAACTCTCCAGGTTTCCACACTGGAAGTCCAACCAAACAAGTACGGAATGGATGGCTGATACTTCCTAAAGGCAAACAGAGTGATGACTGTCCTGTCAAGTTGGTCAACGTTACCCACACATTTTCCCTTGGCTGATTAAACCTCATCAATGCATCTATTGCTCCACTTAGTGTGAGGATGTAAAGACAAATTATACCTCTTTGTTTCATTGTTTTACCTTTTTCCCTATTGTTAGATATCGTCTCTGCATCTGTCTCCACCTACGGGGAGTAACCTGCATCCATGTAGGGATAGCACTATGTATGAAACACTCAGTCTGTAAGTGCACAGATTTTGATTCTTGCACTAGCCGCTGTCCGTGATGCTGTAACCACCAAACAGCCGCTGACAAGTATAATGACTCCTGATTTTCCCACAGATATAGACACTCTTGAGCTGGCTGTCCTGTGAACCTTGCAAGTGCCCTCAGTGGATTCTCATGAATCCATGCATTACGACAATTAATGCACCTTGACCCAAAATATAGCTGTGATTGATGTATCCAATATTTTTTCTCACACCCCCCACAGAATAGTTTTACCCAGGCCTTATGATCTTGACTCTGGCAGCCTAAGCAAGCGTGACTAACACTTGTCACACTAACATTTAACCATTCAATAATTCTCCAAACGTCTGACAGCGTTGCCCAGTAAAGTGGATGTCCGAGTAGACTCTCAATCCACGCTAGAACCGGCTGAATCTTCAGTCGCTGTCGATGAGCTTGTCTCTCTTCTGGCGTCATTGGGAGGTGCGGCAGGTTTCGCCCATCTCGCTGGAACCCATGCGGTGCCTGTTGGTGTAGAGACACAAAGATATCCCCTTGAAATGACAGGTGAACAGTCTTTCTGGGTCTCGTACTCAGATTCAGTGTTAGCAGGGTCAGGCTTCTTGTGGATCCGAAGCCTTTGTTTCCGCGACTCTCCTCAGTCACTGGTCGTATTGTTTGAGTCACTTGTGGCAGGGGCACCAGCTGTGCAATCCGTTGTCCCTGTGCAATCTTTACTGGTGGATTCAGTGTATATGCCATAATATAGATTTCACCTTCATAATCTGCATCGATAACTCCCGGTAAAACAAATAGTCCACATTGTGATGCCGATGATCTTCCTAATAATAAAGCTCCCATGGCTCTCCCATTAATGATGATAGGTCCTCGTACGTTCGTAGATATTGTTTGAGGATTATTTGTTAACAGGGTAACATCTACTGCTGCTGCCAGGTCCAACCCGAGACTTCCCCGGGTGGCGGGTTGAAGGACTGCGCTGCGGCTGCAACTTTCGTCGTCGCGCGGCGGCCGGCGAACGCGCTCCGTGTGGAGTTTCCCGACCGTCTGCGGCAAGCCCCCTCATTATGGGAGTTGGATCGGCAAGTTTGACACCATACATTTCTGGCTGTACAACTCTTTCGTACATGCCCTGGAGCTCCGCATCGGTAACACCGCAGCTGCCCCTTTTGAGGTGTTTGCACTCTAACTGCTGCCGAAGTCTGGAGAGGCGCAAGGGCTGCCATAACCTGACTTTGAGTAGCCTGAGCCTGTTCTTTCATTCCTTCCCCTAATTTCTTTATTGCCTCTACAAGAAAAGCCTGAGGTCCAGTGGGTATCGAGGACGCCTTTTCAAGTGCCTCCTCTACAGTCCAATTTGCCCCTAATGTATTCAGTAAACTCTTTGTAGCAGGATTGCCATTTTGTAAAATACATTGTTTTAAGAGAGCACCCTGCATGTGGATAGGTACTCTTGCTTTTTCAATTGCATTTACCAACTTATCTACAAAACTGCCCAAAGTCTCTTCTCTCCCTTGCTTAATCCCCATACACATTGGAACTCCGCCTGGCTCTTTCACTTGCTCTATGGCTTCTCTCACTAACCTCATTGCCTCTCTCACCTTATCCGGACCGAGCAATGCTTGAGCTTCTACTCTAGCATAAGGTCCTAACCCCATTAATTCATCCATTGTGATCCCTTGTAATGGATCTCCTGCTTGCCGCTGTACCGCTACCGATTCTAATACTCTCGCTTGCCAATGCGCATTAAACAACAACAACTGACTAGGAGAGAAAATTAACTTTGCTATACCCCGACAATCTGCAGGCAAAAGAAGTTGAGTGCTCCAGAGATAATCTAACATTTGACGAACCGGTTCACCAGTAACACCATAAGAACTCACTGTAGAGCGCAATTGTGACAAAAGCTTCCAATCTAATGCCGTAACAGTAGCATTTATTCCACCAGCTGGGTTCGGCTGAAACTGAACTGGAAAAGCCATTGCTGTCGCCATCTGAGTCATCGCCTCATCCCCTTTTTCTAACCCCTCTCGTGCCAATGCATTCCAAACCCGACACCTTTCTTTAGCGATTTCTATCCCCTGCCCATCTTCTGAGCCAGGAGTAGAATTCTCGCTTTCCGGCGTCACAGTGTGGCTGGACGCGTCAGGGCTACTCAGGGCGGGGGCGGGGGGAGCGGTAGGGAGAACTCGTTCTGAGCTTTCCTGTCCCGTCTCTTCGGAACGTAAAGGTGGTAAAACAAGCTCACGAAACGTAGGCGGTAATGGCCACCTAGTTTCCTCCTCCCCATATCTGGTGTTTTTCTCTTTTGCCGCAACTGCGCCCTGTGCAGCTCTTTTTTCAGCCTGATACCTTAGCAATTCATTATGAACCACCCTCCATAACTTTCCCAACTTTTTTGCTGTCTTATCATCGTTCAATGTTAATTCCCATAATTTATCTCCAAATTTTCGCCATTCCGATAACTCATGAACTGCATGTGGATTAATAAAACAACCTTGCTCTACCCCATAAGCTAAAAGCCCCTGAAGATCCTTTTTTACATCTATTCCCTCAACCCGGCGTTGTGTCAGCCAGGATGCAAATAAATCATATGCTGCTTGCCTGTCCATACCTGAATTTTTCCGTTGCAGCCTTTCCAGGTCTCGGCAGCACGTATCAGCAGGGTTCACCTCTTATGACACCCAGGGCGCGGGCCTTTTCTCTTATTTCAGTCGCCTTTCGCCGTCCTCGCTGCTTAAGGACCTGAACTACCTTCACTGGTCTTTATCCTTCGTGGCGCCTTATACGTCCTTTGGCACGTATCACGTCGGGGTCACCATTTGTTGAAAGAACGCAGAGGGAGCCCAGCCATCATTTAATGCACAAAGGCTCAACTTTATTAGTACTCACACTTCTTTTATATCTATAATAATCAGTTCATACATATTGCAAAAAGCGAGCTCCCTATAGGTTGCTAAGGTTAGATACCTTGGTTGCTAAGGTTAAATACCAATCCCACCCCTTATGATTTCTGCAAGGCCTTCTACATAGTCTTGCTTCTGTTCTTTGTTCTTCTTTGATACTTTTCGGTATTTTCCCATCACGTCGCCGTTGTCAGCAGTTCCTCGGTGCTGTGCCCTTTCTCACGTAGCCAGTTGTTAGCAAACTGCTCCACAGCCATGTCACAATGAGCAACAGTCCACTGGTGGCCATGTCACTGTGGTGGCCAGTCACAGTGGGCAGCAGGTCAGTGGTGGCCATGTCACAGTGAGCAACAGGCCACTGTTTGCCATGTCACTGTGGGGGCTATGTCACAGTGGGCAGCAGGTCAGTGGTGGCCATGTCACAGTGAGCAACGGGCCACTGTTTGCCATGTCACTGTGGGGGTTATGTCACAGTGGGCAGCAGGTCAGTGGTGGCCATGTCACTATGGGGGCTATGTCACATTGGGCAGCAGGTCAGTGGTGGCCATGTCACTGTGAGGTCATGTCACAGTGTGCAGCAGGTCAGTGGTGGCCATGTCACAGTGAGCAACAGGCCACTGTTTGCCATGTCACTGTGGGGGCTATGTCACAGTTGGCAGCAGGTCAGTGGTGGCCATGTCACTATGGGGGCCATGTCACAGTGGGCAGCAGGTCAGTGGTGGGCATGTCACAGTGAGCAACAGGCCACTGGTTGCCATGTCACTGTGGGGGCTATGTCACAGTGGGCAGCAGGTCAGTGCTGGCCATGTCACTGTGGGGGCCATGTCACAGTGGGCAGCAGGTCAGTGGTGATCATGTTACTGTTTGGGACATGTCACAGTGTGCAGCAGGTCAGTGGTGGCCATGTCACAGTGAGCAACAGGCCACTGGTTGCCATGTCACTGTGGGGCCTATGTCACAGTGGGCAGCAGGTCAGTGGTGGCCATGTCACAATGTGGGCCATGTCACAGTGGGCAGCAGGTCAGTAGTGGCCACGTCACTGTGGGGCCATCACACAGTGTGCAGCAGGTCAGTGATGGCCATGTCACAGTGAGCAACAGGCCACTGGTTGCCATGTCACTGTGGGGGCTATGTCACAGTGGGCAGCAGGTCAGTGGTGATCATGTTACTGTTTGGGACATGTCACAGTGGGGAGCAGGTCAGTGGTGGCCATGTCACTATGGGGGCCATGTCACAGTGAGCAGCAGGTCAGTGGTGCCCATGTCACTATGGGGGCTATGTCACAGTGGGTAGCAGGTCAGTGGTGGCAATGTCACTGTGGGGCTATATCACAGTGGTCAGCGGATCAGTGGTGGCCATGTCACTGTTGGGGCCATGTCACAGTGGGCAGCATGTCAGTAGTGGCCACGTCACTGTGGGGCCATGTCACATTGTGCAGCAGGTCAGTGATGGCCATGTCACAGTGAGCAACAGGCCACTGGTTGCCATGTCACTGTGGGGGCTATGTCACAGTGGGCAGCAGCTCAGTGCTGGCCATGTCACTGTGGGGGCCATGTCACAGTGGGCAGCAGGTCAGTGGTGGCCATGTCACAGTGAGCAACAGGCCACTGGTTGCCATGTCACTGTGGGGCTATGTCACAGTGGGCAGCAGGTCAGTGGTGGCCATGTCACTATGGGGGCCATGTCACAGTGTGCAGCAGGTCAGTGATGGTCATGTCACAGTGAGAAACAGGCCACTGGTTTCCATGTCACTGTGATGGCTATGTCACAGTGGGCAGCAGGTCAGTGCTGGCCATGTCACAGTGGAGGCCATGTCACAGTGGGCAGCAGGTCGGTGGTGCCCATGTCACTGTGGGGACCAAGTCACAGTGGGCAGCAGGTCAGTTGTGGCCAAATCTCTATGGGGCCATGTCACAGTGGTCAGCGGGTCAGTGTTGGCCATGTCACTGTGGGGACCAAGTCACAGTGGGCAGCAGGTCAGTGCTGGTCATGTCACAATGGGGGCCATGTCACAGTGGGCAGCAGATCAGTGGTGGCCATGTCACTATGGGGGCCATGTCACAGTGAGCAGCAGGTCAGTGGTGCCCATGTCACTATGGGGGCTATGTCACAGTGGGTAGCAGGTCAGTGGTGGCAATGTCACTGTGGGGCTATATCACAGTAGTCAGCGGATCAGTGGTGGCCATGTCACTGTTGGGGCCATGTCACAGTGGGCAGCATGTCAGTAGTGGCCACGTCACTGTGGGGCCATGTCACATTGTGCAGCAGGTCAGTGATGGCCATGTCACAGTGAGCAACAGGCCACTGGTTGCCATGTCACTGTAGGGGCTATGTCACACTGGGCAGCAGGTCAGTGCTGGCCATGTCACTGTGGGGGCCATGTCATAGTGGGCAGCAGGTCAGTGGTGGCCATGTCACAGTGAGCAACAGGCCACTGGTTGCCATGTCACTGTGGGGCTATGTCACAGTGGGCAGCAGGTCAGTGGTGGCCATGTCACTATGGGGGCCATGTCACAGTGTGCAGCAGGTCAGTGATGGTCATGTCACAGTGAGAAACAGGCCACTGGTTTCCATGTCACTGTGATGGCTATGTCACAGTGGGCAGCAGGTCAGTGCTGGCCATGTCACAGTGGAGGCCATGTCACAGTGTGCAGCAGGTCAGTGGTGGCAATGTCACAGTGAGCAACAGGCCACAGGTTGCCATGTCACTGTGGGGGCTATGTCACAGTGGGCAGCATGTCAGCGGTGGCCATGTCACTATGCGGGCCATGTCACAGTGGGCAGTGGTCAGTGGTGGCCATGTCACTATGGGGGCCATGTCACAGTGTGCAGCATGTCAGTGGTGGCCATGTCTCAGTGAGCAACAGGCCACTGGTTGCCATGTCACTGTGGGGGCTATGTCACAGTGGGCAACATGTCAGTGGTGGCCATGTCAATATGGGGGCCATGTCACAGTGGGCAGCAGGTCAGTGGTGGCCACGTCACTGTGGGGCCATGTCACAGTGTGCAGCACGTCAGTGGTGGCCATGTCACTATAGGGGCCATGTCACAGTGGGCAGCAGGTCAGTAATGTCCATGTCACTATGGGGGCCATGTCACAGTGTGCAGCAGGTCAGTGGTGGCCATGTCACTATGGGGGCCATGTCACAGTGGGCAGCAGGTAAGTGGTGGCCATGTCACTATGGGGGCCATGTCACAGTGCGCAGCAGGTCAGTAGAGGCCACGTCACTGTGGGGCCATGTCACAGTGTGCAGCAGGTCAGTGGTGGCAATGTCACAGTGAGCAACAGGCCACAGGTTGCCATGTCACTGTGGGGGCTATGTCACAGTGTGCAGCAGGTCAGTGGTGGTCATGTCACTATGGGGGCCATGTCACAGTGTGCAGCAGGTCAGTGGTGGCCATGTCACTATGGGGGCCATGTCACAGTGGGTAGCAGGTTAGTGGTGGTCAGGTCACTGTGGGGCTATGTAACAGTGCTCAGCGGATCAGTGGTGGCCATGTCACTGTGGGGACCAAGTCACAGTGGGCAGCAGGTCAGTTGTGGCCATGTCACTATGGGTCCATGTCACAGTGGGCAGCAGGTCAGTGGTGGCCATGTCACTATGGGGGCTATGTCACAGTGGGCAGCAGGTCAGTGGTGGCCATGTCACTGTGAGGTCATGTCACAGTGTGCAGCAGGTCAGTGGTGGCCATGTCTCAGTGAGCAATAGGCCACTGCTTGCCATGTCACTGTGGGGGCTATATCACAGTTGTCAGCAGGTCAGTGCTGGCCATGTCACTATGGGGGCCATGTCACAGTGGGCAGCAGGTCAGTGGTGGCCATGTCACTGTGAGGTCATGTCACAGTGTGCAGCAGGTCAGTGGTGGCCATGTCTCAGTGAGCAATAGGCCACTGGTTGCCATGTCACTGTGGTGTGTATGTCACAGTGGGCAGCAGGTCAGTGCTGGCCATGTCACTATGGGGGCCATGTCACAGTGGGCAGCAGGTCAGTGGTGGCCATGTCACTATGGGGGCCATGTCACAGTGGGCAGCAGGTCAGTGGTGGGCATGTCACAGTGAGCAACAGGCCACTGGTTGCCATGTCACTGTGGGGGCTATGTCACAGTGGGCAGCAGGTCAGTGCTGGCCATGTCACTGTGGGGGCCATGTCACAGTGGGCAGCAGGTCAGTGGTGATCATGTTACTGTTTGGGACATGTCACAGTGGGGAGCAGGTCAGTGGTGGCCATGTCACAGTGAGCAACAGGCCACTGGTTGCCATGTCACTGTGGGGCCTATGTCACAGTGGGCAGCAGGTCAGTGGTGGCCATGTCACAATGTGGGCCATGTCACAGTGGGCAGCAGGTCAGTAGTGGCCACGTCACTGTGGGGCCATGTCACAGTGTGCAGCAGGTCAGTGATGGCCATGTCACAGTGAGCAACAGGCCACTGGTTGCCATGTCACTGTGGGGGCTATGTCACAGTGGGCAGCAGGTCAGTGGTGATCATGTTACTGTTTGGGACATGTCACAGTGGGGAGCAGGTCAGTGGTGGCCATGTCACTGTGGGGGTCATGTCACAGTGGTCAGCGGGTCAGTGGTGGCCATGTCACTGTGAGGTCATGTCACAGTGGGCAGCAGATCAGTTGTGGCCATGTCACAATGAGCAACAGTCCACTGGTGGCCATGTCACTGTGGTGGCCAGTCACAGTGGGCAGCAGGTCAGTGGTGGCCACGTCACTGTGGGGCCATGTGACAGTGGGCAGCATGTCAGTAGTGATCATGTTACTGTATTGGATATGTCACAGTGGGGAGCAGGTCAGTGGTGGCCATGTCACTCTGGGGGCCATGTCACAGTGTGCAGCATGTCAGTGGTGTCCATGTCACAGTGAGCAACAGGCCACTGTTTGCCATGTCACTGTGGGGGCTATGTCACAGTGGGCAGCAGGTCAGTGCTGGCCATGTCACTATGGGGGCCATGTCACAGTGGGCAGCAGGTCAGTGGTGCCCAAGTCACTGTGGGGCTATGTCACAGTGGTCAGCGGGTCAGTAGTGGCCATGTCACTGTTGGGGTCATGTCACAGTGGGCAGCAGGTCAGTGGTGGCCATGTCACTATGGGGGCCATGTCACAGTGGGCAGCAGGTCAGTAGTGGCCACGGCACTGTGGGGCCATGTCACAGTGTGCAGCAGGTCAGTGATGGCCATGTCACAGTGAGCAACAGGCCACTGGTTGCCATGTCACTGTGGGGGCTATGTCACAGTGGGCAGCAGGTCAGTGGTGATCATGTTACTGTTTGGGACATGTCACAGTGGGGAGCAGGTCAGTGGTGGCCATGTCACTGTGGGGGTCATGTCACAGTGGTCAGCGGGTCAGTGGTGGCCATGTCACTGTGAGGTCATGTCACAGTGGGCAGCAGATCAGTTGTGGCCATGTCACAATGAGCAACAGTCCACTGGTGGCCATGTCACTGTGGTGGCCAGTCACAGTGGGCAGCAAGTCAGTGGTGGCCACGTCACTGTGGGGCCATGTGACAGTGGGCAGCATGTCAGTAGTGATCATGTTACTGTATTGGATATGTCACAGTGGGGAGCAGGTCAGTGGTGGCCATGTCACTCTGGGGGCCATGTCACAGTGTGCAGCATGTCAGTGGTGGCCATGTCACAGTGAGCAACAGGCCACTGTTTGCCATGTCACTGTGGGGGCTATGTCACAGTGGGCAGCAGGTCAGTGGTGGCCATGTCACTATGGGGGCTATGTCACATTGGGCAGCAGGTCATTGGTGGCCATGTCACTGTGAGGTCATGTCACAGTGTGCAGCAGGTCAGTGGTGGCCATGTCACAGTGAGCAACAATCCACTGGTTGCCATGTCACTGTGGGGTCTATGTCACAGTGGGCAGCATGTCAGTGGTGGCCATGTCACTATGGGGGCCATGTCACAGTGGGCAGCAGGTCAGTGGTGGCCATGTCACTATGGGGGCCATGTCACAGTGGGCAGGAGGTCAGTAGTGGCCACGTCACAGTGAGCAACAGGCCACTGGTTGCCATGTCACTGTGGGGGCTATGTCACAGTGGGCAGCAGGTCAGTGCTGGCCATGTCACTGTGGGGGCCATGTCACAGTGGGCAGCATGTCAGTGGTGATCATGTTACTGTTTGGGACATGTCACAGTGGGGAGCAGGTCAGTGGTGGCCATGTCACAGTGAGCAACAGGCCACTGGTTGCCGTGTCACTGTGGGGCCTATGTCACAGTGGGCAGCAGGTCAGTGGTGGCCATGTCACAATGCGGGCCATGTCACAGTGGGGAGCAGGTAAGTGGTGGCCATGTCACTGTGTGGGTCATGTCACAGTGGTCAGCGGGTCAGTGGTGGCCATGTCACTGTGAGGTCATGTCACAGTGGGCAGCAGATCAGTTGTGGCCATGTGTTGAAAGAACGCAGAGGGAGCCCAGCCATCATTTAATGCACAAAGGCTCAACTTTATTAGTACTCACACTTCTTTTATATCTATAATAATCAGTTCATACATATTGCAAAAAGCGAGCTCCCTATAGGTTGCTAAGGTTAGATACCTTGGTTGCTAAGGTTAAATACCAGTCCCACCCCTTATGATTTCTGCAAGGCCTTCTACATAGTCTTGCTTCTGTTCTTTGTTCTTCTTTGATACTTTTCGGTATTTTCCCATCACGTCGCCGTTGTCAGCAGTTCCTCGGTGCTGTGCCCTTTCTCACGTAGCCAGTTGTTAGCAAACTGCTCCACATCTCCCCCGTTTTCTTTTTGCACTTGTGCTAAAAATATTGCAGAGGCAGTCTTCTGCAGGGCCCTTTGCAGAAGACTGACAATACATGGCAACATCAAAAGTACAACCACAATTACCAAGATCACTACCCCTATAGACTTGATCAGAGATATTAACCATCCTGAAAGTCCCCATTCTTTTAACCAGCTTTCAATCCCTAATCCATCTACTTGTTTCAAGCTGTGCAGGCCTCCTTGCAATTTCCTAATCTTTGCATGGACTGAAGAATAATTGTCTGTCAGGTTCATGCAACACATTCATTCAAATTCCTCACATCCATGGCCTTGTGCTAAAAGCAAAAAATCAATAGCTGCTCTATTTTGTAATACTGCATGGTTAACACTTTCTACATCTGCTGTAGGCCGATCTAAAATTTCAGAAGTGCGATTAAGCTCATCTTTTGCCCAACATCCTATCTGTTTTGCTAAGTTCATGGCTTTATTAGCTGCTCCTCCTGGCAAAATAGTTGCAACTAACACCTGTGTAAATTCTGTCCAGAATCGTGGCTCTCCTATCCCACTACAATCTAGTTCATGTATGGACCGCTGCGTCCTGGTTCTGTTAGTAAGTTTCATCAAGGCAGACATATTCGGGTGAAATAAACTTAGTCGTCCCAGGTAACAGGGACCTCCCTGTGGATGTATCGGTATACCATTCCAGGCTCTGTCACCACATATTAAAAAGATTCCTGTTGGTAGCTCTCTTGCTGTTGTTATGTTGCTACCATTACAGCTTGAATATAGTTGCTCATACACACTACCAGGGTCTAATGCTGAATCTAATGAAGCCCACACCTTCCTGTGTGTATTAAGGTGTTCCTGTCTTTTTGACAGAAAGCTGACCCATTTTCCAGTTCTTTTAGCTGTTATGCTAGCATTTGCACTTCCAAAAAGTTCTAATTCCTCAGGTGGGGATTCTAATGTTGTATTTAGTGATAATATAAGCTCACACTGATGTTTCCCATCATCCTCTGTATAAGCCGCACTGCATAGTGTCTGATTCACAACATAACTACAAAACTCTCCAGGTTTCCACACTGGAAGTCCAACCAAACAAGTACGGAATGGATGGCTGATACTTCCTAAAGGCAAACAGAGTGATGACTGTCCTGTCAAGTTGGTCAACGTTACCCACACATTTTCCCTTGGCTGATTAAACCTCATCAATGCATCTATTGCTCCACTTAGTGTGAGGATGTAAAGACAAATTATACCTCTTTGTTTCATTGTTTTACCTTTTTCCCTATTGTTAGATATCGTCTCTGCATCTGTCTCCACCTACGGGGAGTAACCTGCATCCATGTAGGGATAGCACTATGTATGAAACACTCAGTCTGTAAGTGCACAGATTTTGATTCTTGCACTAGCCGCTGTCCGTGATGCTGTAACCACCAAACAGCCGCTGACAAGTATAATGACTCCTGATTTTCCCACAGATATAGACACTCTTGAGCTGGCTGTCCTGTGAACCTTGCAAGTGCCCTCAGTGGATTCTCATGAATCCATGCATTACGACAATTAATGCACCTTGACCCAAAATATAGCTGTGATTGATGTATCCAATATTTTTTCTCACACCCCCCACAGAATAGTTTTACCCAGGCCTTATGATCTTGACTCTGGCAGCCTAAGCAAGCGTGACTAACACTTGTCACACTAACATTTAACCATTCAATAATTCTCCAAACGTCTGACAGCGTTGCCCAGTAAAGTGGATGTCCGAGTAGACTCTCAATCCACGCTAGAACCGGCTGAATCTTCAGTCGCTGTCGATGAGCTTGTCTCTCTTCTGGCGTCATTGGGAGGTGCGGCAGGTTTCGCCCATCTCGCTGGAACCCATGCGGTGCCTGTTGGTGTAGAGACACAAAGATATCCCCTTGAAATGACAGGTGAACAGTCTTTCTGGGTCTCGTACTCAGATTCAGTGTTAGCAGGGTCAGGCTTCTTGTGGATCCGAAGCCTTTGTTTCCGCGACTCTCCTCAGTCACTGGTCGTATTGTTTGAGTCACTTGTGGCAGGGGCACCAGCTGTGCAATCCGTTGTCCCTGTGCAATCTTTACTGGTGGATTCAGTGTATATGCCATAATATAGATTTCACCTTCATAATCTGCATCGATAACTCCCGGTAAAACAAATAGTCCACATTGTGATGCCGATGATCTTCCTAATAATAAAGCTCCCATGGCTCTCCCATTAATGATGATAGGTCCTCGTACGTTCGTAGATATTGTTTGAGGATTATTTGTTAACAGGGTAACATCTACTGCTGCTGCCAGGTCCAACCCGAGACTTCCCCGGGTGGAGGGTTGAAGGACTGCGCTGCGGCTGCAACTTTCGTCGTCGCGCGGCGGCCGGCGAACGCGCTCCGTGTGGAGTTTCCCGACCGTCTGCGGCAAGCCCCCTCATTATGGGAGTTGGATCGGCAAGTTTGACACCATACATTTCTGGCTGTACAACTCTTTCGTACATGCCCTGGAGCTCCGCATCGGTAACACCGCAGCTGCCCCTTTTGAGGTGTTTGCACTCTAACTGCTGCCGAAGTCTGGAGAGGCGCAAGGGCTGCCATAACCTGACTTTGAGTAGCCTGAGCCTGTTCTTTCATTCCTTCCCCTAATTTCTTTATTGCCTCTACAAGAAAAGCCTGAGGTCCAGTGGGTATCGAGGACGCCTTTTCAAGTGCCTCCTCTACAGTCCAATTTGCCCCTAATGTATTCAGTAAACTCTTTGTAGCAGGATTGCCATTTTGTAAAATACATTGTTTTAAGAGAGCACCCTGCATGTGGATAGGTACTCTTGCTTTTTCAATTGCATTTACCAACTTATCTACAAAACTGCCCAAAGTCTCTTCTCTCCCTTGCTTAATCCCCATATACATTGGAACTCCGCCTGGCTCTTTCACTTGCTCTATGGCTTCTCTCACTAACCTCATTGCCTCTCTCACCTTATCCGGACCGAGCAATGCTTGAGCTTCTACTCTAGCATAAGGTCCTAACCCCATTAATTCATCCATTGTGATCCCTTGTAATGGATCTCCTGCTTGCCGCTGTACCGCTACCGATTCTAATACTCTCGCTTGCCAATGCGCATTAAACAACAACAACTGACTAGGAGAGAAAATTAACTTTGCTATACCCCGACAATCTGCAGGCAAAAGAAGTTGAGTGCTCCAGAGATAATCTAACATTTGACGAACCGGTTCACCAGTAACACCATAAGAACTCACTGTAGAGCGCAATTGTGACAAAAGCTTCCAATCTAATGCCGTAACAGTAGCATTTATTCCACCAGCTGGGTTCGGCTGAAACTGAACTGGAAAAGCCATTGCTGTCGCCATCTGAGTCATCGCCTCATCCCCTTTTTCTAACCCCTCTCGTGCCAATGCATTCCAAACCCGACACCTTTCTTTAGCGATTTCTATCCCCTGCCCATCTTCTGAGCCAGGAGTAGAATTCTCGCTTTCCGGCGTCACAGTGTGGCTGGACGCGTCAGGGCTACTCAGGGCGGGGGCGGGGGGAGCGGTAGGGAGAACTCGTTCTGAGCTTTCCTGTCCCGTCTCTTCGGAACGTAAAGGTGGTAAAACAAGCTCACGAAACGTAGGCGGTAATGGCCACCTAGTTTCCTCCTCCCCATATCTGGTGTTTTTCTCTTTTGCCGCAACTGCGCCCTGTGCAGCTCTTTTTTCAGCCTGATACCTTAGCAATTCATTATGAACCACCCTCCATAACTTTCCCAACTTTTTTGCTGTCTTATCATCGTTCAATGTTAATTCCCATAATTTATCTCCAAATTTTCGCCATTCCGATAACTCATGAACTGCATGTGGATTAATAAAACAACCTTGCTCTACCCCATAAGCTAAAAGCCCCTGAAGATCCTTTTTTACATCTATTCCCTCAACCCGGCGTTGTGTCAGCCAGGATGCAAATAAATCATATGCTGCTTGCCTGTCCATACCTGAATTTTTCCGTTGCAGCCTTTCCAGGTCTCGGCAGCACGTATCAGCAGGGTTCACCTCTTATGACACCCAGGGCGCGGGCCTTTTCTCTTATTTCAGTCGCCTTTCGCCGTCCTCGCTGCTTAAGGACCTGAACTACCTTCACTGGTCTTTATCCTTCGTGGCGCCTTATACGTCCTTTGGCACGTATCACGTCGGGGTCACCATTTGTTGAAAGAACGCAGAGGGAGCCCAGCCATCATTTAATGCACAAAGGCTCAACTTTATTAGTACTCACACTTCTTTTATATCTATAATAATCAGTTCATACATATTGCAAAAAGCGAGCTCCCTATAGGTTGCTAAGGTTAGATACCTTGGTTGCTAAGGTTAAATACCAATCCCACCCCTTATGATTTCTGCAAGGCCTTCTACATAGTCTTGCTTCTGTTCTTTGTTCTTCTTTGATACTTTTCGGTATTTTCCCATCACGTCGCCGTTGTCAGCAGTTCCTCGGTGCTGTGCCCTTTCTCACGTAGCCAGTTGTTAGCAAACTGCTCCACAGCCATGTCACAATGAGCAACAGTCCACTGGTGGCCATGTCACTGTGGTGGCCAGTCACAGTGGGCAGCAGGTCAGTGGTGGCCATGTCACAGTGAGCAACAGGCCACTGTTTGCCATGTCACTGTGGGGGCTATGTCACAGTGGGCAGCAGGTCAGTGGTGGCCATGTCACAGTGAGCAACGGGCCACTGTTTGCCATGTCACTGTGGGGGCTATGTCACAGTGGGCAGCAGGTCAGTGGTGGCCATGTCACTATGGGGGCCATGTCACAGTGGGCAGCAGGTCAGTGGTGGGCATGTCACAGTGAGCAACAGGCCACTGGTTGCCATGTCACTGTGGGGGCTATGTCACAGTGGGCAGCAGGTCAGTGCTGGCCATGTCACTGTGGGGGCCATGTCACAGTGGGCAGCAGGTCAGTGGTGATCATGTTACTGTTTGGGACATGTCACAGTGGGGAGCAGGTCAGTGGTGGCCATGTCACAGTGAGCAACAGGCCACTGGTTGCCATGTCACTGTGGGGCCTATGTCACAGTGGGCAGCAGGTCAGTGGTGGCCATGTCACAATGTGGGCCATGTCACAGTGGGCAGCAGGTCAGTAGTGGCCACGTCACTGTGGGGCCATGTCACAGTGTGCAGCAGGTCAGTGATGGCCATGTCACAGTGAGCAACAGGCCACTGGTTGCCATGTCACTGTGGGGGCTATGTCACAGTGGGCAGCAGGTCAGTGGTGGTCATGTTACTGTTTGGGACATGTCACAGTGGGGAGCAGGTCAGTGGTGGCCATGTCACTATGGGGGCCATGTCACAGTGAGCAGCAGGTCAGTGGTGCCCATGTCACTATGGGGGCTATGTCACAGTGGGTAGCAGGTCAGTGGTGGCAATGTCACTGTGGGGCTATATCACAGTGGTCAGCGGATCAGTGGTGGCCATGTCACTGTTGGGGCCATGTCACAGTGGGCAGCATGTCAGTAGTGGCCACGTCACTGTGGGGCCATGTCACATTGTGCAGCAGGTCAGTGATGGCCATGTCACAGTGAGCAACAGGCCACTGGTTGCCATGTCACTGTGGGGGCTATGTCACAGTGGGCAGCAGCTCAGTGCTGGCCATGTCACTGTGGGGGCCATGTCACAGTGGGCAGCAGGTCAGTGGTGGCCATGTCACAGTGAGCAACAGGCCACTGGTTGCCATGTCTCTGTGGGGCTATGTCACAGTGGGCAGCAGGTCAGTGGTGGCCATGTCACTATGGGGGCCATGTCACAGTGTGCAGCAGGTCAGTGATGGTCATGTCACAGTGAGAAACAGGCCACTGGTTTCCATGTCACTGTGATGGCTATGTCACAGTGGGCAGCAGGTCAGTGCTGGCCATGTCACAGTGGAGGCCATGTCACAGTGGGCAGCAGGTCGGTGGTGCCCATGTCACTGTGGGGACCAAGTCACAGTGGGCAGCAGGTCAGTGCTGGTCATGTCACAATGGGGGCCATGTCACAGTGAGCAGCAGGTCAGTGGTGCCCATGTCACTATGGGGGCTATGTCACAGTGGGTAGCAGGTAAGTGGTGGCAATGTCACTGTGGGGCTATATCACAGTAGTCAGCGGATCAGTGGTGGCCATGTCACTGTTGGGGCCATGTCACAGTGGGCAGCATGTCAGTAGTGGCCACGTCACTGTGGGGCCATGTCACATTGTGCAGCAGGTCAGTGATGGCCATGTCACAGTGAGCAACAGGCCACTGGTTGCCATGTCACTGTAGGGGCTATGTCACACTGGGCAGCAGGTCAGTGCTGGCCATGTCACTGTGGGGGCCATGTCACAGTGGGCAGCAGGTCAGTGGTGGCCATGTCACAGTGAGCAACAGGCCACTGGTTGCCATGTCACTGTGGGGCTATGTCACAGTGGGCAGCAGGTCAGTGGTGGCCATGTCACTATGGGGGCCATGTCACAGTGTGCAGCAGGTCAGTGATGGTCATGTCACAGTGAGAAACAGGCCACTGGTTTCCATGTCACTGTGATGGCTATGTCACAGTGGGCAGCAGGTCAGTGGTGGCCATGTCACAGTGGAGGCCATGTCACAGTGTGCAGCAGGTCAGTGGTGGCCATGTCACAGTGAGGAACAGGCCACTGGTTGCCATGTCACTGTGGGGGCTATGTCACAGTGGGCAGCATGTCAGCGGTGGCCATGTCACTATGCGGGCCATGTCACAGTGGGCAGTGGTCAGTGGTGGCCATGTCACTATGGGGGCCATGTCACAGTGTGCAGCAGGTCAGTGGTGGCCATGTCTCAGTGAGCAACAGGCCACTGGTTGCCATGTCACTGTGGGGGCTATGTCACAGTGGGCAACATGTCAGTGGTGGCCATGTCAATATGGGGGCCATGTCACAGTGGGCAGCAGATCAGTAGTGGCCACGTCACTGTGGGGCCATGTCACAGTGTGCAGCACGTCAGTGGTGGCCATGTCACTATAGGGGCCATGTCACAGTGGGCAGCAGGTCAGTAATGTCCATGTCACTATGGGGGCCATGTCACAGTGTGCAGCAGGTCAGTGGTGGCCATGTCACTATGGGGGCCATGTCACAGTGGGCAGCAGGTAAGTGGTGGCCATGTCACTATGGCGGCCATGTCACAGTGCGCAGCAGGTCAGTAGAGGCCACGTCAGTGTGGGGCCATGTCACAGTGTGCAGCAGGTCAGTGGTGGCAATGTCACAGTGAGCAACAGGCCACAGGTTGCCATGTCACTGTGGGGGCTATGTCACAGTGTGCAGCAGGTCAGTGGTGGTCATGTCACTATGGGGGCCATGTCACAGTGTGCAGCAGGTCAGTGGTGGCCATGTCACTATGGGGGCCATGTCACAGTGGGTAGCAGGTTAGTGGTGGTCAGGTCACTGTGGGGCTATGTAACAGTGCTCAGCGGATCAGTGGTGGCCATGTCACTGTGGGGACCAAGTCACAGTGGGCAGCAGGTCAGTTGTGGCCATGTCACTATGGGTCCATGTCACAGTGGGCAGCAGGTCAGTGGTGGCCATGTCACTATGGGGGCTATGTCACAGTGGGCAGCAGGTCAGTGGTGGCCATGTCACTGTGAGGTCATGTCACAGTGTGCAGCAGGTCAGTGGTGGCCATGTCTCAGTGAGCAATAGGCCACTGCTTGCCATGTCACTGTGGGGGCTATATCACAGTTGTCAGCAGGTCAGTGCTGGCCATGTCACTATGGGGGCCATGTCACAGTGGGCAGCAGGTCAGTGGTGGCCATGTCACTGTGAGGTCATGTCACAGTGTGCAGCAGGTCAGTGGTGGCCATGTCTCAGTGAGCAATAGGCCACTGGTTGCCATGTCACTGTGGTGTGTATGTCACAGTGGGCAGCAGGTCAGTGGTGGCCATGTCACTATGGGGGCCATGTCACAGTGGGCAGCAGGTCAGTGGTGGCCATGTCACTATGGGGGCCATGTCACAGTGGTCAGCGGATCAGTGGTGGCCATGTCACTGTGGGGACCATGTCACAGTGGGCAGCAGGTCAGTAGTGGCCACGTCACTGTGGGGCCATGTCACAGTGTGCAGCAGGTCAGTGATGGCCATGTCACAGTGAGTAACAGGCCACTGGTTGCCATGTCACTGTGGGGGCTAAGTCACAGTGGGCAGCAGGTCAGTGGTGGCCATGTCACTATCGGGGCTATGTCACAGTGGGCAGCTGGTCAGTGGTGGCCATGTTACTGTGAGGTCATGTCACAGTGTGCAGCAGGTCAGTGGTGGCCATGTCACAGTGAGAAACAGGCCACCAGTTGCCATGTCACTGTGGGGGCTATGTCACAGTGGGCAGCTTGTCAGTTGTGGCCAAGTCTCTATGGGGCCATGTCACAGTGGGCAGCAGGTCAGTGGTGCCCATGTCACTGTGGGGAAGAAGTCACAGTGGGCAGCAGGTCAGTTGTGGACAAATCTCTATGGGGCCATGTCACAGTGGTCAGCGGGTCAGTGTTGGCCATGACACTGTGGGGACCAAGTCACAGTGGGCAGCAGGTCAGTGCTGGTCATGTCACAATGGGGTCCATGTCACAGTGGGCAGCAGATCAGTGGTGGCCATGTCACTATGGGGGCCATGTCACAGTGGGCAGCAGGTCAGTGGTGCCCATGTCACTATGGGGGCTATGTCACAGTGGGTAGCAGGTCAGTGGTGGCCATGTCACTGTAGGGCTATATCACAGTGGTCAGAGGATCAGTGGTGGCCATGTCACTGTGGGGGACATGTCACAGTGAGCAGCAGGTCAGTAGTGGCCACGTCACTGTGGGGCCATGTCACAGTGTGCAGCAGGGCAGTGATGGCAATGTCACAGTGAGTAACAGGCCACTGATTGCCATGTCACTGTGGGGGCTATGTCACAGTGGGCAGCAGGTCAGTTGCGGCCAAGTCACTATGGGTCCATGTCACAGTGGGCAGCAGGTCAGTGGTGGCCATGTTACTATGGGGGCCATGTCACAGTGGGCAGCATGTCAGTGGTGGCCATGTCACTATGGGGGCTATGTCACATTGGGCAGCAGGTCAGTAGTGGCCATGTCACTGTGAGGTCATGTCACAGTGTGCAGCAGGTAATTGGTGGCCATGTCAGAGTGAGCAACAGTCCACTGGTTGCCATGTCACTATGGGGGCTATGTCACTGTGGGCAGCAGGTCAGTTGTTGCCATATCTCTATGGGGGCCATGTCACAGTGGGCAGCAGGTCAGTTGTGCCCATGTCACTATGGGGGCCATGTCACAGTGGGTAGCAGGTCAGTGGTGGCCATGTCACTGTGAGGTCATGTCACAGTGTGCAGCAGGTCAGTGATGGCCATGTCACAAATGGGGCCATGTCACAGTGGGCAGCAGGTCAGTAGTGGCTACGGCACTGTGGGGCCATGTCACAGTGTGCAGCAGGTCAGTGATGGCCATGTCACAGTGAGTAACAGGCCACAGGTTGCCATGTCACTGTGGGGGCGAAGTCACAGGGGGCAGCAGGTCAGTTGTGGCCATGTCACTCTGGGGGCCATGTCACAGTGGGCAGCAGGTCAGTGGTGGCCATGTCACTATGGGGGCTATGTCACATTGGGCAGCAGGTCAGTGGTGTCCATGTCACTGTGAGGTCATGTCACAGTGTGCAGTAGGTCAGTGGTGGCCATGTCACAGTGAGCAATAGGCCACTCGTTGCCATGTCTCTGTGCGGGCTATGTCACAGTGGGAAGCAGGTCAGTGGTGTCCATGTCACTGTGAGGTCATGTCACAGTGTGCAGCAGGTCAGTGGTCGCCATGTAACTATGGGGGCCATGTCATAGTGGGCAGCAGGTCAGTAGTGACCACGTCAATGTGGGTCCATGTCACAGTGTGCAGCAGGTCAGTGATGGCCATGTCACAGTGAGAAAAAGGCCACTGGTTGCCATGTCACTGTGGGGGCTATGTCACAGTGGGCAGCATGTCAGTGCTGGCCATGTCACTATGGGGGCCATGTCACAGTGTGCAGCAGGTCAGTGGTGGCCATGTCACAGTGAGCAACAGGCCACTGGTTGCCACGTCACTGTGGGGGCTATGTCACAGTGCGCAGCAGGTCAGTGCTGGCCATGTCACTATGGGTCCATGTCACAGTGGGCAGCAGGTCAGTGGTGGCCATGTCACTATGGGGGCTATGTCACAGTGGGCAGCTGGTCAGTGGTGGCCATGTCACTGTGAGGTCATGTCACAGTGCGCAGCAGGTCAGTGGTGGCCATGTCACAGTGAGCAATAGGTCACTGGTTGCCATGTCACTGTGGGGGCTATGTCACAGTGGGAAGCAAGTCAGTGCTGGCCATGTCACTATGGGGGCCATGTCACAGTGGGCAGGAGGTCAGTGGTTGCCATGTCACTATGGGGGCCACGTCACAGTGGGCAGCAGGTCTGTGGTGCCCATGTCACTATGGGGGCTATGTCACAGTGGGTAGCAGGTCAGTGGTGGCCATGTCACTGTGGGGCTATATCACAGTGGTCAGCGGATCAGTGGTGGCCATGTCACTGTGGGGGCCATGTCACAGTGGGCAGCAGGTCAGTAGTGGCCACGTCACTGTGGGGCCATGTCACATTGTGCAGCAGGTCAGTGGTGGCCATGTCACATTGAGCAACAGGCCACTGGTTGCCATGTCACTGTGGGGGCTATGTCACAGTGGGCAGCAGGTCACTGCTGGCCATGTCACTATGGGGGCCATGTCACAGTGGGCAGCAGGTCGGTGGTGGCCATGTCACTATGGGGGCCATTTCACAGTGAGCAGCAGGTCAGTAGTGGCCACGTCACTGTGGGGACATGTCACAGTGTGCAGCAGGTCAGTGATGGCAATGTCACAGTGAGTAACAGGCCACTGATTGCCATGTCACTGTGGGGGCCATGTCACAGTGGGCAGCAGGTCAGTGGTGGCCATGTCACTATGGGGGCCATGTCACAGTGGGCAGCATGTCAGTGGTGGCCATGTCACTATGGGGGCTATGTCACATTGGGCAGCAGGTCAGTAGTGGCCATGTCACTATGAGGTCAAGTCACAGTGTGCAGCAGGTAATTGGTGGCCATGTCACAGTGAGCAATAGTCCACTGGTTGCCATGTCACTGTGGGGGCTATGTCACAGTGGGCAGCAGGTCAGTTGTGGCCATGTCTCTATGGGGGCCATGTCACAGTGGGCAGCAGGTCAGTTGTGCTCATGTCACTATGGGGGCCATGTCACAGTGGGTAGCAGGTCAGTGGTGGCCATGTCACTGTGAGGTCATGTCACAGTGTGCAGCAGGTCAGTGGTGGCCATGTCACAGTGAGCAATAGACCACTGGTTGCCATGTCACTGTGGTGTCTATGTCACAGTGGGCAGCAGGTCAGTGGTGGCCATGTCACTATGGGGGCCATGTCACAGTGGGCAGCAGGTCAGTGGTGGCCATGTCACAAATGGGGCCATGTCACAGTGGGCAGCAGGTCAGTAGTGGCTACGGCACTGTGGGGCCATGTCACAGTGTGCCACATGTCAGTGATGGCCATGTCACAGTGAGTAACAGGCCACTGCTTGCCATGTCACTGTGGGGGCTATGTCACAGTGGGCAGCAGGTCAGTGCTGGCCATGTCACTATGGGGGCCATGTCACAGTGGGCAGCAGGTCAGTGGTGGCCATGTCACTATGGGGGCTATGTCACTTTGGGCAGCAGGTCAGTGGTGTCCATGTCACTGTGAGGTCATGTCACAGTGTGCAGCAGGTCAGTGATGGCAATGTCACAGTGAGAAACAGGCCACTGGTTGCCATGTCACTGTGGGGGCTATGTCACAGTGGGCAGCAGGTCAGTGGTGGCCATGTCACTATGGGGGCCATGTCACTGTGGGTAGCAGGTCAGTGGTGGCCAGGTCACTGTGGGGCTATGTCACAGTGGTCAGCGGATCAGTGGTGGCCATGTCACTGTGGGGACTAATTCACAGTTGGCAGCAGGTCAGTTGTGGCCATGTCACTATGGGTCCATGTCACAGTGGGCAGCAGGTCAGTGGTGGCCAGGTCACTGTGGGTCCATGTCACAGTGGTCAGTGGGTCAGTGGTGGCCATGTCACTATGGGGGCTATGTCACATTGGGCAGCATGTCAGTGGTGGCCTTGTCACTGTGAGGTCATGTCACAGTGTGCAGCATGTCAGTGGTGGCCATGTCACAGTGAGCAATAGGCCACTGGTTGACATGTCACTGTGGTGTCTATGTCACAGTGGGCAGAAGGTCAGTGGTGGCCATGTCAATATGGGGGCCATGTCACAGTGGGCAGCAGGTCAGTGGTGGCCATGTCACTGTGAGGTCATGTCACAGTGTGCAGCAGGTCAGTGGTGGCCATGTCACAAATGGGGCCATGTCACAGTGGGCAGCAGGTCAGTGGTGGCCATGTCACAGTGAGTAACAGGCCACAGGTTGCCATGTCACTGTGGGGGCGAATTCACAGGGGGCAGCAGGTCAGTTGTGGCCATGTCACTCTGGGGGCCATGTCACAGGGGGCAGCAGGTCAGTGGTGGCCATGTCACTATGGGGGCTATGTCACAGTGGGCAGCTGGTCAGTGGTGGCCATGTCACTGTGGGGCCATGTCACAGTGTGCAGCAGGTCAGTGGTGGCCATGTCACAGTGAGCAATAGGCCACTCGTTGCCATTTCTCTGTGGGGGCTATGTCACAGTGGGAAGCAGGTCAGTGGTGTCCATGTCACTGTGAGGTCATGTCACAGTGTGCAGCAGGTCAGTGGTGGCCATGTCACAGTGAGAAACAGGCCACCAGTTGCCATGTCACTGTGGGGGCTATGTCACAGTGGGCAGCTGGTCAGTTGTGGCCAAGTCTCTATGGGGCCATGTCACAGTGGGCAGCAGGTCAGTGGTGCCCATGTCACTGTGGGGACCAAGTCACAGTGGGCAGCAGGTCAGTTGTGGACAAATCTCTATGGGGCCATGTCACAGTGGTCAGCAGGTCAGTGTTGGCCATGTCACTGTGGGGACCAAGTCACAGTGGGCAGCAGGTCAGTGCTGGTCATGTCACAATGGGGGCCATGTCACAGTGGGCAGCAGGTCAGTGGTGGCCATGTCACTATGGGGGCCATGTCACAGTGGGCAGCAGGTCAGTAGAGGCCACGTCACTGTGGGGCCATGTCACAGTGTGCAGCAGGTCAGTGCTGGCCATGGCACAGTGAGAAACAGGCCACTGGTTGCCATGTCACTGTGGGGGCTATGTCACAGTGGGCAGCATACCAGTGGTGCCTATGTCACTATGTGGGCCATGTCACAGTGGGCAGCATGTCAGTGGTGGCCAGGTCACTATGGGGGCCATGTCACAGTGTGCAGCATGTCAGTGGTGGCCATGTCACAGTGAGCAACACGCCACTGTTTCCCATGTCACTGTGGGGGCTATGTCACAGTGGGCAGCAGGTCAGTGCTGGCCATGTCAATATGGGGGCCATGTCACAGTGGACAGCATGTCAGTGGTGGCCATGTCACTATGGGGGCTATGTCACATTGGGCAGCAGGTCAGTAGTGGCCATGTCACTGTGAGGTCATGTCACAGTCTGCAGCAGGTAATTGGTGGCCATGTCAGAGTGAGCAACAGTCCACTGGTTGCCATGTCACTGTGGGGGCTATGTCACAGTGGGCAGCAGGTCAGTTGTTGCCATGTCTCTATGGGGGCCATGTCACAGTGGGTAGCAGGTCAGTGGTGGCCATGTCACTGTGAGGTCATGTCACAGTGTGCAGCAGGTCAGTTGTGCCCATGTCACTATGGGGGTCCTGTCACAGTGGGTAGCAGGTCAGTGGTGGCCATGTCACTGTGACGTCATGTCACAGTGTGCAGCAGGTCAGTGGTGGCCATGTCACAATGAGCAATAGACCACTGGTTGCCATGTCACTGTGGTGTCTATGTCACAGTGGGCAGCAGGTCAGTGGTGATCATGTTACTGTTTGGGACATGTCACAGTGGGGAGCAGGTCAGTGGTGGCCATGTCACAGTGAGCAACAGGCCACTGGTTGCCATGTCACTGTGGGGCCTATGTCACAGTGGGCAGCAGGTCAGTGGTGGCCATGTCACAATGTGGGCCATGTCACAGTGGGCAGCAGGTCAGTAGTGGCCACGTCACTGTGGGGCCATGTCACAGTGTGCAGCAGGTCAGTGATGGCCATGTCACAGTGAGCAACAGGCCACTGGTTGCCATGTCACTGTGGGGGCTATGTCACAGTGGGCAGCAGGTCAGTGGTGATCATGTTACTGTTTGGGACATGTCACAGTGGGTAGCAGGTCAGTGGTGGCAATGTCACTGTGGGGCTATATCACAGTGGTCAGCGGATCAGTGGTGGCCATGTCACTGTTGGGGCCATGTCACAGTGGGCAGCATGTCAGTAGTGGCCACGTCACTGTGGGGCCATGTCACATTGTGCAGCAGGTCAGTGATGGCCATGTCACAGTGAGCAACAGGCCACTGGTTGCCATGTCACTGTGGGGGCTATGTCACAGTGGGCAGCAGCTCAGTGCTGGCCATGTCACTGTGGGGGTCATGTCACAGTGGGCAGCAGGTCAGTGGTGGCCATGTCACAGTGAGCAACAGGCCACTGGTTGCCATGTCACTGTGGGGCTATGTCACAGTGGGCAGCAGGTCAGTGGTGGCCATGTCACTATGGGGGCCATGTCACAGTGTGCAGCAGGTCAGTGATGGTCATGTCACAGTGAGAAACAGGCCACTGGTTTCCATGTCACTGTGATGGCTATGTCACAGTGGGCAGCAGGTCAGTGCTGGCCATGTCACAGTGGAGGCCATGTCACAGTGGGCAGCAGGTCGGTGGTGCCCATGTCACTGTGGGGACCAAGTCACAGTGGGCAGCAGGTCAGTTGTGGCCAAATCTCTATGGGGCCATGTCACAGTGGTCAGCGGGTCAGTGTTGGCCATGTCACTGTGGGGACCAAGTCACAGTGGGCAGCAGGTCAGTGCTTGTCATGTCACAATGGGGGCCATGTCACAGTGGGCAGCAGATCAGTGGTTGCCATGTCACTATGGGGGCCATGTCACAGTGAGCAGCAGGTCAGTGGTGCCCATGTCACTATGGGGGCTATGTCACAGTGGGTAGCAGGTCAGTGGTGGCAATGTCACTGTGGGGCTATATCACAGTAGTCAGCGGATCAGTGGTGGCCATGTCACTGTTGGGGCCATGTCACAGTGGGCAGCATGTCAGTAGTGGCCACGTCACTGTGGGGCCATGTCACATTGTGCAGCAGGTCAGTGATGGCCATGTCACAGTGAGCAACAGGCCACTGGTTGCCATGTCACTGTAGGGGATATGTCACAGTGGGCAGCAGGTCAGTGCTGGCCATGTCACTGTGGGGGCCATGTCACAGTGGGCAGCAGGTCAGTGGTGGCCATGTCACAGTGAGCAACAGGCCACTGGTTGCCATGTCACTGTGGGGCTATGTCACAGTGGGCAGCAGGTCAGTGGTGGCCATGTCACTATGGGGGCCATGTCACAGTGTGCAGCAGGTCAGTGATGGTCATGTCACAGTGAGAAACAGGCCACTGGTTTCCATGTCACTGTGATGGCTATGTCACAGTGGGCAGCAGGTCAGTGCTGGCCATGTCACAGTGGAGGCCATGTCACAGTGTGCAGCAGGTCAGTGGTGGCCATGTCACAGCGAGGAACAGGCCACTGGTTGCCATGTCACTGTGGGGGCTATGTCACAGTGGGCAGCATGTCAGCGGTGGCCATGTCACTATGCGGGCCATGTCACAGTGGGCAGTGGTCAGTGGTGGCCATGTCACTATGGGGGCCATGTCACAGTGTGCAGCAGGTCAGTGGTGGCCATGTCTCAGTGAGCAACAGGCCACTGGTTGCCATGTCACTGTGGGGGCTATGTCACAGTGGGCAACATGTCAGTGGTGGCCATGTCACTATGGGGGCCATGTCACAGTGGGCAGCAGGTCAGTAGTGGCCACGTCACTGTGGGGCCATGTCACAGTGTGCAGCACGTCAGTTGTGGCCATGTCACTATAGGGGCCATGTCACAGTGGGCAGCAGGTCAGTCATGTCCATGTCACTATGGGGGCCATGTCACAGTGTGCAGCAGGTCAGTGGTGGCCATGTCACTATGGGGGCCATGTCACAGTGGGCAGCAGGTAAGTGGTGGCCATGTCACTATGGGGGCCATGTCACAGTGGGCAGCAGGTCAGTGGTGGCCATGTCACTATGGGGGCTATGTCACATTGGGCAGCAGGTCAGTAGTGGCCATGTCACTGTGAGGTCATGTCACAGTCTGCAGCAGGTAATTGGTGGCCATGTCAGAGTGAGCAACAGTCCACTGGTTGCCATGTCACTATGGGGGCTATGTCACTGTGGGCAGCAGGTCAGTTGTTGCCATATCTCTATGGGGGCCATGTCACAGTGGGCAGCAGGTCAGTTGTGCCCATGTCACTATGGGGGCCATGTCACAGTGGGTAGCAGGTCAGTGGTGGCCATGTCACTGTGAGGTCATGTCACAGTGTGCAGCAGGTCAGTGATGGCCATGTCACAAATGGGGCCATGTCACAGTGGGCAGCAGGTCAGTAGTGGCTACGGCACTGTGGGGCCATGTCACAGTGTGCAGCAGGTCAGTGATGGCCATGTCACAGTGAGTAACAGGCCACAGGTTGCCATGTCACTGTGGGGGCGAAGTCACAGGGGGCAGCAGGTCAGTTGTGGCCATGTCACTCTGGGGGCCATGTCACAGTGGGCAGCAGGTCAGTGGTGGCCATGTCACTATGGGGGCTATGTCACATTGGGCAGCAGGTCAGTGGTGTCCATGTCACTGTGAGGTCATGTCACACTGTGCAGCAGGTCAGTGGTGGCCATGTCACAGTGAGCAATAGGCCACTCGTTGCCATGTCTCTGTGCGGGCTATGTCACAGTGGGAAGCAGGTCAGTGGTGTCCATGTCACTGTGAGGTCATGTCACAGTGTGCAGCAGGTCAGTGGTTGCCATGTAACTATGGGGGCCATGTCATAGTGGGCAGCAGGTCAGTAGTGACCACGTAAATGTGGGTCCATGTCACAGTGTGCAGCAGGTCAGTGATGGCCATGTCACAGTGAGAAAAAGGCCACTGGTTGCCATGTCACTGTGGGGGCTATGTCACATTGGGCAGCAGGTCAGTGCTGGCCATGTCACTATGGGGGCCATGTCACAGTGTGCAGCAGGTCAGTGGTGGCCATGTCACAGTGAGCAACAGGCCACTGGTTGCCACGTCACTGTGGGGGCTATGTCACAGTGCGCAGCAGGTCAGTGCTGGCCATGTCACTATGGGTCCATGTCACAGTGGGCAGCAGGTCAGTGGTGGCCATGTCACTATGGGGGCTATGTCACAGTGGGCAGCTGGTCAGTGGTGGCCATGTCACTGTGAGGTCATGTCACAGTGCGCAGCAGGTCAGTGGTGGCCATGTCACAGTGAGCAATAGGCCACTGGTTGCCATGTCACTGTGGGGGCTATGTCACAGTGGGAAGCAAGTCAGTGCTGGCCATGTCACTATGGGGGCCATGTCACAGTGGGCAGGAGGTCAGTGGTTGCCATGTCACTATGGGGGCCACGTCACAGTGGGCAGCAGGTCAGTGGTGCCCATGTCACTATGGGGGCTATGTCACAGTGGGTAGCAGGTCAGTGGTGGCCATGTCACTGTGGGGCTATATCACAGTGGTCAGCGGATCAGTGGTGGCCATGTCACTGTGGGGGCCATGTCACAGTGGGCAGCAGGTCAGTAGTGGCCACGTCACTGTGGGGCCATGTCACATTGTGCAGCAGGTCAGTGGTGGCCATGTCACATTGAGCAACAGGCCACTGGTTGCCATGTCACTGTGGGGGCTATGTCACAGTGGGCAGCAGGTCACTGCTGGCCATGTCACTATGGGGGCCATGTCACAGTGGGCAGCAGGTCGGTGGTGGCCATGTCACTATGGGGGCCATTTCACAGTGAGCAGCAGGTCAGTAGTGGCCACGTCACTGTGGGGACATGTCACAGTGTGCAGCAGGTCAGTGATGGCAATGTCACAGTGAGTAACAGGCCACTGATTGCCATGTCACTGTGGGGGCCATGTCACAGTGGGCAGCAGGTCAGTGGTGGCCATGTCACTATGGGGGCCATGTCACAGTGGGCAGCATGTCAGTGGTGGCCATGTCACTATGGGGGCTATGTCACATTGGGCAGCAGGTCAGTAGTGGCCATGTCACTATGAGGTCAAGTCACAGTGTGCAGCAGGTAATTGGTGGCCATGTCACAGTGAGCAATAGTCCACTGGTTGCCATGTCACTGTGGGGGCTATGTCACAGTGGGCAGCAGGTCAGTTGTGGCCATGTCTCTATGGGGGCCATGTCACAGTGGGCAGCAGGTCAGTTGTGCTCATGTCACTATGAGGGCCATGTCACAGTGGGTAGCAGGTCAGTGGTGGCCATGTCACTGTGAGGTCATGTCACAGTGTGCAGCAGGTCAGTGGTGGCCATGTCACAGTGAGCAATAGACCACTGGTTGCCATGTCACTGTGGTGTCTATGTCACAGTGGGCAGCAGGTCAGTGGTGGCCATGTCACTATGGGGGCCATGTCACAGTGGGCAGCAGGTCAGTGGTGGCCATGTCACAAATGGGGCCATGTCACAGTGGGCAGCAGGTCAGTAGTGGCTACGGCACTGTGGGGCCATGTCACAGTGTGCCACATGTCAGTGATGGCAATGTCACAGTGAGTAACAGGCCACTGCTTGCCATGTCACTGTGGGGGCTATGTCACAGTGGGCAGCAGGTCAGTGCTGGCCATGTCACTATGGGGGCCATGTCACAGTGGGCAGCAGGTCAGTGCTGGCCATGTCACTATGGGGGCTATGTCACTTTGGGCAGCAGGTCAGTGGTGTCCATGTCACTGTGAAGTCATGTCACAGTGTGCAGCAGGTCAGTGATGGCAATGTCACAGTGAGAAACAGGCCACTGGTTGCCATGTCACTGTGGGGGCTATGTCAGAGTGGGCAGCAGGTCAGTGGTGGCCATGTCACTATGGGGGCCATGTCACTGTGGGTAGCAGGTCAGTGGTGGCCAGGTCACTGTGGGGCTATGTCACAGTGGTCAGCGGATCAGTGGTGGCCATGTCACTGTGGGGACTAATTCACAGTTGGCAGCAGGTCAGTTGTGGCCATGTCACTATGGGTCCATGTCACAGTGGGCAGCAGGTCAGTGGTGGCCAGGTCACTGTGGGTCCATGTCACAGTGGTCAGTGGGTCAGTGGTGGCCATGTCACTATGGGGGCTATGTCACATTGGGCAGCATGTCAGTGGTGGCCTTGTCACTGTGAGGTCATGTCACAGTGTGCAGCATGTCAGTGGTGGCCATGTCACAGTGAGCAATAGGCCACTGGTTGACATGTCACTGTGGTGTCTATGTCACAGTGGGCAGAAGGTCAGTGGTGGCCATGTCAATATGGGGGCCATGTCACAGTGGGCAGCAGGTCAGTGGTGGCCATGTCACTATGGGGGCCATGTCACAGTGGGCAGCAGGTCAGTAGAGGCCACGTCACTGTGGGGCCATGTCACAGTGTGCAGCAGGTCAGTGCTGGCCATGTCACAGTGAGAAACAGGCCACTGGTTGCCATGTCACTGTGGGGGCTATGTCACAGTGGGCAGCATACCAGTGGTGCCTATGTCACTATGTGGGCCATGTCACAGGGGGCAGCATGTCAGTGGTGGCCAGGTCACTATGGGGGCCATGTCACAGTGTGCAGCATGTCAGTGGTGGCCATGTCACAGTGAGCAACACGCCACTGTTTCCCATGTCACTGTGGGGGCTATGTCACAGTGGGCAGCAGGTCAGTGCTGGCTATGTCAATATGGGGGCCATGTCACAGTGGGCAGCATGTCAGTGGTGGCCATGTCACTATGGGGGCTATGTCACATTGGGCAGCAGGTCAGTAGTGGCCATGTCACTGTGAGGTCATGTCACAGTCTGCAGCAGGTAATTGGTGGCCATGTCACAAATGGGGCCATGTCACAGTGGGCAGCAGGTCAGTGGTGGCCATGTCACAGTGAGTAACAGGCCACAGGTTGCCATGTCACTGTGGGGGCGAATTCACAGGGGGCAGCAGGTCAGTTGTGGCCATGTCACTCTGGGGGCCATGTCACAGGGGGCAGCAGGTCAGTGGTGGCCATGTCACTATGGGGGCTATGTCACAGTGGGCAGCTGGTCAGTGGTGGCCATGTCACTGTGGGGCCATGTCACAGTGTGCAGCAGGTCAGTGGTGGCCATGTCACAGTGAGCAATAGGCCACTCGTTGCCATTTCTCTGTGGGGGCTATGTCACAGTGGGAAGCAGGTCAGTGGTGTCCATGTCACTGTGAGGTCATGTCACAGTGTGCAGCAGGTCAGTGGTGGCCATGTCACAGTGAGAAACAGGCCACCAGTTGCCATGTCACTGTGGGGGCTATGTCACAGTGGGCAGCTGGTCAGTTGTGGCCAAGTCTCTATGGGGCCATGTCACAGTGGGCAGCAGGTCAGTGGTGCCCATGTCACTGTGGGGACCAAGTCACAGTGGGCAGCAGGTCAGTTGTGGACAAATCTCTATGGGGCCATGTCACAGTGGTCAGCAGGTCAGTGTTGGCCATGTCACTGTGGGGACCAAGTCACAGTGGGCAGCAGGTCAGTGCTGGTCATGTCACAATGGGGGCCATGTCACAGTGGGCAGCAGGTCAGTGGTGGCCATGTCAGTATGGGGGCCATGTCACAGTGGGCAGCAGGTCAGTAGAGGCCACGTCACTGTGGGGCCATGTCACAGTGTGCAGCAGGTCAGTGCTGGCCATGTCACAGTGAGCAACAGGCCACTGGTTGCCATGTCACTGTGGGGGCTATGTCACAGTGGGCAGCATACCAGTGGTGCCTATGTCACTATGTGGGCCATGTCACAGTGGGCAGCATGTCAGTGGTGGCCAGGTCACTATGGGGGCCATGTCACAGTGTGCAGCATGTCAGTGGTGGCCATGTCACAGTGAGCAACACGCCACTGTTTCCCATGTCACTGTGGGGGCTATGTCACAGTGGGCAGCAGGTCAGTGCTGGCCATGTCAATATGGGGGCCATGTCACAGTGGACAGCATGTCAGTGGTGGCCATGTCACTATGGGGGCTATGTCACATTGGGCAGCAGGTCAGTAGTGGCCATGTCACTGTGAGGTCATGTCACAGTCTGCAGCAGGTAATTGGTGGCCATGTCAGAGTGAGCAACAGTCCACTGGTTGCCATGTCACTGTGGGGGCTATGTCACAGTGGGCAGCAGGTCAGTTGTTGCCATGTCTCTATGGGGGCCATGTCACAGTGGGTAGCAGGTCAGTGGTGGCCATGTCACTGTGAGGTCATGTCACAGTGTGCAGCAGGTCAGTGGTGGCCATGTCACAAATGGGGCCATGTCACAGTGGGCAGCAGGTCAGTGGTGGCCATGTCACAGTGAGTAACAGGCCACAGGTTGCCATGTCACTGTGGGGGCGAATTCACAGGGGGCAGCAGGTCAGTTGTGGCCATGTCACTCTGGGGGCAATGTCACAGGGGGCAGTAGGTCAGTGGTGGCCATGTCACTATGGGGGCTATGTCACAGTGGGCAGCTGGTCAGTGGTGGCCATGTCACTGTGAGGTCATGTCACAGTGTGCAGCAGGTCAGTGGTGGCCATGTCACCATGGCTCCATGTCACAGTGGGCAGCAGGTCAGTGGTGGCCATGTCACTATCGGGGCTATGTCACAGTGGGCAGCTGGTCAGTGGTGGCCATGTCACTGTGAGGTCATGTCACAGTGTGCAGCAGGTCAGTGGTGGCCATGTCACAGTGAGAAACAGGCCACCAGTTGCCATGTCACTGTGGGGGCTATGTCACAGTGGGTAGCAGGTCAGTGGTGGCCACGTCACTGTGGGGCCATGTCACATTGTGCAGCAGGTCAGTGATGGCCATGTCACAGTGAGCAACAGGCCACTGGTTGCCATGGCACTGTGGCGGCTATGTCAGAGTGGGCAGCAGGTCAGTGGTGGCCATGTCACTGTGGGGGTCATGTCACAGTGGGCAGCAGGTCAGTGGTGGCCATGTCACTGTGAGGTCATGTCACAGTGTGCAGCAGGTCAGTGGTGGCCATGTCTCAGTGAGCAACAGGCCACTGCTTGCAATGTCACTGTGGGGGCTATGTCACAGTGTGCAGCAGGTCACTGCTGGCCATGTCACTATGGGGGCCATGTCACAGTGGGCAGCAGGTCAGTGGTGGCCATGTCACTATGGGGGCCATTTCACAGTGAGCAGCATGTCAGTAGTGGCCACGTCACTGTGGGGCCATGTCACAGTAAGCAGCAGGTCAGTGATGTCAATGTCACAGTGAAAAACAGGCCACTGATTGCCATGTCACTGTGGGGGCTATGTCAGAATGGGCAGCAGGTCAGTTGTGTCCAAGTCACTATGGGTCCATGTCACAGTGGGCAGCAGGTCAGTGGTGGCCATGTCACTATGGGGGCCATGTCACAGTGGGCAGCATGTCAGTGGTGGCCATGTCACTATGGGGGCTATGTCACATTGGGCAGCAGGTCAGTAGTGGCCATGTCACTGTGAGGTCATGACACAGTGTGCAGCAGGTAATTGATGGCCATGTCACAGTGAGCAACAGTCCACTGGTTGCCATGTCACTGTGGGGGCTATGTCACAGTGGGCAGCAGGTCAGTTGTTGCCATGTCTCTATGGGGGCCATGTCACAGTGGGTAGCAGGTCAGTGGTGGCCATGTCACTGTGAGGTCATGTCACAGTGTGCAGCAGGTCAGTGGTGGCCATGTCACAAATGGGGCCATGTCACAGTGGGCAGCAGGTCAGTAGTGGCTACGGCACTGTGGGGCCATGTCACAGTGTGCAGCAGGTCAGTGATAGCCATGTCACAGTGAGTAACAGGCCACAGGTTGCCATGTCACTGTGGGGGATATGTCACAGTGGGCAGCAGGTCAGTTGTGGCCATGTCACTC